>NC_136703.1:25552590-25584637 GCF_947650265.1 Symphodus melops
TCTGCCAGAACCTGTTTTTAATTCTTTCTTAAATGTGTGTTTTCCTCCTGCAGGGGAATCAGATGACCTTGGTGTTCATGGAGAGAGAGTACTCCTCACCTGAGGACCCTCACCTGGGGATAGTTCACATGGTCGAGGTAACGCCGCCTTTAACGCCGTCTGTCGGTTGATTTATGTGAGCAGCTGAATTCTGGAAAGCGCGGATGTTGTTGCACGCCGCATGTATGGAGGCTTATTAAGTCAGCGGACACGGGTTCAAATCCGACCTTGTCCCACTCTCTTATCCCAGCATTTCCTGTCTCTCTCTCTCCAGTTGTCCGATCTATTAAAGGAAAGAAAAAAAAAATCAGCATGAGTTCAAATTGTTGCTGAAATGTTTCGAATTTTTTTAATTTTAATTTTTATTTTTCCATCCTTATTTATAGGGATAGACAACAAAACACCCCAATAATAAAAATAATAAAAATTAAATAAAAAAATAATAATAATAATATACATATACATGTATGACAAAGTAATAGTCTAAATAAAAGGACAGCATGTGTACAAATCTTGATCTGCGAGGTCAACAACACAACGCATGTTCTGCTCTGTTCATTCATAATTAAATGATTTTGTTTTACATAATAAAGGTCGAAAGGTCAAAGTCTGAAACGTTTCTCCTCACAGGGAAGTTTCCGTCACGCTCAGACCGGTAACCTGGTGTCTCGCGAGGAGCTCATGATGGTCCTGGTCGGTCTGGAGTCTCTGCAGATCCGAGCCCTGCACTCCCAGTCCGCTCACTCCGTGTCGCTACGCGGCGCCGTGCTGGAAGGCGCCGAGAGCCTGCCGTCCGGTCGCCATGCCAACAACGTGGAGATCTGCATGTGTCCCGCCAACTACTTGGGCGACTCCTGTCAGGTAAGAGGACCCACCACGCTGCCGTGTTTGACGGGATCGGCAGGAGAGTCGTCAAAGGGTTAACGCTTCTCCTCGCTGTCTGTTCAGAAATGTGCTCCAGGTTACTACAGAGGACACCATCGGCCTGTTCCTGGGGAAATGCGTTCCCTGTAACTGTAACGGACACTCGGACCGCTGTCTGGACGGATCAGGAATCTGTGTGGTGAGAATTAAAAACAAACCTTTCTTCTTGTCATCGTGCTGTTGCGTATAAATGAGTCATCGTCTCGGCCCCTTTTTCAGGATTGCCAACACAACACAGCCGGGGACCACTGTGAGAAGTGTCAGGGTGGTTTCCTTGGTAACAACACTCTTGATGGACAGGCGGTGTCGTGCTCCAGTTGTCCGTGCCCCCTGAGGGTCCCGTCCAACAAGTCAGTGCATTTGACTTTATTCTTCCACCTTATTCCTCTTTATTTTAAAGGTCACATGACCTCCTCCTCTTCTTCAGGTGAAATCAGTGTCAGAGGTCCTCTTCATCATGTGTGTGAAGTGTGTCTGATCCTGTTTTGATCATGTCTATAAACCCCTCTATTTCAGCCCTGATCAGAACAGGCTGTTTCTGTGTCTGTAGCTTTAAATATGTAAATGAGCTGTGTCTGGCCACGCCCCCTCTCTGGAAGGGTGTACTCGCTGCTTTCTGGCTCCATGTCCTATTGTTTACGGTGAGAAGGCAGACTCAGAGGGCAGAACAAACACCTAGCTGTGGGAGTGTCACCCACCTGGGGGAGGGGCTACTGCCCTTTGTGATGTCATGAAGGGGAAATTTCCAAACGGCCTGTTTGAGCTCACATTTACAGAATATGTGACCTTTAAAATATTCTCCTTCACCTTCAGTCATTTCTAATAAAACTCTCTCTCTCTCTCTCTCTCTCTCTCTCTCTCTCTCTCTCTCTCTCTCTCTCTCTCTCTCTCTCTCTCTCTCTCTCTCTCTCTCTCTCTCTCTCTCTCTCTCTCTCTCTCTCTCTCTCTCTCTCTCTCTCTCCTCTCTCTCAGTTTTGCAGAAGGTTGTCTGCAGAAAACCGACAGGATGCAGTGTCTGTGTATGCCGGGTTATGCTGGGCCGCACTGTGAAAGGTAACTTTTAAATGTCGTCAAAGAAAAGTTTGTCTTCGTCATTCCACGGCAGAATTTCAAAATAAAGGTCGATCATGTGACCAAGTATGTGAACATCATTCAGTATCTGTGAAATGTTTTCACCGTCTCGGGTAAAAAAAAAAATCTTTATGAAGTTTGTAAACATCATTTGCAGGTGTGCCCCTGGTTACTACGGCAACCCCATGGTGCTGGGCAGCAGGTGCCAGCTGTGTCATTGCCACGGCAACACGGACAACAACATGCTGTTCACCGACTGCCACCCGCTGACCGGCGAGTGTCTGAGCTGCATGCACAACACGGCCGGGCCGCACTGCGAGACGTGCGCTCCTGGTTACTACGGCGACGCCGTCAACGCCAAGAACTGCACCAGTGAGTCATTTTTTTAGCATTTAATGAGTCACGCGTCCAGATGACGCCGGAAATAATTCACCTTTTGTTTTATACTTTTACCCAGAATGCAACTGTTCTCCATGTGGCACCGAGTCATGTGACCCTCAAACGGGTCAGTGTCGCTGTAAACCGGGAGTCACGGGGCCGCATTGTGACCGCTGCGTGGTGCGTTTTGTTTCTCTCTTTTTTATTTTTGCATTAAAAACACATTTTTGCACAATTCAACATTTTCTGTTTTTTTCTCAGGATGGCTCGTTCGGCTTCGACTCGTGCTCCGGCTGCCGTCCGTGTGACTGTGAGGCCTCGGCGGCCCTCGTGCAGCCATGTGACCCTCAGAGCGGTCAGTGCGCCTGCCAACCCGGAGTCAACGGGCCGAACTGCAAGCAGTGCGCTCCGGGACACTGGAACTACGGACCTGACGGATGCAAGAGTGAGTCAGTCCCGAGTCTGTGGCACCAATCTCACTGTCTCGACCTGTTCTTGTAGTAATAACGCCCGTGTCTTCAGAGTGCGAGTGCCGAGGAGGTCGCTGTGACCCGCGCTCCGGAGAGTGTCGCTGTCCTGACGGGATGACGGGGAAACAGTGCGACTCGTGCTCGCAGAAACACAGCGTCCCCGTGGAGAAGCATCACAGCATGCACTGCGAACGTACGTCACTCGTACTCGCACATGTGATGGCGAAAACAAAAAAGTCAGAGTGTCTCATTTGTTGTTGTTGTTGTTGTTGTTGTTGTTGTCGTCTTCTGCAGCGTGTGACAGCTGCGTCATCGTCCTGTTGGAGGATCTGGACAAGATGAACGCTGACTTCCACTCCGTCACCGGGCAGCTGAGCAGTCTGAACGCCAGCTCGATGGCGTGGGCTCAGCTCAACCACGTCAACAAGTCCATGGAGGACATCGCTGTGAGTGCTCGACCGCTTCTCTCCGGTGTCGGCATCAGACCGCTGTGCTGTCCTCCATTTTTAATGAATTCATGTTTTTTCTTCTGGACTCTCAGCGCGCCATACAGAACTACAACAGCACTCTGGATGAGAGCAGGAATCGGGCCGACATGCTGGAGGCGGAAATCGTGACTATTAACGATGACATCAATGAACTGCAAGACAAGGTGAGATCACTGAACAAACACTGTAGCTTCAGTGTTTAGCCAGCTCTGCATGTGGTGGACACTGTAGCTTCAGTGTTTAGCCAGCTCTGCATGTGGTGGACACTGTAGCTTCAGTGTTCAGCCAGCTCTGCATGTGGTGGACACTGTAGCTTCAGTGTTTAGCCAGCTCTGCATGTGGTGGACACTGTAGCTTCAGTGTTTAGCCAGCTCTGCATGTGGTGGACACTGTAGCTTCAGTGTTTAGCCAGCTCTGCATGTGGTGGACACTGTAGCTTCAGTGTTTAGCCAGCTCTGCATGTGGTGGACACTGTAGCTTCAGTGTTTAGCCAGCTCTGCATGTGGAGGACACTGTAGCTTCAGTGTTTAGCCAGCTCTGCATGTGGTGGACACTGTAGCTTCAGTGTTTAGCCAGCTCTGCATGTGGTGGACACTGTAGCTTCAGTGTTTAGCCAGCTCTGCATGTGGTGGACACTGTAGCTTCAGTGTTTAGCCAGCTCTGCATGTGGTGGACACTGTAGCTTCAGTGTTTAGCCAGCTCTGCATGGGTCTGTAAAGCTTTCTGCGTTCTAACCTCTCTCCATGTTTCATCTCCAACATTGATCCTAGTTTGAGCAGCTTTCTGCTGCTGGAGCTTATTAGAAACATGCAGAGGCTTTTTAGCTCGGGTACAATCACTTCTATCTGAAGCAGTTCCACTGCCCGCTTCCATCGCTGCAACACCTGTTCACCTGATAACTGCTCTCATATCTGGCAAACCCAGGGGCGTCCAAAACGGCCTTCAAAGCCCCGCCTACCTTCTCTGGTCCAATCAGATCCAGAGCATTCAGGAGCAGAATCTAAAGTTAGAAGGAGGACATACTGGCTGCTGCATTGTTGTCAGAGAAGCTTCAACACAGCAGGTTTCCTTCATGATCACAGAGGAAGAGAGAGCAGCTCTCTGATTGGTCCGTTACGGTTTTTGTGTTTCAGGTGGCTGTGATGACCGACAGGGTTGGTGACGTGCGAGACAGCACCACAAACACTCACCAGAGGGCGGAAGACCTGCTGTCCTTCATCAACAACATGACCATGGACATGAACAGTAGGACAGAGTCAATCAGTGTTTCAGTTTATGTCGTTTAAAAACATTGGACACATTAGTCACTGCAGGCTGACTGTATTTAAAATGTCTCTGTGATGCGTTCACTGCTGCACAGACGTCATGCTTCTGGCGAACCGGTCCTCCTTGAACGGCACGGAGGCAGAGCTGGAGGACGAGGAGAGGGAGAGGAAGATGAGGGAGGTGCAGGCCATGCTGAGGGAGATGAGGTTCAGGAGCTGCGTGGGACAGAAGAAGGTGGCCGAGAGAGAGAGGGCGGAGGCAGGGAAGTGTGAGTATCTTCACTCAGACACAAACACGTTCCTAAAACAGACTTTAGGACTCGTAGCTGCTGCTTCAGTTGTTTGTTTCTTACTGCTTAAAAAAAAACTATAAATAAAACAAATGTTTTCAAAAAACATTTTATAAGATGTGCCTGAAATCCTCCTGATCTGCATGTTTCACACAGGGCACAAACTTGTGTTTAGTTTTCTTTTATTTTGAACATGTGAGGGAATAACAACAATAAAAATAATAATGAAAGAAAAAAAGAAAAAAAATAGAAAAATAACATTTCTTTTTTTTATAAGATTTTAATAACATTTCTTTTTTTATAACATTTTAATAACATATTTCTTTTTTTATAACATTTTAATAACATATTTCTTTTTTTTTTATAAGATATTAATAACATATTTCTTTTTCTTTTTTTGCAATAAATAAAACAACCTACAAAATAAACCAAGAAAATATTTAAAAAGTTTAACTTGTCTGAAAAGTATTTATAAGAAGAATAAACTTCATTACATAAAATAAAGTTAGACAGTTTCCTTGTTTATTAACATCTTTATAGTGATTTTTTGCTTCCTTCTTCCTCTTTGTACTTGCAGTCGACAGTTTCCTCCTAAAAATGAGATCTAACATGTCTGTGCGTCTCCTCTGTCAGTGATGGACCGTGTCAACAAAGAGCTGGCCAATCGTCAGGGAGAAAACGTCGACCTGGCCAAAGCCATCAGAGACCGCCTGGCCCGTTTCCACTCCGAGATGATGGACCTCCGAGACGCCCTGAACGAAGCCGTGAACGACACCGCCAAGGCGGCGGAGATCAACAACGCCAACGAGAAAACTCTGGAGGACAACAAGGTGGGGGCGTGGCGATCGGCAGCAAACGGCGATCAGCCGAGGACGCGTGTCAGACGGGATTCTGACTCTTGTTTTTTTTTTTTGTCACTCACAGAAAAGACTAGAAGACCTGATGTCGAAGCAGAAGGAGGTGAACGACCAGCTGAACATGGCTGAAGACGACGTGGCTCAGGTCAACGACATGCTGTCCACTCTGCAAGACTCAAAAGAGGTTTGTTCCAGGAAGAGAGAAATCCCCGCCCCTGCACTTCTGCTTCATTTAGCATGTGGAAGTCTTTTGACGCTTCAAACGTCTCTCTCAGGAGTACGAGCGGCTGGCGGCTCAGCTGGACGGCGCCAGAACCCCGTTGGCGGAGAAAGTGCAGGAGTTTGCCTGGACGGACTCTAAGATCCCCCTGGTGGAGGAAGCAGAGAAGCACGCTGAGATGCTGAACACCTTAGCGATGAACCTGTCCAGGTGAGCGACCGGTTAGCTCCTTCAGCGCCACTGCTGTCGTTGTGTTTGTGTGTGTGTCAGACGGATGAAGGTCGAGCGCCTCAACAAAACGCTGTCGTCTTTGTGCGTCTTCAGTTTGATCGCAGAGACCAAGAAGGACGGATTTGTGGACGTCACCAAATCCTACAACAAGATCATCAACAGCATCAAGGAGGCGGAGGAGGCCGCCAAGATGGCTGACAAGGCTGTTAACGACACTTTGGAGGTAAAAAAAAAAAGAAGAAGAATCACTCCCATGATTCCCCCCCGCCTGTTGTTTGGATTGGAGAGCCCCCTGGTGGAGGGATTCATATACTGTGCGTTTTTTTTTTTTTTTAAATGATGCATGTCGTCATATTTTTTTGTGCGTTTGTGCAGAACATCAAGGATCAGGATCTCGGTCAGATCGCTGATTCTCTGAGGAATCACAGTCTGGAGCTGAAGGACGAAGTCGAGAAACTGAGCGACGATCTGAGCAACGGTAAACACACGTCTGTGAATTCATCGTCATGGTTCAGGAAGTGGAGTCTGGACTTCGTTTACTGTATTTTGGACGGTTGAACTTGAATGTTTGTCTGCACAGATCTGAAGCCTCAGCTCGAGGACGCTCAGCGGCGACTGGACGAGGCCAAAACCAAACAGGCGGTCGTGATGAAAGACCTGGAGATGGTTCAGAACAACCTCAACTTCACCTCAAGTATGAACCTTTAACTCACGCTTAAAAAAAAAACACCTCTTCCCTTCTTATCCGTACTTACGTTTCGCTCTCCCGTCTCCGCGACGATCAGACGCGAGTCAGGAGATCGACGAGGCGAAGCAAGCTGCAGATCTGGCAAACACCACGGCGACACAAGTGAACGATGCCCTGCGTCCAATCAAAGAGCAGCTGGACAAATGGCAGGAGACGTACGGAGACGCCAACGTCACCAACGATGACATCAACAACGCCCTGATGGAGGCCAACAAGACCGGTACTCGCTCGCTAACGCGTCTTTGAATGAAGGTTGTTGAAGCCGTTCTGTTCTCTGCTTTTTGTTTGACTCTTCTGTCTTCACAGTTCAAGCTCTGGGCGATACGATTCCGATGCTCATGAAGAAGTTGGATAAGCTGCAGAATCACTCGGCACAGATGCCAAACATCTCCGAGAACATCGGACGCATCCGACAGCTCATAAAGGAGGCGCGCAACGCCGCCAGCAAGGTGCGCCAACGTGACAGATCCCGCTTCAGCACGTCTCCTTCCAGCAGCTTCTAATGTTTGTTTTTCTCCTCCTCCTCCTCCTCCTCCTCTCACCTTCGTCCAGGTCGGCGTCCCGATGAAGTTTAACGGGAAGTCTGGCGTTCAGGTGCGCACCACTCCGAACCTGGCCGACCTGGCCTCCTACACCTCCCTGAAGTTTTACATCACTCTGCCCGAGGGGACGCGGGGCAGGCGGCAGGACGACGGCAACCAGCAGTTTGTCTTCTACCTCGGCAACAAGGACGTGAGTATCGCCACGGCAACGAAGAATCACAACTGCATCCGGATCCCTGAGGAGGTAAGGAGGTAATCCGTCTGCTGTCTCTGTGTGGTATTTACAGTCCAGTAAGGAGTTCATGGGCATGGCGCTGGTGGGGAAGAGACTGCGCTGGTACTTTAAGGTGGGCGACGACACGGCTCAGGTGACCATGAACGAGGACGTCAAGTCGGATGGAAACTTCAACAGCGTTGTGCTGGAGAGGTGAGGGACATTTCTACATTTGATCGTTTCTCCACGATCAGGAGAGACTTCATTAAAGAGGACGCTCTGAAACGCTCTGTTTTGGTGTGTGTGTCTCTTTAAATGCAATAAGCCCCGCCCCCTGAGTTTTCCCCAGTAGACTATCACTCCTTCACTAGCGAGAATAAAAATGGCGGAGCTGCGTAACAATCTCCTTCAATGTACAAACCGCTCGATCAGCAGCTGTGATCTATCTACTCTGCTGTCTTTTTTATTTTTATTTACTTATTTATTTATTTATTTATTTATTTTTTTTCGTGCTCGCGTCTGACCGCAGGATCCTTCAGTACGGTCAGATGTCGATGTCTTCAGATTCCTCCGAGGGGGATCAGAGAGTCACCAAAGTACGCGTGGAGGCGGCGGGAGATCAGGGTCTGCTCAACCTTTTGACCGACGACACCGTCTTCTACGTGGGAGGATACCCGAGCACTTTCAAAGTGAGCCGACAGAGTCCAGCCCTCCACCCGGCTCCGTCTACGTCCTGGGACACGGTTTAACACTCTGTCCTTATTTTCAGCCTCCCGCCACGCTCGCTCACCCGAACTTTAAGGGCTGCATCGAGCTGGACACGCTGAACGAGGAAGTCCTCAGCCTGTACAACTTTGAAAACACCTTCCAACTCAACACCAAGGAGGAGAAACCCTGCGGCAGGTCGGAGCGCACGCCGCCGAGCGCCACGTCAAAAACACATTTGGATGATGGATGAATAAACATCGTGATTCATCTTTTGGTTTTAATCCCCTCGCACAGGTCCAAGCCGGTGCTGACTCAGGCCTGGGTGAATGACGCGGCGTATTTCGATGGGACCGGCTTCGCTGAGATCAAGTTCACGGATGAAGCCACTCGCGTGCAGCGCTTCGAGCAGGAAGTGAGACTGCTGTCGCACAACGGCATCCTGCTGCTGCTGAAGAACGGGGTAACCAACCAACCAGCGTTCACTGTCATTAATCATCCGTCACACTTTAAATCCAGGAGCTCAAACTGTCATCTCACTGATTCAATCAGGGCATTAACCCTTCGTTGGTCAGACAGTCGCTTATAGAGGCCTTATGGTCACTTCAGGTGCACGGCTGCAAAAAGGCTGCAGAGAAAACAGAAACGTCGGAGCAGAGCAGCGAACGATTCCACGCATTTTACGCCCGTCGTTCACGGATTCATCGCCAGACATTTGAATGTTTTCCGGCACATATTCGTTTCAGCGTGCAACAAGAAAAATCATGAAAAAGCATTCATGCTTTTTGCCCTGCATCCTTCATAACTGTAAACTGTGTTTATTCAGTGTTTTGTAAACGTGTGTTTGATGTCATTTTGCAGGTAACGTGAACTCTTGTTTTCTTTGTCTTCCTGCTGATTGGTTGAGGTCTGACTGTGTTCTGCGTGTCTCTCTCCTTCCATCAGGATCGCTTCCTGTGTCTGGCCGTGCTTCAGGGCCAGCTGAAGGTTTACTACGATTTCAGCGGGACCATGATGGAGCTCGAGCCCAAAGAGACGTCCTCAGACCTCTTGAAGATTAGTAACGCTGAACCCAAAGTTGTAAGCGTCTTTTCTCATCTTCATGCTTCATTCTCAGCCTCCCGTGTCCACTGAGCTATTTTTACGTTCACAGCAGAAAAGTTGAAAATCTTTAACCCTTTCACGAAGACGCTGTTGACTGATAATAAACTCAAAACAGCGGCTGTTGTCATAGAGACAGGATGGAGCGCACAGCCAGCGCTTCTCTGCCCGTAAAAACCCACTGAGTGGACACGCTGCTAAAAGTAGCATGAGGGTTGAAAATGAAAGTTTTTCTCGTGGTCCCAGCTTGAGCGAAAGCCTGAAAACTGCAGTCTTCTCTCTGCAGCTGGAGATCATCATCATGAGGAAGACCACTCACCTCGTCGTGGTGAGACAAAACCGCAACATCCTCTTCAACCACCCGTCCATGGTGGACATCCCCCCGTTCAGCGGCGTCTACTACCTGGGAGGAGTCCCCGAGAACGCCATGCCCAAGCAGTGAGTGTCAACCCGCACATGGTCGAAAACGCCAACCCGAGCTGCAGAGTGACCACAGCGCTCATGTTTCCACCCGTCTCCGTCTGTCTGCAGGTTGAAGTCTCTGTTTCCCAAGCAGGGCTCTCTGAAGGGCTGCTTCAGGAGCGTGAGGGCCCAAACCTCCCACATCGACCTGAAGAGGATGACCAGCTCAGGGGTCAGCTTTGGCTGCGACAGCGACCTGCTGGTAAGAAAAGAACTCTTAATATAATTATCATTAATTTTTTTATTATTATTATTTATTTATTTATTATTTATTATTTTTTACGTTTTTTAAAGAGATTTCTGTCATTATTGATACATTTTTTAAATTTATTTATTTTAATTTATTTTATTTTTTATTTTTTTGTCTGTCTCGTTTTTCACAAAACACACACACACACACACACACACACACACACACAACCCTACAAAGCAGATTTTCATTTCCTCCTGCTAGTTTACATTTTGTCTTGTTTGTAACGTTTTAAATGTTAACACATATTTTTCACATCCTCATATTCATCTCTCACTTATATTGTCCGACATCACTAATAAATAAAAAAACAAGAAAAGAACAGTTATTTACACCTTTGATAGAGAGTCCAAACATGGCGTGCAGATTCTGCTGTCCTGCATGATGAGAATCCGTGCACACACACACTCGTGCAGGGACGGGCTCAGTCTTGACCCGCTGTGTTCTCTGTCCTGCAGGTGGCTCGTGAGGCTCACTTCTCGGGTCAGAGCTACCTGGACTTGGGTCTTACAGACGTTCCCAGCCTCAGAAACAACTTCTACGCCAGCTTCAGCTTCCGGACCGAGCAGAGAGAGGGCCTCATGTTCTACCACCAGGATCAGGTCGGGAGAGGAAGCTGCGTTCATCATTTCCTGTTTTTACACATTAGCCGACTTTCTGGATGTCAAACTCACACGCCTGTTTTTTTTTACGTGTGCAGGATGGTGTGTGTCAGGTGTTTTTGCACGAGGGCCACGTGGTCGTGAGAGCTGGAAACAGTGAGATCAAGACTCCGAAAACGTACAACGACGACAACAGCCATTACGTCTCCATTTACAACAACATCAACGGGTAGGACGCCGCCGCTTCTGATCTGTGGCAAAACGTATTGTTGCAAAGGAAGCTGACTTTTTAAATGTGTTGCACGGCGCCCTCAGGATTCGTCTGTACATGGACGACGTGCTGGAGAAAGCGAAGGAGGGACTCCGGATAGACAGCCGGAGCCGAGGTGTGCTGAGCTCGCCGGGAGGAACCTTCCTGGGAGGACTGCCCGAACAGGGTGTCTCTAATCTCACTGGATGCATCAGCAACGTTTTCGTCAAGAGGTGAAAAAGAGAACGACAGCGAAACAGGGTTAAAGGAGCGCGATGTCACTCTGACACCTAGTGTTTAAAATGGGTACTGCAGGCGAGAGCTGATTTAGTTGAGAGCAAATGCGTTTTAATTTTTTTGTTTGTCTTTCAGGGAGACGAGTCCTCCGATGGTTCTGAACCTGCTGAGTGCAAAAGACAACGTGAACGTTCCTCTGGACTGTCCCGCCGCGAAGAAACCGCAACAGATCGTCGCTGCTCCGCCCAAACACAGCGGCAAACACAAGGTACGCACACACACACACACACACACACACACACACACACAAACAAAAGAGCCTCTTTGCCCAGTGACGAGCTGGAATCGTTGTTCTCCGTCTCAGGGGAAGAACAAGAAGCCGTCGGGGTCTCGCAGTCGGAACACCAGGGACTCCTGTCAGGGCGGGCCGTCGGATCAGGAGGCCGGAGCCACACACTTCAGCGGCTCCACACACAGCTACCAGAGATACGACTCTCTGTCCGCCTCGCTCAGCTCACTGTGAGTGTGACTCGGGCTTCAGAGCGTGCACGCTGATAACACGCGTGTGGTAAAAGGCAGAAAAGTTTGAGATGCTGAGTTTGTTTGTTTTGCGTTTTGGACGGTAAAGTTAGATTTCACCGTTGACATGTAAGCTCTTCTTCTTCTTCTTCTTCTTCTTCGTCCTGCAGACCTCACATCTCCATGGCCCTGAGGATAAACTCCTCTGACGGTTTGGCGCTCTACGCGTCCAACGAGCAGAGGGGCGGGGCCGTCCTGTCCCTCAGCGTGTCGGAGGGTCACCTGCTGCTCCTGCTGGACGGAGGGAAGAGGAAGGTCAGCCTGCGGAGCCGCAAGAAGTACAACGACGACCAGTGGCACACGGTGAGCTCACACACAGGAAGTGAACGGGTTTAAAACAGGATCCACCTGAACTGCACGAATCCTGATTCATCATGGCCGCTCCATCATGTGTCACTTCAGGTGTTTATAAAGCGAGAAGGAGAGAAGATCAGTCTGATCGTGGACGGCATCAGCGCTCAGTCCAAGAGAATCCCCGGGGGAGAGAAGACTCGTCTCGTCGGGCCTTTGTACGTCGGAGGAGTGCCGCCATCTTTGAAGGTAAAACATCATATCATCAAATATTCAGCAGCTTCCAACAACTGAAACGGGAAGAACGCAGCGGCACATGAGTCGTGGTCGCTTCACAGAGCAACACGACTCAATTAAAAAGACAGTTGGATGTTTTTACAGTTTGCACGCTGTCGTGTGTTTGTAACAGAGTTTTCTAATATAGAAAAAAAAAATATATATATATATATATATATATATCATGAAGAATTCAAAATGTGTGACATTAAAACCAATGTTTTAGGAAAATCACTTATATGGAAGTCAGTCAGCGTGAAGTTTTTTTAAAAAACAGAGTTTTCTTTTCCTACTTAAAGGAGCAGTACGTAACTCTATTACAGCCCCTAGTGTTTAAAATATGTACTGCAGTCTAGATTTAAAACCTTACAGAGAGCTGGCTCCGCCCCCTCCTCTCACACAGGTCAGCATGTGGTGGACACTGTAGCTTCAGTGTTTAGCCAGCTATGCATGTGGTGGACACTGTAGCTTCAGTGTTTAGCCAGCTATGCATGTGTTGGACACTGTAGCTTCAGTGTTTAGCCAGCTCTGCATGTGGTGGACACTGTAGCTTCAGTGTTTAGCCAGCTATGCATGTGGTGGACACTGTAGCTTCAGTGTTTAGCCAGCTCTGCATGTGGTGGACACTGTAGCTTCAGTGTTTAGCCAGCTCTGCATGGGTCTGTAAAGCTTTCTGCGTTCTAACCTCTCTCCATGGTTCAAAAGCATCTCCAACATTGATCCTAGTTTGAGCGCGAACATTTTAAAAACATTTCTAAACAACATTTGAATGTTACATCCTGTTAGCCGACAAACTCTGTTCTCGTCTGCTTCATGTCCGTGTGGCGTTCTTCTAAACCTCCAGGCTCCAGGCTCGGGTGGTTTCGTTGGATGTGTTAAAGACCTGTCGCTGAACGAGGCCCCTGCAGGAAACCCCGTTCGCAGCCAGGGGACGGTGCCCTGCTTCCTCAGCCCTCTGCAGGCTGGAGCGTACTTCTCCGGGCAGGGAGGACACATCGCTATAGGTAGCTATCGCCGCTCTTCTTCTGTGGTTTTTGACCTCTTGGAGGCGTGTTGTGTCCCGACTGAAGGCTCTCCTCCTCCCTGCAGATGAGTCCTTGGTTCTGGGTCGGGATGTGGAAATTCAGCTGGAGGTTCGGCCCGTCTCTTACTCTGGGCTGCTGTTGCATGCTGGGATGTCAGCTGATCAACACCTGAGTATCGTCCTCAACCAGGGAGAGGTGAGAGCATGCAACCCACCCGTGACATCATACAAGACACACCTGCAGGAAATATGAGAAGTTAGGCCGACTAACAGTGTGTGTGTGTGTGTGTGTGTGTGTGTGTGTGTGTGTGTGTGTGTGTGTGTGTGTGTGTGTGTGTGTGTGTGTGTGTGTGTGTGTGTGTGTGTGTGTGTGTGTGTGTGTGTGTGTGTGTGTGTGTGTGTGTGTGTGTGTGTGTGTGTGTGTGTGTGTGTGTGTGTGTGTGTGTGTGTGTAGGTGTCCGTTTCAGTAAACACTGGTAAAGGTGAATTCTCTACCTCCTTCACTCCTGAAGAACCTCTTTGTAACGGACACTGGCACACCATCACAGGTGAGTTCAACACAACAAGCTCTTCTTCTGCAGCTTTTAGAACATCGTAACGTGGAGATAAAAATGTGTGTGTGTGTGTGTGTGTGTGTGTGTGTATAGTTGTGAAGAAGAACGACGTCCTGCAGCTACACGTCGACGCAGCCAGCGAGCACAGCGTCGGGCCCAAACAGAGCCGCTCTGCAGGGGCCAAAGAGGCCGTTTACCTGGGAGGGGTACCAGGTGAGTGCACACACACATTTGTATTCTTTCTAATCAAACAGAAGCACGGCAGAGAATAAAATCAGTGTGTGTGTGTAAAAATACTGCACATGCACATGACAGCGTGCCACTCGGGGACAAATTAAAGTTGTTTTTTTTATATGAAAAAATCAGAACTTAGTCTGTCCCTTCACGTCTGTAACATGTTGTTACTCCTGACGTCCACCAGATGGCGTCCCAGTTCCTGGTCTACCTGCCGACCTGGCCTCCTTCCACGGCTGCATCCGCACAGCGAGCATCAACCACAGACCTGCCATGTTGTCCAAACCGCTCTCTGTGCACGGAGCCGTGGGAACGCAGGGCTGCCCGCACATGTAACACACACACACACACACACACACACACACGCACAGTCTAGCCCTCACATTCCTACAAATCACTGGTGGTGGGTGTCACGTTACTGTAGCTAATTTAAAATATATATGTTAATATTTATTTTCTATTTTCAGAAAATGTATATTTTATATTTTCCTGTTTGTCCAACTGGTTTTTGTGCTGCAGCAAGTGACTGCTCTCTCTCTCTCTTCTCTCTCTCTCTCTCTCTCTCTCTCTCTCTCTCTCTCTCACATGACATCATGATCACGTATTACATGTATGTAGTATATTGTAAATAAAGCCGACACAGCTCGACTCTCTCTTACTTTTTATCATCACACATTGAAAAATGAATGATATGGATCATTTTTAAAACTGCAATATTTCATCATTATTTTTTTTTTTTAATGTATTCAGCTTTTGAATTGTGCATCTTTTAGCAGTTTGTCTTACTGAGTCGGTACACTGTGAACACTGTGAGCCTCAGGCAGCACAGATGGGAGACGTTTCCTGAAACAGGGACGAGGACGTCCGGAAGTGATCACAGATAATTCAGTCAGTCCTAAAAGTCCTCAAAGGTTTATTTAACACACTCACATGAACACATGATACTCGGGTGCTGAGTCCTGCAAACACCTTTTCTATGTGCAGGCGTTAGAAGAAGAGACAGGGGACTGTATGCTCGGACGAGGTCTCGAGTCGACCCTGTTAGAGGTCTTGGATTTGGAATCGAAAACTCGAAGCTAGCTTTTTTTTTTTAAATTAAGACCACCGACTCCAAGTGATCACTTTTCAAGAAAAACGCTTTTTTCAAAAAAAACCCAATCACTGAAATTCATTTGTAGTTTTTGTTTTTATCCCGTTGAGTAATACGTCCAGGTCTTGCCTCGGCTAGTGTCCCAGAATCGGTTATTTCGGGTCTTGACTCGAACACAGTTCATCCGGGATCTTTTCCAAAAACGCGCCAATTTACATCGATAGATACTTTTTTTTAAGTTTAGTTTTTTTAGTATTTAGGTTTTTTTTGTAAAAAAACATTTAATTTATTAAATATTTCTGAATCGTTTCGGCCACAGGAGCTCATGACTCAAATGTTGCTCATATTGGACGCAACAGAAAAAGACAGTGACAGTCACCCGAGTGGCTTCTAGTCGATCATTTGACGTGATTTAAACTATCGACTGTGTTCTTTAGTCGTTTCCGTATTTTGAACCCTTAAAAACACGTCACGGTGACGCTCACCCCGTCCAGCTCTCAGGCAGCGTTTCCCATCTCCACCTCTCCTCCCGTCAGAAATGTCAACATGTACCCAACATGAGTGTGAAGCTTGTATGTAATATAACCACTCTTTAGTATGTTCATGTCACAGAATAAGCTGTCTCTCCCCGTCACCCCCCCCCCCCTCCCCCCATGTGTTGTGAATGTATTTCTAAATAAAGAAGTTTTTCATACATTCGCTTCAGTATTTCTTTTCTGTAAAATAAGACAGGAAGTGAGATGGTTTGGTTTGCCACTGTGATGGGTTTTTTTATTATTAAAGAGTAAATCACCTTTAAAAACAAAAAACAGCTGAAAGGATGAAGCAGTGTGGTGTGAGAAGAGAAGTCAGTCAAAGTTAAGGCTCATCTCAGTCATACAACAAAACAGCGAACACACCCGGTGCTGCGTCGTCTTTGGTACAGGAGAGTGAACGACAACATTTAACAGAAGTGAGGAAAGAAAAAGTACAAAAGGGATGTTTGGAAAAAAAAAAAAGGAATCAAAGATTATTTTTTTTTTTTATGTTGTTGAGGTTTGTCAGTTTGAGCTCTTAATCCAGACTCATGTCCTCGTCGTCCTCCTTCTTCTCTTTGCTGCCCTGCATGGCTCTCGCAAACGCCTCCACATCTGACAGAGACACAGAGACACAGAGGAGCGTCAGGCATGAAGGAGGCGTGCTGCGTGTTTCTCCTGAGCGGTCTGGATTAGTGTTTGTGTTTGTGTCTCACCTCCTCTGTTGGCAGCATCCACAGCGTCCGCCGGCAGACCGAACTGAGTCAGGAGAGGGCCGAGCTGCCCGGAGGCCAAGGCACTGCTGAACATGCTCATCGCCTGGAGGAATCAATCACAGCCAAGCTAAGTTTACTCAACGCTGATTGCAGGAACTAAACATAAAACCTGATTTATTTGACACGTAATGTTTCGACCTCCAACATCGAAGGGATTGAACAGTTTGTCTTTAGTTACCTGCTGGAACTGAGGAGAGTTGATGGTGTTCTTGATCTCATCGGCACTCTGAGGTAAACTTTCTCCGCTGGGGAGGAAAGGCAGGAGCCTCTTCTGGACCTCTGCGTTAGTCAGGATGGGAGCCATCATCTCCGGGGTGCAAACACTGGCCAGGTCCACTACAGAGCAGGAGACGAGTGCCATCAGTCAGATGTTATGTAATGCTGCTGCTCCTCTGTTGTCATTGTTTTCAGCATGTTTCTAACCCTTGATATCAGACGTTTAGCTGATGCTGCATTAGACCAGAAACAATCACTCACCTGCCGGTCCCTGAGCAGCTGAGGCCGGGACGTTCATGGTAGCGAGGATGCTCTGAAGGTCACTGAGCTGGATGGGCTGGTGGGAGGTCGGACTTCCCACAGAGGCCGGGACCACCGGAGTCTGAGCCGAGGCTGAGCAGCATTAAAAATTAAACGTGTTGTTATGATGGCTTCATGATAAATGTTTCTTACGCCGTTCACCGCTGTTGTTTCTGATTCACGTTTAAAAGTGGGAATTCTTCCCACAAAGATAAGGAGGTGCTGTACGTCGTGTACCTGGTGTGGAGGGGGCCACAGTAGTGGGCGAGACAGCCGAGGCGGCAGGAGTCACAGGGGTGGCGGGGGCCTGAGTGGAGCTGAGTCTGGGGGCTCCGCCTGAGGACGGAGTGGCTGCTGTCGATTGGCTACGAGAGCTGAGAAAAGAGAGAGCGCTCGTCATGTTAGTCTTCACACCGTTTCATGCTGACAGGTGTGTTGTGTTCTCTCTCTCACCTGGATGAGGAGCTGCTGGTGGCCGGTCCTCCGCTGCCCAGCAAGTTGGCGAGTCCTGGTCCTGCTAGAGCTCCCAGACCTCCTTAGACGAACACAAAGAGATCAAAAATGGTCCTAAATGACCGAAGATTCTCCTTTCAAACAAATGTAGGAAGCATGAGCCGGATTTCCTTTTAAACTAAGCTGCTTCAAAGAAACATCCCGCGGGCCTCTCACCCAGTCCTCCCAGTCCCGTCGGTCCGATCAGCTGCATCAGCTGGTTGTGGCTCATGTTTCCCAGAAGGTTCTGCAGACCTCCTTCTCCTCCGAGCGCCGAGAGCTCGTGGCCGCTGCCGCTTCCGCTGCCCGGAGCGCCGGGGATCGGAGGATTGTTCAGAAACTCGTTCACCTTACGACAGTGCTCCTCGTCTTTGTCGCTCTTCGGCTCCTGGTGGGAAAAGCAAATTACATTTGGTGAGATTAAAGGCTGCTGTTTGTCTGAAAGCGAACAGAACATCTGTAAAGAATCATTTCTGCTGCTTTCATGATGTAGCAAATTAGAAAGAACTTCTTTACATTTATAATTTTAACTCTTTGAGAATACATTTAGAAATTGTATGCAGACTCCAAATTTCCACGCTGCATAGGATCCTCGCTTTGTCAACTTTTTGATCCCGACCCAGTTTCCCTTCATTTAGCATCCATCTGCCTCACCTGCATCCAGAAGAACAGTCTCTTGGAGCCGGCCTTGAACTTCAGCACGTAAACTCGTCCAGTGGTGCACTGGTTCACCCGCTTGAATTCACAATCATCGGGGAAGATGATCAGGTCCTGGAATCAGAGAAAGGCACATCATGAGGCAGAGGATGGGGCGGGGGGGGGGGGGCTGAGACATCTCTGCCACAACAAATCATCATCAAACATACTGACAGGGAGGACGGAGTGAGCGTCATGGAAGTCAGGCTAAATAAGGATTTGATGCATCAGCATTGCTTGGAGGAATAATGCTTGTGTGCATACAGAAAAAGAGAGAGCATTTGTTTTCCCCAGTGCAGGACTCGGGCCTCTGTCCTGGTTTCACTGTGACCAGCTGTCACAGTCTCTACTGAGTTTTCTCCATGTGACCCCCTCAGGAGAAGCACAGTTTGTTTTTCCTGCAGTCCTGCATCAAAAATTATAAATCTAAATCTAGACGGCTGACCTGCTGGATTAGTTAAGGATCTTAGTAACTCCTGCTACATAACGCAACTCCTCCTGGAAATATCTGGATTTTTCTGCAAGTGTGAAAGCCCAATATGTTTGCATTGATTGATGCTGCTTATAATACAAATGTTTCTCTTCTTAACCTGTTAATCTTTGTTAATACATAACCCCTCGTTAATAACACACACACACACAGGTTAGAGATGTCACTTACATCATCAACGTTCCCGGACGTCCTGTCCTTCCAGCAGAAGTGGATCAGGGAGTCATCCGACTGCTGGACGTACACGGTGCCCTTCCTTTTGTCCGGTGTCACCACATTCCCCTTCAGGGTCATTTTACCGGCACGGAACTCCACCAGGTACTTGCTGGAGCTTCCCCTTGAGCCGCTCACCAAACTCGGAAAGAGAGCGCCTGAAGACATCTTTGAGATCGCTTTGTGGAGCTGAAAAGAAAGAGAAGAAAATATGTGAAGGGTGTTCGAGCATAATAATAAAACAATTCGTTGCATTCTAACTTACAGTGAAGGGAAACCTTTGAGACGAGGTTTATATGATTGTGTTTATACACTGAGCCTGTCTCTTCATGCACCATGTCAAAAGCTACACGTCATATTACAACTGAGATGTTTATATCTATTTCTTTAAGTGTCACTTCCGGTTGTTTACATTACTCATTACGCCTGGTTTCTTTAACTCGACACTTACTGCTCATGTCTGAATATCCAGTATTGTTTTTTTATCACCCATTAATGGTTGTAAAATATGTTTTATACTTATAAATACATTTTTTTAAATAACATTACCGAGTAGGACACTTAGCATTCAATAGCTACCGGTTTGTTAAAAATAAAAACAAAATTAAAGTTTGCGATGAAATTGGGGCTGTTGTTTGATTTAAAAAGTCGTTTTATATCGAGGGTAAATTTGTTTTGACTTTTCAAAGACGAGCTAACAACGAGCTAGCTGCCGTTAGCCGTTAAAACTTCTGGTCATGTTAGCAGTCGATGCTAACGTTAGCTCATGACGAGGCTAAACCCACAAAGGCCAAAAACTGCGTTCAACTTAAACCGTTAAAACTTAAAGCTATCGTCCAGTTCACCTCTAAAAATATGTCAGCTTAATGTTGAACTTGAATGAAATTAAAATAATAGTTTTTAAATACCTTGAATTTGTACAAAAGTTTCCAAAGAAACTTCCTCCTTCTTCTTCTCGTTGCTCACTTATGTCTGTCTTACGGTGCGTTCGCGTAATTTAACAATAATCGGAAAAATAGGTTCTCGCTTGGAAAATTCACGAGTTTGTGCATATCTGATTAATGATAATAATAATCATATTAATAATAATAATAAGCATCATTATCTTCATCATAATAATCATAATAAGTTTATTTATATAGCACCTTTCAAGAACAGAGAGTCACAAAGTGCTTTACTTTACAGACGGATATAAAAGCAGGTAAAATAAATACGACAGATACAACAGGCAGTTATGAGGCAGTTAAATACAATGATTAGTTTAAGACCAAACAGGAGAGAGCTCAATTGAAAAAAAAAAAAACTGAGGGAGAGAGGGACAATATTACACCACAGGCTGTAAACAGAATGAGGATAAATAGAGATAAACGATAGATGGTAAAATGAATAAGACGACAGAGAGCTGGAGAGTTAAAATATAAAAGGAATGGGAATTAAAAAGAAAAACATAAGAGCAGTCTGGAAATACAGGAAGGGGAGAAATTGAGAGGCTAAAAACATATAAGGGTTGATGGATAAAAAGGATAAAAGCAATTTAATGAATGAGGGAAGGGAGAGATTAATAGAAACCCTAAAATAATAGATCACATAAAAATGAGTTTTAAGAAGTGATTTAAAAGATGCCACATAATATGAACGCTGGTTGAGGGGCCCCTAATTAATATGTATGACTCGGGCCCAAACATACTCATCAATCGCAGCTGAAAACGGAGTCCCTCCTAATCCAAATCCCCCGATCTCTAAAAGAAGTCGGCAATCCGTGGAGATCTTGAACGCAGCACGCCTCACTTCCCTGTTGATTTCTTCAGCATCGTCGTGCCCGCGCCGGCTGTAACCAAGTACGCGCAGAGGATGAGTGGGCGGGACTCTTCCCCGATGATCCCCGGATTGACAGCTCGGGAGTAGCCGTTAGCCGCTCCGTGGACTGCAACTAACCGGCGGCTGTTTGAATGGTTCAACGGCGGAAAGCGGAGCAGAACTTAACCGGGATGCGAGTGTTGTAAAAATCAAGTTACGCTTCACTTAAAGAAAGGAAGAAGAAGCGACGCTGACCGAAGTAAAAAAAAAAAAAAAAAAACAGGTAAGAAATGCTCACGGTTAGCGCGCGCGCGAGGGGGGCTAACATTAGACGGCTTTGCTGCCCTTGGATTAGTTAGCGAGCTAAATGCTAACTGTTTTACTCAAACCAGACTAGGCTAACAAACATGGATGCTGTGTGTGTGTGTGTGTGTGTGTGTGTGTGTGTGTGTGTGCGCGCGCGCGCGCGCGTGTGTGTGTCTTTGATGGAGATTATCCGCTTTAAACACGGTTTGATTCCCCGAGCACGACCGGTATTTTCTAGTTCGGTTGCCGGTCACGAACCGGAGAGCCCAGCTAGCAAAGCGAGGGGCAATGCGGACGCGAAGAGTCTCATCCCCGGGGTTGTTAAATCGATCATTATCGCTTCTAACGTGCCGGAGTTAGTGAGTAAAAAAAAACAGTGAGGAGATGTCGCAGGATAAATCTGGTGTCATGCTAGAAAAAAACTGCCTGCACCTATAAATCTGTGATGACAAAGTAGAGGAGGATCAAGTACTTTAATACTCTGTTTGCATTTTCATCAGCCTGCCTAAGAGTTTCTGCAGAGGAACATTTCAGGGTGGATGCAAAAAAAAAAAAAAAAAAAAGGCAGCATAGTGTTTTCCACACTGTGTGCTGTATTTTGAAGAGTCCCGCAAGGTGCACGTGCAGTGGCTGTGTGGTCGAGCTGTTTCAGAGACACGTGTGCACACGTTGATTTAATAATATTTAGCTACAGTCTACAGAACGAGCAGGATGTTTAGGATCAATCTGAAATGTTGTCTATTGTGTGGGGATGCTCCTGTTATTGGTGTGTTGGACACTAGTCTGAAATAGCTGGAGGAGAGTGACAGATGGTGTTACTCACTCTGTGTGTGTGTGTGTGTGTGTGTGTGTGTGTGTGTGTGTGTGTGTGTGTGTGTGAGAGAGAGAGAGAAAGTGTATGCATGTTAATGTAAAACATTTTCCTGATATAAAACACTTCATCATACAGATGCAGATTTGGCACAGCAGATTCACTTTTAACTGTGATTTTGATCATCAAAGTTTTGTAATAAATCCAATCCAGAACTTTTTTTTTTTTTAACCTAAATTGATGCTTTGTGTATTTTTTTCTCAGTTTTGGGTTTTGAAGGTGTTATTGGTTTTGGTTTGATGATCAGTTTTAAAAGTCGTGACTTTTTTGGGTTGAATTTCATGTTTTGGCAGATTGTGGAGATTAGGCCTGCACAATATGAAGAAAATAAAGGAGTAAGGAGATCACATTATCAGGTTTATTGCGTGATGGATGCAATAAACGTCATGTCTGAATCAGCTTTTTTATTAGAACACGTCCAGGAAACGTTACACCAAACCCTGTCATTTTTCTGACTGAGCTGGGGTCTTTAGGGTGTGTGTGTGTGTTGGATGATATCAGCATGACGATCTCTGGTGGACGCGGTCATCATCAGTGAGTCATATGAAAGCGGCCAGTCACATCAAATCAGGTTACACGTCGACAACAGAGCAGCAGCAGTAGGTCAGAGGGGAGATTATCATCGCTGCCACTCTGCAGACACACACGGATCCAAACAGAGACCAAGGAGATACATATTTGAATTTATTTGCTTCCCATGTTGTCTGAGACAGTCACGTCTAATCGATATCACAAAACACATATCAGAAAAGGAAACGTCTGCAGCTGAAATGACGAGTTTCTAAACATTGGCTGAACCCTTTTAATGCACAAAGACATTTGACGTTCGATACGACAGGAGAATCAACAAATCCTCGTTTAAGGAGCTATTAGCCTGTTGTTGATTAAGAGACTTATAGATTGAGCTCCATTTTAAAACCACTCTGGCAAAGTTAGAGCGCAAATATTTAAGAAGCCGAATGCAAATCTAGATAGGTAGATTATGAAAAGGCTAATGCATTAGTAAGCTGTTCATAAACCCGACAAGAACGGCTTTCACTTTCAGTTTTCTGTCTTTAATAAAAGGTTGAAATGAAAGCGACTGCACAGCATGTTCATGCTCACGCTGAAGAAACGCTGAAGTGTTTCCTGCCCGAGTGTCTCTTCTTCATGAGCCGTGAAAACCTAAAATTATCCCTCAGCTGGGAGCGCTGCTTCGGCTCGCTGGTATTTGGTTCTGATATTTGTATCCTCACGTAGAAGTGTGAGCGGGTTCGTATTCACTCGTTGACATTAGGATCAAAAAGAGGAGATGACTACCACAGGATCTGTGCTCTACAGGAGAACCACTCGACTCGTGAAAGATTCATCCTCATTTTCCAGCCCGATTAATGAGCCAGAGACCGGCCCAGCTTTATTTTTATCCCTCAGATCCTGGATGTGTTTGTGAGGTAAAAAAGAGAGCCCTCAGATGGGGGAACTAAACGCTCATGATGTCGCACTTCTTGTCAAACACAATGAGCCAACAGGAAGCTGTTAAAGGCAGTCAGTCATTTCCTCCAGATCTTCTTTTCAAGATTGTTGGTTGAAGTTGTCTTTAGGTCCTGACAGTAATTAATAACTCCTGTTCTCTGAAAAAAAAGGAATAAAGAAAATCCATTGTCTGTAAAAACTTCAACCAATGTCTGCCACGAGGTACCAATCTGATGAACCAATCACAGGCCTCCCTGTCTCCCTTCTCGCTCTGCCTACACGAGCCCGGCTAGTCGAGTAGGATTTCACCATAGACTGTAAACTATAGTGGATGATGCCTGAGTGACATCTTCACAGTGACAGGCTTCGAGAGCTCATTATCAGTGGTCGCCATGTTGGAAATGCTCAGTAAAGCTAACCATCAGTTACCCCAACAACAGGCAGCGAGCTGATGCAGGTTTGAAACGTCTACGTTGGCTTCCTTTGTGAGCACTTTATCAGTTTGGTGTTCACATACATTATCTTGTGGGTCCAGCTGACTTGTCCTGTATGTTCCCATTATAAGCACTAAATGCATCTGTTTGGTTCGGCCTTGTTTGTTGCATTGAGCAGCTTGCACAGAGAAGAGACCAGTGCAGCCTGAGTTTTCTGATTTGTGTAGATGGATATGTCGAACATTTCAGAAGGATTAGGACAGATTGTTTAATTCAAAGGCTCCTGAGTCACGAGGATATCGTTACAGTTATAATCCTGGGTGCATGGTCGATTGTAGGTCTCCTCCGTAAACTCTCGAGACGTGAAAATCACCAACAGCAGCATTTAGCCAAAGTCTGAGCAGGGCTGGAAAACTGTATCGACTAAACGCTAAACTTTCCAAATAATCTGGAGCTCAAACTTCTTATTGATTTTTCATTTGCTAAACCGGCTTCTCCTTTGGGTGATTTACCGCCTAACCTCTTTTTAAAGTCTTTCAGATTGACTCTAATTAAGAAAAAGGTAGAAGGGACTCCAGCTTGTCCCTCACTGGAGACAGTCAGGACTCGGCCTTGATTCATGTTTCTGCCTGTAAATAATCAGGATGGTGAAGTGTTCACTTCAGAAATGAGAAGTAGCGGCTTCTGAAACCTCGTGTCATGAGTCCTGTCACGAGCGTGTCCTCGGTCCGGTGATCTGGAGTCACACGGGTCTGTCAGATATTCACCTTCACTCTCTCTGTTCCTCTGACATCTTGCTGTCCGTGTTGAGCTCTTCCTCCTTCCTCCGTCCGTCCCTGACCCAGCTGCCTCCCCTCTGTCACTCCATCCTCATCCTCACGCTGTTTTCCTCCACCATCCGTCTCTGATCTCTGTGAATATATTCTGACGGATCCAATCTGTTAATTGTGTTAAGAAACACTTTGAACATTGAGCTGTATGTTTTTTTAGAAGTGCTGTTTTCACACCTGAGCTGACTGGTTGGGGGAGAGAAACACGTGCACGGCGCTGGGCTGGTCTGTGAGCAGAGGTCGACCTAGAGAACATGGAGTCTAGTTTCTGACAGTTTGCTCTGAAACATGCGCTCCAGCAGTCTGCTGGAAGTCCTTTTAAAGGCCTCTGGCAGGCTCAGTGGAGCAGATCCCAGTCCTGGTTCTGGATTGATGCTCTTGCACGGCACCGTCCAGCACTGCCCCGTTTCTCCTGCGTGATCTGGAGACTGTGCAACAGCAACGTCTGCTTATTCTCACTTATGCTTCAAACAACTTTCTGCAGCCCAAACTGAAGTCATCACATTATTAAAAGATGACTGCAGATCTGTAAGAAAGAAGGACCTGCAGTTTAATGACATTTTACTAAGAGAAGTAAAAGTACGTCAGTGTTTTAGTGGAGACAGCACAGTGTTTGCACACATAGCAGAGTGCAGACACGACTGTGACTTAGCACATCCTGCAGCGTGCTGGGCAGCAGCTAATGAACTTTTTTTTTTTTTTTGCGTCTCAGCGTCCTCTCACCAACATGTCAGGAGTGTGTGTGTAACCTTTGCTCCTGCAGTCTTCACGCTCCGTTTGGTTTCAGTTCTGTAATCTTTGAAGAAGTCGGGCTTCTTTCCAACGTCAACTCAGCGCTGACGACTGAACGCTGGCGTGATTCTCCTTGTTAAGTGTCCACTCAGAGGCAGTTTGACCTCTGGATCAAGAAGCCTCATCATTGATACCAAACAGCAGGCTGCAGGGTTGAAGTCTTTTTATCGGCCAACGTGGAGTTTAGCTCCTCCGCAGGTTCCCTCGGAAAAAGAAAGATTTATTTTACTTTGGCTTAAATTTAGCTTTTG
Organism: Symphodus melops; assembly: GCF_947650265.1. Classification (NCBI taxonomy): domain Eukaryota; kingdom Metazoa; phylum Chordata; class Actinopteri; order Labriformes; family Labridae; genus Symphodus; species Symphodus melops. The sequence continues at coordinate 25,578,414 of NC_136703.1, forward strand.
AGCTAACACAAGTTTCTCATTCTTTCACAACCTTTCAATTAAACCTGCTTAGCTTCAATGTAATCTCCAAACGTCAGGTCTACCATGAAATGATGAATCTCCACTAAGTTGGACAGTGTGAGATAGATTAGCATGGAGAAAAACAATCTGCGCTCTTTATTGTGTGTTTTATTCTGAAATTGAATGGATTCTTTTCCTTGTCTGACTTCCTGTCAATTTCGATCTATTCGATCCGGGTCTATCATATGGCGGCGTGTTTGAGCGTAGTGCCTACGAAGACGAACCACACGCTCACTCTGGAAACAGGAGCATCAACTGGAGCGGCGGCGAACGACCCCGCATGAACGGACTGCGAGACTGACGATATTGGCTGTACGTTTGTAAGTGTGAGAGTATCATCACACCGAGGCCCGAAATGTGGAACTTGTTGATTAGCATCAGACCCCCCCCCCCCCCCCCCCCCCCCCCCACGTTTGCTGACGTCTCATACGGCTTTGGAAACGAGCGCGGTACTAACAGACGGATTTAATGTCTTCGAGCTAAATGAGAAAATGTCTTCAGCTTGTTATGACCACAAACCTTCCAGGCATCTTCGATCCATTAAAGAAATCAATGACTCACAGATGAGGCCAAAAATCTAAATGTGTTTCACTCCAAGCCTTAAAAAGACATTCAGAAAAGATAAACTCCAAATAAAGAGGGCGTGTTCTGGCTGTTTTTAAGCCATGTTCACTTGACAACCCTATCTGCCATCAACGTCGGCCTGGTTGTGGTTTCAGACGGCGTGTGACCTGTGCAGCTTCTCTCTTGTTTCCTCTGAGGTCTGCGGGTTTCGTCTCTGACTCGGGGAGGAAGAGCCTTGTTGTTCTTGCTCCCCGTATGACGCTCTGATCTTCCTCCGTTGCTTTTCCAACCAAAACAGCAGGAAACAGCTCGCCGGGTTGGTGACTCAGATTTAATGTCATTGTTTTGCATGATGCTGATGAAGAGCCAGATTTAATGCGGGGGGGGGGGATTTGTTTAATAGTGGACAGCTGAGAAACTTTGGAGGGAATGAAAAATGAGTCAGTGTTTGGTTTCCTGTTCTCCATGTGTGAAGCAGCTGTGTTTACTGTGTCGGTCACGCTGTAAAGCTCTTATTATAATCTATTGATTTAGAGGCCGTGTATGTAGGTAACCTGAGCTCAGTGAACGCAGAAAGACCGCCTTCAATCTCTCATTGTTTGACTTTGCAAACTTTCTTTTTATTTTCACCGGACAACGAACATTAAACGTCATCGTCAGTTATTGTGCCGTTAATTTCCTCTGCAGAAAACGCTGATCAAATAGTTTATTGTGCGAGAGCTGAATCCAAGCCTCCACCATCAGACTGTCGTCCCCACAACCACCGCCGTCCTCGCTCATGCACGGCCTGCTCCGACCTTCGTTCATGTGGCCTTTATGGGATAAGACATCTGAAGACGGACTGGAAATGTTGGGATAAGAGCCACATGCTCTAAAGGGCCCACAGTGGGATTCGAACCCACGGCCCCTGCAGCAAGGACTGTACATGTGTGGCATGCGACAAAAATGCAGCGCTAATATGGCGGCACCCACAGTGCCCCCACTGGAGTGGAGTGTCATTACAACGGAAATAATCGACATTGAAATGGGGGGATAATAATTGATGAATCGACAATTTTAAGCAGCCTTGATCTTTGTACTTTGTTAATCTGTATTTTATATTTTCATGTTTCTTTAAAGTAGAGCGCTTGCGCCATCGTTTGGAGATAAACTATTAGTCCGTTTATCTCGTTGGCACGACAACGCTGATCATAAAGAGGACTTTGATAACGCCGTCCTAGTCCGTAATGATCATCCTTCAGTCGGCTGGGAGTAAATAACTCACTCTGCTTGTAGAAGCATTTTATCTCCATGGGACGAGAGCCGGATTGATAACGGCAGACGGGAGTGGTGGTTGAATTCCCGACAGACCACTTAGAGGAAAATAACTGAGCAGAGAGAGAGAGAGAGAGAGAGAGAGGATGTGTGTTAACTTGTGTGTTTCAGTGTCTACTGTGAATGTTTCCTCCAAAGAAATTTATCAGACCAGTGAAGCGTACGGAGCAGGGACTAACCTGTCGGAGCATTCATAGGAGGCAGTCTTTGAATAATAAACCAAACTGAAGGGCGGATAAATGTGGCGACATGCAGAGGAGACAGGGAACTAGTGTTGCACTCGCACTTAGGAAGACCGGGAAGCTTGAAGCTGTTACCGGGAAGTTGTTCAGTCGTGAGGTGGTCTTGACTTAAAAGTCGGAAGTCCGCCCAGTCGGAGACGGAGACGAGCTGGTAAAAACAGCTTTAGCTTCACAGACGAGGCCTTTGAAAAGTGGAGCAGCACGACGAGGTTACAGGCAGCTCAGGTATGAAGACAGGCGAGGTGGAGAAGGAGGTCAAGAGAAAGAAAGTGAAAGCAACGAAGACGGGTGAAATGTTGGCAAACTTGTTATCAGAGAATGGAATGGAGGGGGGGGGAGGAGCCAGAGTTCGGCTGACACACTAATGAGGAAGTGATGACAAAGGTGTGGAGCATCGACAGGAGGAAATGTGATGAAGGAGAAGGTGTCGATGATGATGAGAGGCAGCAGCTGTATTCATGCGCTTCATTTCCGGCTCATTTCCTGCGTGCGTGCGTGCGTCCACTTAATAATATAACAAATATGGCTGCCTGTGTGACTATGATTTTGGTTGTCAGTGAATGTGTCGTTGTCTGCAGCACCCGGCTTGTTGTCGCTGTCAGTCAAGTCAAAGAAACAACTGTTTAGTATTTTATTCTCTTTATGTTTTGATAGATTGACGAGCTGTTTGGTCTAAAGATGGTGTCGGATGGGTCCAGAAGTGTGACCTCACATGTCGTATTGTGCAGCCCCGTTTTTTCGTGCGGCCGCTCCGAGCGCTCAACTTGAAGATCTTTCATCTTTTCAGAAAGGCGCTCCTGATGTTGCCGCCGCTCTTTTCCAGATGAATGATATTCCCCGTACTTCTGAGAAGTTAATTCCAGGGCTTTAGTCCGGGCATTAAAGTAAACTGTAAATCTGACACCATTCAGAGGGGATAATCAGATTATTGGTCTCTCACCTCTGGCCCAGTTATTTCTTCAATAAAGTTACACGGTGGTCTGCTGCGAGTGGGGGGCTTTGTCTGCAGGTCGACTGAGGTCGGAGGACAGCAGGTTTCACTCCTGAAAATTCTAGACAACTTCAAGCCTGAAATCTTCCGGACTTACCTGTTCACATATGCACCTCATGTAAACATTAATGGAGGATGATGCAACAGTGCCTGAGGATAGGATTATAGTTTGTGCTTTTATGTCCATGCTACTGCTAGCTGGATGTACTCAGTGTCAACCAATGAGAGGTACAGAACAAAAGAATGAAGCTGCTTTTCTGCACGCGCGACGGTCACATGACGTAGACGTCAGAACCCTTCCTTCGACTTCATGCAACAGCTTCACTAAGGGGCTGCCAGGAAATCTGCCTGTGCGTGCATCCTGAACATTTTGGGAAATCTTCAGGATGTTTGTTTTGTTTTGTGCAGAAGATTATCACACGTGTCGCACGAAGCAGTGCGACTCCTCACAGGATTTTTCTGATCATCTTAGGTCAGTCGATTGGCTGTTGTGGCTCAGCTCAATGACTCTTCAAATCACCCAGGAGTTTACAGACTGGATCAAATAATGTCAGAGACCAGGAGCATCAAGTAGCTTTCTGCCATGATGGTCCAAAGGAGGCAAAAAAACAGCCTAGCTTGATCTCGTAGAGTAGCACTGTGTCGTTCAGTGTCATGCTGCTAATTTTACACCGCCCTGCCCTACAGACGGTTTGTTTGGAGCCAGTAACCCAACAGGCATGTAAAAATAACACAACTGGGTCAAAACAGCCCACTGGTGCTCCTGGGTTCAATTAAACCGGGCTCTGTTTTCTAGCTCTTTTTATTTGTTTATTTTTTAGCGTGCACACTGAAGAACAGCCAATGAGAGACGCCGATAAGAGGAAGTTGAAATAAAGTGTAAGACAATGAAGGTATTAATGAAGCTGATATTAAATAACATGAAAGGAACAGAGTGTATACATGCTTAGGATGACATCATTGGGGGACAGTTTGTGAAAGGGTCAGCCAATGTGTGTTCACCAGAGTGTAAACGCATCATTTCCCCTCATGGGATCAATACAGTAAAATTAAAAACATTATCTATACTGCTCGGTCATTAGAGAGCGACAGTAACAGGCGTTAACAGTAGAATAATATTAATCTCTGAACTGTAGAAACCGCTCCTTCAATGTGATCAAAAGTATAACACTCAAACTTTTAATTTGAAAAACCTGACGGCTGTTGCTGATTTCCTGTTTGTATGTGAAGCCAGCACAAAGCAATGCTGGGTTTACTGAATACCAACAACAACATTATCACACACACACACACACACACACACACACACACACACACACACACACACACACACACACACACACACACCTGGATGCCAGTCCTGATGGGTTGAGTTCGTGTGTGTGTGAGTGTGTGTGTGTGTGTGTGTGTGTGAGTGTGTGCTCATTGTGTTAGTCCCTTTTCTAAATGTGCCGTCAAGCTAAAGTTGGTGATTCAACATTTGACGTCTCATTCTCAGTTTTTCACCTCATCACTCTTCAAACTGGCTCGATCAGAAACAGGAAGCTGGAGCATGTTCGTCTCTCTGATCACTTTGAGCTGATTCATACTTCCCTCTGATGCAAACACTGATGAAGGCTCTGTACAGACGTGCTGAAGCATTTCATGTGAGCCCAGTATGAAAAGAAATGTGACCCTATTCGACCTCTTAGAGACTGAACTGAATATTCCTTTGACTCTGAGTTGAAGGAGCGAACTTCTTTTTTCAATCTTTGAATTCCTTCCAACAGATTTTGGATATTTGGTTCTTGTAATGAATCCCGATCAGATTGGTAAACAGTTTGTGTCTCTTCTTTATATTGATGAGACTGAATGCCGCTCCTCGAGTTTGTTTACGAGGCGAGGGACGTTGATGAGCAGATTTTAAACGCCGTCAAAGGAGACGATCCTTAAAGATTCAGAGAGCGCCGCCTCTTTTCTCTGCGCTGTGTTCGGGCCTCGTTGGCAGCGCTTCTGAAAACCCCTCAAACATCCACAGCCGCTTCCCTCCTCACACACAAAGACCGCAGCTGCTTAATAATAGCACATGATTTGTTGCAGCATGATGGACCAGAGCTCTCTGCAACGTGTTCCTGTTTAATGCACTTCCATGATCGTTCCTGGTTCTATGGCGTAGGATTTCTGTTCATGCAGAAGGCGTGAACGTCAGACCATCTTTTATTTTTACTTGGACATGAAGTCGGTGAAGCAGCCACATGTTTATCTCTTATTCAGGCTCGTTTGATTATCTTTAAAAAGGTGTAAACACAACCTTTGAAGTTAAACACAATAAAGGGAAGTGTGGACGGATGCTCGTGTTTCTGAACGTTTGAAGGTTTGAACACATGGCAACGAGGCTGCACAGTAACTAACTGCTTATTTCCACATAATCCACATGAGTGCCGGCCATGAGCAAGCTGTACACACAGGTCCACAAGATCACAGGAGAACTACAAGATCACAGAGAACTACAAGATCACAGGAGAACTACAAGATCACAGAGAACTACAAGATCACAGAGCACTACAAGATCACAGAGAGAACTACAAGATCACAGGAGAACTACAAGATCACAGAGAACTACAAGATCACAGAAGAACTACAAGATCACAGAGAACTACAAGATCACAGGAGAACTACAAGATCACAGAGAACTACAAGATCACAGAAGAACTACAAGATCACAGGAGAACTACAAGATCACAGGAGAACTACAAGATCACAAGAAGAACTACAAGATCACAGAGAACTACAAGATCACAGGAGAACTACAAGATCACAGAGAACTACAAGATCACAGAAGAACTACAAGATCACAGGAGAACTACAAGATCACAGGAAGAACTACAAGATCACAGGAGAACTACAAGATCACAGGAGAACTACAAGGTCACAGGAGAACTACAAGATCACAGAGAACTACAAGATCACAGAGAACTACAAGATCACAGAAGAACTACAAGATCACAGGAGAACTACAAGATCACAGGAAGAACTACAAGATCACAGGAGAACTACAAGATCACAGGAGAACT
>NC_136703.1:25584837-25622337 GCF_947650265.1 Symphodus melops
ACGGACCTCGGCATGCCTCTCATTGATTGGTCGGTTGCTGATGACGTTCTGTCTTTGTCCGCAGGCGTTGTTCGTCTTCTGCTGCCTGTCCACAGGATGTTATTTCTGCTGCTGTCTGTGCTGCTGCTGTAACTGCTGCTGCGGGAAATGTAAACCTCGGCCGCCCATGGACCAGGAGCCCGAGTTCTACGTGTCCCGGGAGGACCTGGAGGCCCAGATGACCGCTGACGAGAGAGGTGAGGAAGCGTGCGGCGTCTTTGTTGACGTGTCGCTCTGTCAACCATCATCATGAGAGCACGCTGAACCCACATCGACCTCTAACAGTAACCTGTGTGTGTGTGTGTGTGTGTGTGTGTGTGTGTGTCCAGATGGCGGTGAGCCCATCGTGATGCAGCCGTCCTCAGCCACAGAAACCACCCAGCTCACCTCGGATGCGCACCACAGCTACAGGACCGACGCATACTAGACAGACACACACACGCACGCACGCACACACACACACACACACAGTTCACATACAAGTAACCAAACACACATCCGGCTCCAGCACAATCACAGGACAGATGTACGGACTGAGCACACACTCTTTCCAGCTTTCTGCACACACAGGCAATATACCATAAGAAATGTTTTTCATATTTTTGTTGATTTTAAGATTTGCTGTGGAGGAAGGGGAGGAGGAGGAGGAGGAGGAGGAGGAGAGGAGGAGGAAGAGGAGGAGGAAGTCAAACAGTTTTCAGATAAAAGAATTATATTGAAGAACCCGTGTTAAAGGTTCGAGTATGTGAGGTGATGTGTTCAGATGTCCCCGTGCTGCGAGGCGTGTTGACAGTGATTTTATCCCCCCCGACCTGCTTGGAAGACAATCAGGACGTCGCCTCGATTTGAAACACATTTCTGATCAGACAATCCGAAGAGAGCCGAGCGCACGCTCTGCTGAACAGCACAATAGCCAATCAGGAGGCGAGCTGACTCGAGCAGGAAGCACAACTAACACAGCCGGACGTCAGAAAAGTAGAACACGTGTTCACACAACGAGGGAGGGGCTGTCCGCCATGTTTGTTTACCCGTAAACCGTGCGAGATGACACGCCTCCAGAGTAGAGCCTGAACCGGCGAGCGTGCGGCGTTCTCTTCGCACCGACAGCTGGAAATGGAAGATGAAATCAACGTGGCTCAAATCCGTCTGTAGCTCATCCAGGAGACGCACATTTAATAAAGCGTTCAAACAACACAGCCAGGCTCCACGTGGACGACTGAACCCGTCCAAACACCATTTACAAGATGGCGTCAAGTCGCCCCGCACTCGTGGAGCTTTCCTCTCCATATGTTCATCGAGGCGCGTTGTGCAGTTTAATCCACAGTTTTCCTTTTTCTCCCCTCGCTCTCTTCTTCCTCCTCTGCGTTAAGTCGACACGTCCTCCTCCGTGTGTGTGTGTGTGTGTGTGTGTGTGTGTGTGAGAGAGCCGTTGCACAGTCCTGTGTTGTTAGAAACACAACAGGTGGACGATGAAGAACAGACACATGAACACTGATTGAGCCCTTTTCTCTCTGTTTAGTTTGTTTCCTTTTGTTTGGTGAGATTCTGTCGTCGCGTTAACTGAATGTTTAGATTTTGACTTCACAGTTTTTCTTTTTTCTTCCGTCTCTGTAGAAATTTGCTTTTCGTCGTCTTTTTGTTTTTCTTATTTATGTTGTTGACGAACGGACGGCGTCGGTATCCAGAGTCTTACTCGTTAAGTGTGGCACCGTTTTTAAAACGATCACACCGATAAGTTAGAGTACCTTTTTTTTTTTTTTCTAGTTTTACTTTCGGTTGTTTCACTCGAGTAGCACTGCAGCTCTTTTTTTTTCTTTTTTTTTTTTTTAAATTAGAACACGCAGGAACACTGAGGTTGTTTGTGTCAACGATTTTATACCAAAAAAAACAACAACAACACACTTATTCATCGAAAAAGGATTATTTTATTGTCTCTTACTTTTTAATCAGACTCTTTGTTCATCATGTATTTTTACATATCATAACGAAAAGTAATTTCCAAACTGCTGATTACAAATTACAAGGAAATCTGCAGCTTCATAAAAACTCAAAACTCTTTAAATGTATTATCTTTAACGTTAAAAACATCGCTTTAACTAAAAAAAAAAAAAACTAACAAGTTCTATTTCTAATCAGTAAATTTTAGAGTAATTATCCATCCTGTTAAGAAAGAAGCTGCTGTTTTTCTTTGTCTTCCAGTTTTTAATTTGGACCAAAGTTTACAGAGTTTTTATTCGGCCCTCAGACGCTCCGTCGTTTAGCTTTGTGCTTCATGTCAACGCCACACGAAGCTTCTCTTTCCTTTTTAATTCTCCCCGCTAAACACGAAACAGCGTCACGCTCCAAACCTTCCGCTGTTAGCTCTGAAACGACGACGTAAATAACCAGAAACTAATGTGAGTGTGAATATAGCGACCAGATGATAATATCGAAGCATTATTTTATTTATTTTTCTTATGATTTTAATAACTGAGTAACGACTAGCCAGTATGTGGAGGGGGATGTATAGAGCGTTAGATGTGAACCGTTTTGGCGCTGAAATGTCAAAATGGCCGACCTGCTGTACATACACGCAGTGACACAGTACATAGAGATGTAGAGATTTTCTGTTTTTTAGCATGAGCTGATAATGTTTGTGTCTGTCAGGCAGACCTGTGGATAAATGAAGTATGATGTACTGTTGTAAAATAAATGTTTCTGATGCTTCAGATCCTCTTTTGTCTCTGTGGGTTTCTTTCATTAAACAGCAGAAAAGCAGCTATTAGTTCTGTACAATCACCTTTAAAGGTCACATGACCTCCTCCTCTTCTTCAGGTGAAATCAGTGTCCTCGCTCCTCTTCATCATGTGTGTGAAGTGTGTTGTTGTAAATCCACTCTGATCCTGTATTTGATCATGTCTATAAACCCCTCTATTTCAGCCCTGCTCAGAACAGGCTGTTTCTGTGTCTGTAGCTTTAAATATGTAAATGAGCTGTGTCTGACCACGCCCCCTCTCTGGAAGGGCTCGGGTGTACTCACTGCTTTCTGGCTCCATGTCCTATTGTTTACGGTGAGAAGGCAGACTCAGAGGGCAGAACAAACACCTAGCTGTGGGAGTGTCACCCACCTGGGGGAGGGGCTACTGCCCTTTGTGATGTCATGAAGGGAAATCACACATTTTCTGAAAAGTGGAGCAGGCAGAAGACGGAGAGGATGGACTTCTCTCATCATTTGGGCGGTTTGTAGACAGACATGTTGGAGTTCGAGGAACATGATGAAATGTGACCTTGAAGGCAGTTTGACCTTTTTAAGTGAAAACAAGGCGACCTCGCTAGCTGCCCTGCGCAACACCTTCGAATGTAAACGTACTTCTCGATATAAGATTTTCTCGATGTTACATTTAAGTAACAAGAATTATACATATATGGATAATATTTAATAATTTAGATATAATCCCTTTATAACAACTCAAGTTTAAATTTGCCATTAAATAACATTCTGACTAAAATCAAATAGTTTATAAACCAACACAGGGTGATTCTGTGTAATTATTTTTAATGTAAAGCTAATTTCTGATTTTGATTTAACAATAATCCAGAAATTAGGGGGGGGGGTTCTTTTTTTGTCAGTACATGTTTACGTACTGAAAAGATGCATAATGTCTCAGTGGGACGCCTCGTAGTTTAACCTCTTGATATGTGATGTAATGTTACTCAGAAAATCAAAAATACCTTCATGGAAAAGGCCACTTCCAATTTAAAAAGTAATAAAATCAATTGACAAATGATAATATATATAAATACTTAGAATGATACCATTTATTAAATGCTGATTGTTTTTATTAAATGAGGGAGGTTATACTCTGCTGGTGATCACAGTGTCAGATTTAATGTGCTAATCATCAGGTCATATTAAAACGCTGTGTGTGTGTGTGTGTGTGTGTGTGTGTGTGTGTGTGTGTAACTGTAGAAAGAGCACAGCCTGGCTTGGTCTTAATCTGTCCACATACCAGTCACTGCCTGATTTGGTTTGTGTGTGTGTGTGTGTTGGGATCATTTCAGAGGCACTGTGCTGAAACTTGAAACTGCCTCCCTGACTCAAATCCCCTCTCTCTCTCTCACACACACACACACACACACACACACGCACACACACACACATTTGGCTGTGGATGTCAGGAAGGCTGTGAACAGACAAACACAGCAGTCTCTCTACTTGTGTGGAGAAAAAGGAACAGAGTGATCGTTGGACGATGAGGACTGGGACCAGCGTGAACGAGGGCCGGACTCTGTCCTGATGTCCTTCCAGGCAGATTTAGTGCTCAGCGTTTGGGATCCCAGGAGCTGAAGAGAACCCCCATCAATACTTCATCTCTCTTTTGGATAGGACTCTTATTTTCTACTTGGGCTGATGAAAGCTGTGTCCTTTTTACACTGGAAATGCGAAGATCATCCAAAGCAGCACGCAACCTCAGAGAGACATTTAAGCTTTAAATAAATCTGACAACCGATGTTGAAACTGTCCGACAGACTGAGTGAGGAGGGTATTTCCAGAACACGACACAGACAGCGTTTCAAGTCAGCAGGTTTCTGCAGAACTAACCCGACAACTGAGAGAATCAAATCCTGAACAATCAACCTGCATGTTTATTGATCTGTGGATGCAAAAAAGAAAAGATGTGCAGAGACGCGTTTCTTTACCTGCAGGATTTTTTTTCTCAGTTGATGTTTCGCTCATTCTTGCAGAACCTCAAGTTTGCTGTGATTTTGGAAAACGGCAGATGAGAGGGAACATAAATGCATCTTTTTTTTTTTTTTTTAATTTAAAAAAAGCCTTTTAGTTTTCTTTTGAGGACGAGCCCGAGGAGTGAGACTATCTGCACAGTCACCCCATCGTTTAATGACACAGACAAGCTGACTGCTGACAAACCAAACAGATGGAGAGAAATGTGAGTAAAACGTTTGTTGCACATTTTGATGTTTTTTTTTTTATGTTTGTCTTCTAAAAAATAGTTATTTTATTTGCTTAGAAAACAAAATCCAACTTGCATTAATTGCATTTATCAAGAGGTTTTTTTTTCTAAAGCTTTCCAGGAGGCGTGTGTGTTGATTGATTAAGGCAGATATTGGTTAACATGCATTACTCTATAAATTCCAAATGATACCAGCAAATTAAATCCCCCACTGTGATGTGATGTCATCAGGGTTTTGTAAATACAAGCTGAAAAAAAAAAAAAAAAAAAAAAAAAAGTAGGATTCTTGAAATCTTCCGGATCTCTCAGCTGAGTTTGGAGTTGATTAAAAGCATCATGAGGTGTTTTTGTGAAGTCAAGACTTCAGGAGACATCTTGGAAAAACTCAACTGACCAATCAGACTGAGTCATCACAAACGTGAGCAGACAAAACGTGTTCACATCCACACAAGCTGTAAACCATGTAACATGTCCAGGAGGACAATAAACACATCGTATCCAGGTGTGTAGAGTTGTGTCGTATTTTACCATAAATGTTATTACTTAGTACTTTTTGCACATTTAGGTTTATTAATGTAAATATTATTTATCTTTTTTACCTTGTTTTATTTTATTTACCTTTTTTATCTACATTGCACCGTGGGGAGGGGGGAAACATAATTTCGATTTCACTGTATGTCTGACATATTTTGGAATTGACAAAGAACCTTGAACCTTGAACCTTGAACCTTGTGTGCTGCATGAAGGGCCTTCACATTGATAATGTGTTTTGGTGTCATCAGGAGGAGGAGGAGGAGGTGAAGCGCGGCGGAGCGGCCGTGTCTCTGCCTGCAGACCTGAGCTGCCTGCAGGGCGTCGGGGGAGCGGAGGGGGAGGCGGCTCTGGCCACGCTGGAGAAACAGCTGATCTGCCCCATCTGTCTGGAGCTCTTCAACAAACCCGTTGTGATCCTGCCCTGCCAACACAACCTCTGCAGGAAGTGTGCCAACGAGCTCTACCAGGTCTCGGACAATGCACACACACACACGCACACACACACACACACACACACACACACACACACTTAAAGCCTGCAGCCTGCAGAGTGGATTATCTGCGTCTATAATGGGACCAGTGGATGTTTCACTGGTTCCATCATGGACACAGAATGACCTTCATTCACTGTTAATGTTTAGATTGTGTGTTACCATGACAACCCTGCAACAAAAATATGTGTGTCAAAAAAATGACAAAGTTGATGTCCGTCCACCTCGACTTTATGGTTCTGCTCGAGGAAAAGTTGGAGTCTGAGTCTGAGGCCTTCAGGTGAGGTCTGAATGAGGAATGATCCGGATCATTCTGAGGGTCGTAATTTGATTTAATTCATTCAAATCAGTCGAGCGTGGCGCTCTGTTCCTCCGTTTAACCACATCCGTAAACACAAAGATCCAGTTCTCTCCGTTAGCTGAAAATAAAAGAGCCAGAAGATTCTGCTTTCCACCCAGGTCACATGTTCAGCGTTCAACCAGAACCATCTGATTGAAAGGCTTCTCAGAATCTGACTCCAGCTCTCTTTATCGTCTCTGCCGTTCGTGGTCAGGTTTCACAACACGCACGAGTCAGCACATTTCACACGTGTGTTAACCTGCATCTTCACTTAACATTTCAATGTAAACCAGAGAAAAACCCAACCTGTGCAGACTTCTCCCTCGCTGTCCGGCTCATGTTCATGACCTTTGACCTTTGACCCTGAGAGGACTGAAACACACACTGCCATTAATACAAAGTGGGACTTTCTTGCATCCTGCTGGATTCACAGGCTTGCACAAGTTGTTGTTGTTTAGGTCGGTCAGGAGTCGATGTTATGATGTGACAAACACACTGATGTACACACACACACACACACACACACACACACACCATTTGGCAATGTCCCCTTTCAGGAGTCACTGACCTCCCTGTGGTCATATGTTTTTATTGGAGGCATCACTGATTGCAGAAGATAGTTAGCTAACAGCTAAAGTGAAATGAGACAGTTAGCTAACAGCTAAAGTGAAATGAGACAGTTAGCTAACAGCTAAAGTGAAATGAGACAGTTAGCTAACAGCTAAAGTGAAATGAGACAGTTAGCTAACAGCTAAAATGAAATGAGACAGTTAGCTAACAGCTAAAGTGAAACGAGACAATTAGCTAACAGCTAAAGTGAAATGAGACAGTTAGCTAACAGCTAAACTGAAATGAGACAGTTAGCTAACAGCTAAACTGAAATGAGACAGTTAGCTAACAGCTAAAGTGAAATGAGACAGTTAGCTAACAGCTAAAGTGAAATGAGACAGTTAGCTAACAGCTAAAGTGAAATGAGACAGTTAGCTAACAGCTAAAGTGAAATGAGACAGTTAGCTAACAGCTAAAATGAAATGAGACAGTTAGCTAACAGCTAAAGTGAAACGAGACAATTAGCTAACAGCTAAAGTGAAATGAGACAGTTAGCTAACAGCTAAACTGAAATGAGACAATTAGCTAACAGCTAAAGTGAAATGAGACAGTTAGCTAACAGCTAAACTGAAATGAGACAGTTAGCTAACAGCTAAACTGAAATGAGACAGTTAGCTAACAGCTAAACTGAAATGAGACAGTTAGCTAACAGCTAAAATGAAATGAGATTTAAGCTAACAGCTAAAGTGAAATGAGATGTAAGCTAACAGCTAAAATGAAATGAGATGTAAGCTAACAGCTAAAGTGAAATGAGACGTTCAAAGATGCAACAGAGTCCTTCTTTAACATCACTGAGACTTCAGGGAGACACTGAGGACCACTATCTACGGGGAGACACAAGGGACAAAATAACAGGAGAAAAAAAACCCAAAAGCATTAATTAAACACCTCGATCAATCATTAAAGCTGACCTGCCTATTATCACCCAGCTCTCTCTCTCTCTCCCCCTCTGCGCTCTGATCCTCTGTCAGGTCGTCCTGCAGCAGCTGACGATCATTAAAGGTCTCTATTTCAGGACGCTTCGACCCTCTAACCTTCCATCAGTCTCTTCTTCACTCTCTGTTTTCAAGATCCATTCGTTTCACTAACTTTGACTTCCTGACTTAATACGTCGACTGTGAATTTTGCTAAATTCTTTGCTGCCTTTTTATTTTTCTAAAGACATAACTGAGATCTTGAACTGTCCTGTCCACGTGTTTGTTTTTAATTCCAACTTCCTCTCAATGAATTTATTCTCATCATTTAGGATGAATTATCTGTCAGCAGGAGACGTTCCTGAACCAGCTCGGACTTTACATGTTCAGCACTCTGCAGACATCAGATCACATTTCCCAGCATGCAACAGGGCTGTTTTTGAGGATGCTGAAAGTGTCTCTCCCCCCCGTCTCCCCTCAGCCCTCCCTGTTCCACGCTCGTACCACCATGATGATAAACAGCGGGCGTTTCCGCTGCCCGTCCTGCAGACACGAGGTGGTGCTGGATCGCCACGGCGTCTTCGGCCTGCAGAGGAACCTGCTGGTGGAAAACATCATCGACGTCTACAAGCAAGAGGTCGCCAACTACAACAACAAGGCTGCAAGGTGAGGAGAGACCGCGACAGGTGTCATGACCACGTGACTCACAGCAAGACGGTTGTTGGTTTGACTCCAAGTCGTTTGCATGTGAGTGTTTCTGGTTGTCTGCTGCTCTGTGATTGGCTGGCAAACAGTCTAGGGTGTAACCCCGCCTCTCGCCCAATGAAAGCTGGAATCAGCTGCAGCCCCTCAGGACCCTATGTATGTATGTTTAAATACCTGCTGTGTGTGTGTGTGTGTGTGTGTGTGTGTGTGTGTGTGTGTGTGTGTGTGTGTGTGTGTGTGTGTCTCCAGCGCCCTCCCTCCTCCCCCCTCTCCTGCTGAGCCCACGTGTCCGGACCACGAGGGGGAGAAGGTGAACATCTACTGCCTCACCTGTAAGCTTCCCACCTGCTCTCTGTGTAAGGTGTTCGGGGCTCATCAGTCGTGTCAGGTGGCTCCTCTGAGCGACGTCTACCAGCTGCAGAAGGTCCAAAACAAGAACTCTCAACACCTTTTTTTACACCTTTTTAAAATTCATACTTTACATCTGTTGTGTCTTTTTTTTTTTTTAATTTTGAATCCCAGGATGAGCTGAGTGAGGAGGTCAGCTCTCTGAAGGCGTACAACGACAAAGTGCAGGCTGTGATCCACGACCTGGAGCAGACCTGCAGAGACATAGAGGTGTGTTAATGTCCACATGAGGACAGATCCCCAAACAGATCTCAAACACTCAATTAGGCACAATTAGATGGTTGTGTTGGGGGCCGTTAGGGGCCACGTGGTCGGGGCGGGACTCATTCCAGTTCCTTCATAACGTCGACGTCGTCTTTGTCTGCAGGAAAACTCCAAGACGCAGAAACAGCGAGTGTGTGAGCAGCTCGATCACGTGTCGTCCATCCTGGACGAGAGAAGGAAGGTTTGGCTCCGCCTCTTTTCTCTTTAAAAAAATAAAATAAATATATTTTATGTCATTGCACTCGTGCTTTGTAAAGTTATCGTTGCACATGTGGTCGTTTGATGAGAATGTGAGTCTTTGATCATTGAAGGCCATGATGGAGCGGATCACGTCCGAGCGGGACGACAAGACGGGACGCGCCCAGTCGTTGATACGTTGCTATGGAGACGGCGTGGAGGCCAACAACAGGCTGATGGAGAGAGCGGCGAGCAGCATGGAGGAGCCGGACGTGGCGGCTTTTGTTCAGGTGTTGTCTTGACTCTGCACGCTCGGGCGTGAAGTTTCTAAACCATATTTGTCAGTGAAAGAGAAAATGATCGCTCTTTTTGTTTCCTCCTTCAGAGTTCGAAAGCGCTCGTGACAAAGTGAGTGTTCCGCTCGAGTCAACGTTGCATGATTCACCTTTCTAGTTTGTGTTTCTGGTGAAGTCGTTTTAATGACGACACTTCCTCTCCGTGTTCCTCTTCCTCCTGTCCGCAGGGTTTTGGCAGCAGCCAGCTTCTCTCCGGCGGAGACTCTGACGCCGGGTTACGAGAGTTTGAGTGACTACACGTTTAACTTCAGCAGACAGGAGCGAGCTCTGAGGAGCATCGACTTCCCCAAACGTAAGACGGAGAGTTTCTGTGTGATAAGAAACGTCTTTTATCTCGACGCTGAGAAACACAGGTGTTGAACCTAATTGTCCATCTGGGGTTGTAGAAGACGTTCCTGAAGAACCTGAGACAGAACCAGAACCAGAAGAACCCACAGAAACCCCAGTCCAGAACGTAGAGCCAAAACATCATCAGCAAACCCAAACCCAGAACCAGGACTCTGCAGCACAGCCAGTCAAAGACATGATCCCAGTATGGACGCCCTCACCAGTGGAACCAGTTCAGACAGACGCACCAACGACACCGGTCCCTCTTCCTCCAGCTGCAGACCTGCTGAGAGACCACGTGCATCCTGATCCTGCAGGAGCCGTTCTGCAGCCAGAGAGCGGAGCCCGGGACTTAAACGACGGAGGCTCAGGTGTGATGAAGAACGAGGAGGAAGAGGAGGAGGAGGAGGAGGAGGAGGAGGAGGAGGAGGAAAGATGTGCAGCTCCTGATCCAGTGAAAGAGGAAAACATCAACGAACATCATGAGGGGATGAGCACCCTACAGGTAACCTGGAAGTTTAAGCATAAACACTTCATTTATATTTAAAGGTATGACGCTCCCCCCCCCCCTCTCTCTCTCTCTCTCTCTCTCTCCCTCTCTCTCTCTCTCTCTCTCTCTCTCTCTCCCTCTCTTCAGGTGATCACTCTGCTCTTCTACCTGCTCGCCTTCCTGGTCATCCTGCAGAGAGTCTGGTCTTACATCGGCTGCTTCATTCTCATATAAACACCAGCAGGAGACACATCCGTCCTCCCTGCTGCCCCGCTCAGGTACACACACACACACACACACACACACACACACACACACACACATTAAGGCCAATGATTGAGTATGTCATAGTAAACTTAACCCCCCCATGCTAAAATCCATGAACACAACCTGTCAGTTTACTGTCAGCTCTGCTGACACCTAGTGGTACTACTGTGTAATTACAGCAGGTCTGCAGAGACAGTTTAAAGTCTTATAAATCAACCACGTGACTTGAATCTGGAAAGAAAGGCCATCAGCGCTCCACATGTCAACGTCAATAAACTTAATAAAGTTGATCTTTACTCTTCAGGCGCCTCGCTGCGTCAGTGAAGTGACGTCGTGTCTGAAAGTCCCGCTCTGCTTCTAAAGGAGAACATGAAGAAGAAGAAGCAGCATGTGGACTCCTGATGGCTCTTTGTTTACTGCAGGTTCTGATGCACTGAGAGCTTCTACTTGAATAGATTCTGCTGATTGTGAGAATATCTCAGATCAGACGTTTACTGCCTCATCATGTGGGAGGAGCTGTGTGTGTGTGTGTGTGTGTGTGTGTGTGTGTGTGTGTGTGTGTGTGTGTTTTTAAAAGTGTGCTTTCATTACAGGACTGTTTGATTTAGATGCTCAATGTGATTCACTGTTTTTGGTTCCTGCTGAAGTTATTTTCTCTGCCGGAAAGTTTTACATGTCTTCTGTGAGTGTTTGATATTTTCTGATTGTGATGAGATGGGTTTTTTTTGTTTGTTTGATACATTTATAGATTAAATCAATTTTGTTCAATCAAGAAGTGCCTGTGTGTCCCAGTCACAAATACACCGTAGATGGAGCTGAGCTTGTATTGTTCTTTTCTAGTCTTCTGGCTACTCAACCTGATTTTTACACCGCAGGTCACAACAACACATTCACACACTGATGGTAAAGTGTCCATCAGTATTAACTCATCCATTCATACGCTGTGGCTTTAAATTACGGTTTAAAGAAAAAAAACAAAAAACTGAGTGGTTGTTGTAAAACCACTTCATTCAAAATCTTTAAAGAGCTAATCAATAAATAAAGGTCTTCAACCAAAATATTTCGTCAACAGCTGTCTGGGACGTCATTTGACCAAGGCCGGAAATGGGAAATCTCGGGAAATGTGTGAAGCGTTAGAATTAAGTCACGTGACATCCTGTTCGCGTGGACGCGCCTCTTCATAAAAGCACGAAATTAAACTCGACACTTAAAGTTAGTTTTTATTTATTTTTATTTTATTTTTTTAATGGTTGCTTGCAATTTTTTGATAGATCCCCGCTCCCATATTTATGAAGTCATGAAAGTTATACACATCGACTTTCCCCTGTATAGTTAACTTCAATATTATAATTCTATTTTTATTCATGTAATCTGCTCTGTTTAAATCAATGAAGTGTTATCCTGTCCTCCTGTCCTATCAGGGACAGATACCCGACAGAAGGGAACCAAAACAGTAGGACGGAACGGATCTCTTATTTTGGTACCATTTGCAACTTTTGACGGTGAAAACGCCAATTAAAGGAGCTGAACCGGACTGTAGTGATAATAGAAGTTCCGGTAGCAGCAGTGTATTTCTGTCAAATCAATACAATTCAATTCAATGGGCTTTATTAGCATGGAAAACATACATTAACATTACTAAAGCTTAGTAAAAACAAAACACAAAATTATGTACAATATATGAAAAAACAAAGATTCAATATTTGACTAACAGAGCTGTGCAGGTTAACCTTGTTTTTGTTTGTTTTTTAATACGAGAAAATTTTTTTTGATAATAATTATAATTTAATTAAACTGTTTTTACATCTATTATCAATTTACATTTTCTATGGCTATCTTGTTTATATGTTTTTGTTTAATAGTTCATATTTAAAGTTGACATTGTACAGAAAGAGCACAGTCTACCGAAGTTAAATTCCATGTCCAAAAAAAAGCTGATTCTGATCTCTGTCTTTATTTTGAAATTCCTCACCGGATGTGGAACTCTGCGGTTTCCGCTAACTTCACAGTCAGAGCAGTTAAAGCTGAGTTGGCCGTTGTGGGCTGTCGACGACTTTCTCTGAGTGTGAGCCAGCAGCCTCCCGAGCCAGGAAGATTTACACACACTAGCTGAAAAAATACATCAACAAGTCCTCTGTTTGAATCTGCAGTCAGTCGGTTTGAACTTTTTTTCAAGAAGGGAAGTTTCTACGGTGACAAATCGACGTCATGGATCCCGCCAGTCAAGGTAAACGGTTAGCTACTGATGCTAGTTAGCCACCGATGCTAGTCAGCTAGCTAGAATGTATGTTATTTAACCGTGTTATAGCCAGCACCTTAAGGTGTGTGTGTGTGTGTGTGAATGAGGACTCTTACTTTATGATAATAAATCCGAATAATATGTTTGTGGTCCGGACAGGACGGCCCTTCTGAGGATCGTGTTATTAATAATATTATGAAGATAAATGATAATAAACCAGTAAAGTGAAGATGTACGTCCCTCACTGTTTCTTATATTTAAGATATTACTTTTTTGATCCCCAATGGGGAAATAAAATAAAATGATTTGACCTTTTATTGGCACATTTAAGTTTTCACATTGAACTTCTGTTTGTCTGTGAGTAAGCAGTTTGTTCTTGGGACTTTTAGGGTTGTCTTAAAGCTGAAGATTTGATAGTCACACATTGTCATGACCTGTTTGATACCACAGCGATATATAGATGTTAGTAACACAACAATATAGCGTGGAATACAAAGAAGAAAGGCCTTAAACATATACACAATAATACATCTAAGAATAATATATACACCAGGATCTAACTGAAAGAGTCCAACTAGTCAGAAAAGAGATGTTTAACTGAATGTATACATACTTTACTGGAGTCGGAGAACATGTGCAAAAAAACAAACAAAAAAAAACAGTGATGACGGGTGTAAGTGAGCAGTATTGATGGAGAGAGAGCAAAAATCAGTGATGCATATATTAAAGTGCAATGATGAGGAATAATAATAAAGCCAGACGAAGACTTTATCAGGATTTTCTTTTCAGTTATCGATAAATGGGCGGCTCGAATACACTGACAATGTTTCAGGAACAAAATCATAATAAAATACTTTTAACTGTACGAAGGAAGGATTTCACCTTTTTACTGTTTATTTATTATCAGTAAAGGATAGCATCAAGATAATGTGATGAATCAATGTTACGGTCACTTCCTCTCTCCCAGATCTTTCCAGCTTCACAGTCCCCTTTAAAGAGTTATATCCACCCTTCAAACCCTGGCTCTGTTCCATTATGGACTAATGAGCGGCCATGATGGACGGGTCGTGTTGTGACTCAGAGCGAGCACTTTGAGAAAGAAGTGATTATGGTAACCCACATTAGTCTGCCTTGAAGTGAAACAAAGTGGAGTGAACCAGGCCGTGTCCACCCTGCTGCTGCTGCTGCTGCTGCTCCTTTAATGATGTGAAACCTGAGAGTCAGGCCTGAGCCTGATCCGGGTCAGGGACTTTCTCAGTCTGATACACTCTCACGTGACACTCCTCCTGTCACGATTTTTGATCTTAAGTCTTTCCTGAAATACGAACATGTACGAGTGTCTGTGACCTGTCTTCTTCCTCTGCTCTTTCATTTTTACTGCAAGCGTAAATATTAAGTTTTGGTTATATAATACGTCAGTCAAACGGAGGATGATATGTGCTTCCATAGCAGCAGGAATTAGACCAGGATGCAATGCAGCAGCAAGTAAGGGGTGTGGTTGAGATTACAAACATGCTTCAGTGTTTACAGACCAGTTAGACTACTGGTGAAACAGGATGATGAAGCAATGCGGGTTTTATCCTTTAAGTCCATTTTGAGTCAAAAGAAAATGTTATTATTTTTATTTCTTGGACATTTCCTACTCTCTCTCTCTCTCTCTGGAGAGCTTCGTCTCGAATGGACCTCGCTGCTGCGAGCCGCTCTGAATCGATGCACCTCGAGGGCGGAGCCGCCATATCTGCAGGCCAGCCCGTACGCGGATGTTGTGACTGCGACTCTTGAACACAGAGCGTCGCTTGTGCTGCTTTTCAGGGTTTTTGGAGGCTGTGAAGAAACTTAATTGTCTTGAATCTTTTTATAGTTTATTTATTGCTCTGTGTGTTTTGTCTCTGTTCAGACAGAAACATGACGGGACCTGCAGATACTCTGACTGTTGTTGTCTGATGTGTTTTGACAGTATTGCATTGTGTAACAAGGCGTAAAGGCCATCTCAGTGTTTTTTTTTTTTTCATGCATACTGTCCCTTGATATTTTAGATTAGGAAGTAGAAATCTGACGCTCCACTCCAGCACAATGCCTGTTGTGTTTGTTGGTTTGCAGTGAAAATTGCTGTTTGCAAGCACGGCATCAAAACAGGCTCGTTTACTAAACAACAATGATTCTAATGTTGCACAATGACGGCAGAAAGGATTTTTTTAGCCACAGTTTTTTTTTTTTCTTGCCCTTGTTTTTTTCTCCTCCATGCAGGCTCTGGCGGTGCCCAGCTCGTGTCGCTGCCAAGTATGTGATTGTGTCCTCGGGTGAATGATGCAATATGTTCTTCATGTCCCAGAGATGCTGAGATCTGTTATAATGGACGACTAGAGCTGGACCAAAACACGGATTCTGTTGGATATGATTGGATATACAGAATAGTTTAGATGTGTCATGATACCAGAATTTTATTTATTATTATCATGAGTGTATTAAAGTTATTGGTTCTTTTAGAAAGGTGATGTTTTCCTTATCTCAGTAATCATGCTGCCTCTCAGTGGTGGTCTGTACTGGTCTTTAACTGGTTTTGGGGAGTCCGACTGTAAAAATGCTTTCAGTCACATTTTACCGCTTTGTTTTCACTTTATTTAAACTTTGATGCCAAGTAAAGCAGTGAAGCTGTTTTTAAAAAGAGAAATAGATTATCTGGTCGAAAGCAAAAAAAAAAAAAAAGGATCCTTTATGTTTGTTTTACCCTTCTGATGTTTGCTCGTCTTCATCTTCCTGTTTACTTCACAACAAAACGGTTTCCAGACAGAGAGCCTCTTACTCCTCTCTCTCTCTGAGTGCAGTTGAACTTATGGCTCAGCTAATTGCCTCTTTGTCTTCCTGCTGGAAACGCACGCCTTCTCCTGGCTTCCGTTTGAACATGTGTGAGTGTGAAACGGATACTAAAAGGGATCGTTTAAGCCGACCACTCTGAGCTCTCAGCACTTGATCTGAGCGTGTCGTTTACCCTTCACTCTCCCCATTAACATCTTTCCTTCCTCTTCTCTCCCGTCGTCCCAGATATCAACCTGAACTCTCCCAACAAAGGGCTCGGCGTGGATCCTTCAGACAGCCTGTCCGACGTGCCGGTGGAGGGAGCGGTGGGAAACTCAGTCGTCAACCCTCTCCCGCCCGGTCTGACGGAGGAAGAGGCAGAGGAGCTCCGCACCGAGCTCAGCAAGGTACGAGCCCAGCAGCCACGTGAGGTTTGCGTTTACTGTGGGGAATCACTTTCCCTCCAATCAGAGCTCCCGTCAGATTTGTCGGCAGTGTTTACACACAACACGAGTTCCCAAGCAACGAGAGGCGGCGAATGATTTAAATCAAAAATATTCCCGCAGCAGAAACTCGTTCTGATTGGTGCGTTGTGTTTCAGGTGGAGGAGGAGATCAACACCCTGCGTCAGGTTCTTTCAGCCAAAGAGAGACACGCCACAGAGCTGAAGAGGAAACTGGGCCTCAGCCCGCTCAATGAACTCAAGCAGAACATCAGCAAGAGCTGGCAGGACGTTCAGACCTCCAACGCGTAAGTACAGCGCGCGCTGGATCGTCTTAACTCACAACGTGGGGACAGGAAGTCAGCTTTCACATTCTTCTACCAGTTCTGTGAAACAACAAAATCATGTTATCACGATCAAATCTAAAGAAGAGAAAACATCTCATGCAGGATTATTTCCTCTAATGAAGTGGAGTTTGAGTTAAAAACCTCCTCAGGACGTTTCAAAGTCAGACAGAAAAGTTAGTGTAAAGATGATTCCCACAAAAAGAGAGAGAGCCGACATTAAACCACGCCCAGAAACAACAGACGGCATTGAAGGGGTTAATTCTGACTGCAGAGAGACGACTCGGCCGTCTGATGTCTCAAACCGGGTCAGATTTTAAAGAAGCGTCTAGAATGAAAGACTCTTATTTTGAAAAGAGACCAGCCGGGACCTTGGTGACAGCACAGCGGCGTGAATCAGCACTTCTTGAAGACTTTGTCTGACGGCGTTATCAGAGCGAGCCGGTCACACGGTGACTCATCCTGACACACAAACGTCGTCAGACCTTCAGCACAAGATGGTTTTATAATCTGACAGCAAACTGTGTGAATGAAGCAGAGGCGACTTTAGAAGCTGCTCTTATAACATATATATATATATATATATATATATCTCATCATGTGTTTAAAGCTGCTGTGATGATGGATGATTCATGTATTTTGAAGCTGAAAGTGTGAATCAGCCCGCAGATTAACGCAGGATGTCTGAACCTTCTGATTTAACAGCTTGAGCTGAGCTAACGAGACCTTTTTATTTAATTCAACGCTTCACTAAAGGCAGATTGATTCAGACTAGAAACAGGTCGACCTTAACGGGTCCAGTAGATCGTGAGCTCCAGCATGAAACCAAACCTCCGACCCCTCTCTCCACTTGTTTGCACAAACGAGCTCCATGATTAAGAACCGTTAAACACGAGCAGTGAACAAAACTGTCCTTCTGCTCGAGCTGCAATCACATGTGGTCTGCATTTTGATTGTTCTGCTCATTGTTGGTTTTATGAGCTGCAAGTCCTGCAGGGCGAGGGGGAGGAGCTTCATCAGCTAACGGCAGAAAGAGAGAGAGATGGTTCTCGTCAAGTATCCGCACAGAAGATGAAGCTCTGATTGTGCAGACGTGATGAACGGACTGCTCGCTCTTATCCCAGGAAATATAAAAAAAACAACCGTGCATTTATGTGGATCTGCTCCCTGCTGCTCGGCAGTTTGACCCCAAACACAGATTTTCTCGTGTTGCTCGGATATGCTCCGAAGCCGTCTGCGCTTTTAACACCCTGGTGTCTCTGTTTCTAGCTATGTGAGAACCTCTCAGAAACTGGGCGAGTGGAATGAGAGAGTTGCCGGTTCTGATCTGTAAGTTCCTGCTCGCCCTGCCGGTCCTCGGCGTCTGAACGTCTGCTGTGTTTGCTCTCTCACGCTCCCGGCTGTCACTCACCCTCGACGCTTCTCCGCTCGCACCTCCTAACCATGTTTGAGAACGCTGCTGTTGAACTTTGTCTGCACGGAGTGAAAAAAAAAAAACACTTCTTCATAATGACAAGTAGTCCAACCTGTGGCTCCTTTCCGCACTCCCTCTCATCCAGGTTTTTCCGACACTTTCCAATGTCCCGCCCAGTACGGACAAAAAGCCCCCCAATGAAAGGTTATCAGGTCTGCAGCACTACAGAACCTGAAACCCGACCCTGAGCTCGGGCCGCCACACAGCCCGGGAGACGAGCAGCGATAATCTCTGCTTCCAGGGATCCATCTGTTTTTATAATCTAGCAGTCGACATGCTTCTGTGCGGCGCTCTTTAAGACATAAATCCATTATTCAGATGGAAAGTCGGACTTGGGCCCATAAATAGTTATTATCAGGGTCGAAGAGAACGTGCATATTGCTGTCCAAATGGACCCGATAGGTTTGAGTCTGAAACGCTGCCTTCTCTCTCCCTCACAGCAGCCTGCTGTATTTTCACTTATAGATGCTGGTCATCAAAATGAATCCTCGTAAAATCACGTGGTGTTAAAAATCACGACGAGCTTCTTCAGAAGCTGATTGGATCTTTTTTTATTTTCACCTCCGGCTCGGCTTGTTCGCTCTCGGGCCGGGTCCTGGATCCAGGAAGAGTCACATTCCTGAGTTGTCCGCTGAGGCGCGTGACTCACCCTCCTGCTGTCGGACAGAAGAGGTGGAGCTGTGAGCAAATATGTTCCAGTGACTCTGAAAACAAAGCGGTCGCCACGTTAGAACAGAGACTACGCTCTCGTCATACATGTGACGGATTATTGAGCCTTCATTCAGAGGCAGCAGGACGGTGGATTCATATCTGCAGGATATGGTACCGTTGGCGTTGCGGTCCTCCTCGACCTGTCGATAATAACGCCGCTCACTGAACACGCTGCTTTTCAGTTTTCTGTCCGTTCAGCTTTTTCAGCTTCCTCTCGCAGAGGTCAGGTGTCGCCGCTCGTTCAGAACTGATGACACGCGTCCTCCTCTCTGCTTCCTCTCCGGAGCAACGATTCTGTCTGCTCTTAGTCCCACTGACCATGTCTTCACCTTTCCTGCTGATGTGTCAGGTGAAGATGGGAAGTTTAGCAGGAAACGGTGAATTTATTTTATTTAGCTTGTCAGGCAGATTTCAGGGGGGCCAGATTTTTTTTTTTTAGCACAGTAACATTAATTATTCAGAAGGAAATCCTTCATCCTGTTGTTGTTGTTGTTGTTTACCTCACCGGATCATCTTCAGTGTTTCGATCATTAATGAGGAAGAGTCCGCCGCCTGCCTGCTTCTAACAACATTAACATTTGTTTTACTAATGCTGCACAACTTGTGTCGGAGCTGGAAATGAAACCGGCATGATTCCCGTTTTACTGAAGTCAGACTACACGGTTATAGCCTGAGCGTGCAGACGGAGGGTGTCGGACCCGTTGACCTTGAAAGTGGGTTATTTGACCTCATGGAGGAGATGCAAGAAGCCTCCTGTTGTCCTATAAAGCTGATTTAAGTTTGAACTTTTTTTCTTTGAGTTGATTAAAGAGTCGGTGTGCACGCTTCAACCTTTTAATAATAATGTTGGTTAAAAGTGTTTGATATCGTGGCGTGAATACACTTCCTCGACGGCGTGTTTCAGAGATTAACCCTCGACGGGCACGGACAGATAGAAGACGTTTGTTTGTTTGTTTGGCTCAGAATAAAACATCTGGTCAGAAGCTGGTGGAATTTTCCGTGCGGCGTCTCCTGAAGTGAACTGGATTGGCGAGATCGCTCACACACTGCTGACAGGATGAAAGCTGCTGACACTGATCTTAACTTCTCGACACACACACACACACACACACACACACACACACACACACACACACACACACACACACACACACACACACACACACGCACACACCCTTCACAAACAGAGGCAGGTGCACCAAGTCTCCATGTGTTAGTGTTTGTTCTCCATTTTGGATCAGAAATAGAAGCACACGCACATTTGTCACACAAGCTGACTTGGATTTTCACACACACACACACACACACACACACACACACACACACAGAGTCACTTTTTGAACGTGTGCTTAGAGAGGCAGACAGGCGAGTTATTCTTGGTTTAGGCCTACACGCTGTATGCACACGCACAATGCCAAATACAGTACAGGAAATAATGAGTGTGTGTGTATAACTGACACATCCACACACACACACACACACACACACACATCGTATGCATGTGCCTGGTCAGGCCTGGCGACCAGTCAGCTCAGACTGGCTGCTGCAGGAACATAGTGGGAGGAAAGATAGGAATGTGAGAGAGAGAGAAGTCAGCTTGTCATAAATTTCGCCGGAGGCAGAAAGACGTTTCGCCTCGGAAACTGGAGAGCGAGAGAGTCGGTTATTTGTTGCTCTCTTGATTAGCATAACAATACAAACATAAATGTTGTCCCATCAGTGTGTTTAACAAACGGACATGGATGGTTGTGATTGGTGTTCATCAGTGACGTGGTGAATGGACAGACGGCAGCATTGTGCCCATGTTAGTCACAGTGTACAGAGCAGAGCCGTCTCTTGTTACTGTATCAGGTCTTTAATACTGAAGATAAACACGTCGTCACAAAGACTCTGAATTTAACGCAAACAAAGCAGAGAAATGATTTGATGAATGAAAGTGCCGCTGTCTCGCTCAGCGTACGTGAACTTTGTTGACGTCCTGCAGGACAAACTGTGAGTTATAGCTTCGGTGCACTCTCTGTTTTATTTTAATCACCTGGTCTTGTTTTAGTCTGTAGTCGAGGCCGCACTGAGACGTACTCGTGCTCCGAGACCAGACGTTTAGGGATCGAGACGAGTCGAGAACATAAATACCAGAGAAATCACCGTTATCCGTTTTCTTCTGCTGATCTGGGTCGGGTCGCGCTAGCACAGGCTAAGCTAGTTGCCTCTTCCTGGCGTTTGTTAGCTCCTCCTGGAGGGAACTCGAGGCTTTTCTTAAGTCCTTTGACTCTGTCAGTGTTTTTACTCGTTTTAGGGAATATTTCAACTTAATTTCAGTATAACCGTACGAATGGTGAAACCTAGAACCAAGCCGTGCACATAGGAAGCAGCTAAGCTAACATTAGCCGCAGGAGGAAGTCTTCTATATATATCTGATGTCTCTGCATTCACTCTGCGAGCTCCTGTTGTTCCTGTTTGTTGTGCTTGCTTTTCTACCCTGCTGTTGATTTACTGTCAGTTCAGCTGAGTTCTGACAATTCAGTTTTGAATTTTTGTTTTAATGATGTATCAAGCAGATTTATTAGTCGTCTCATTGTAATCATTCAGTGAAGATAATAACTGAATGTTTTGTTTAATTACCCCACTTCAATACTGAAGGCCTTTAAAGTCCAGCCTGTAGAACCAGGTTGTGTAATGTGAGTGTGTGTCTCTTCCCCTGTGTCATTATCCTGCTGTTGTGTCTTCAGATATGTGTCTGCCTCAGCCACTTTGGATGACATTACCCGCTCTGAAGCGTGAGTTGACCCCTTTCTCTTTTGTTTGTTTTTGTTTGTTTCTTTTTTTTAATAGACGAGTTAAGGTTTTGTTTCACTTGGGTTTTTGTTCTGTTGTCTTTATTTTGACTGTGCATCATTTCTCCCCTCTGTTCTGTTCTGTGGTTTCATCTGTATCAGCTTCATATCTGAAGTTCTGTTTGGTAACTACTCGACCCAGATAGCGACCGAGCGTCGCTGAAATGATTCAAATGTAAAGAACGTTTTGATAAACTTTAGAATTCAGTCACTTTGTGAGCTCGGTCTATGTGACCCCCCCCCCCCCCCTGAAGCTAAGACTCTGGGACCCCCCCTGAAGCTAAGACTCTGTGACCCCCCCCCCCCCCCCCCCCCTGAAGCTAACACTTTGTGACCCGTCTGAAGCTAAGACTGTGACCCCTCTGAAGCTAACACTTTGTGATCCCCCTGAAGCTCTGTGAACCCTCTGAAGCTAAGACTGTGACCCGTCTGAAGCTAAGACTGTGACCCTCTCTGAAGCTAAGACACTGTGACCCCTCTGAAGCTAAGACACTGTGACCCCTCTGAAGCTAACACTCTGTGACCCCTCTGAAGCTAACACTCTGTGACCCCCTGAAGCTAACACTCTGTGACCCCTCTGAAGCTAACACTCTGTGACCCCCCTGAAGCTAACACTCTGTGACCCCTCTGAAGCTAACACTCTGTGACCCCTCTGAAGCTAACACTCTGTGACCCCTCTGAAGCTAACACTCTGTGACCCCTCTGAAGCTAACACTCTGTGACCCCTCTGAAGCTAACACTCTGTGACCCCTCTGAAGCTAAGACTGTGACCCCTCTGAAGCTAAGACACTGTGACCCCTCTGAAGCTAACGCTCTGTGACCCCCCTGAAGCTAACACTCTGTGACCCCCCTGAAGCTAACACTCTGTGACCCCCCTGAAGCTAACACTCTGTGACCCCCCTGAAGCTAACACTCTGTGACCCCTCTGAAGCTAACACTCTGTGACCCCCCTGAAGCTAACACTCTGTGACCCCTCTGAAGCTAAGACTGTGAACCCTCTGAAGCTAACACTCTGTGACCCCTCTGAAGCTAACACACTGTGACCCCTCTGAAGCTAACACTCTGTGACCCCTCTGAAGCTAACACTCTGTGACCCCTCTGAAGCTAACACACTGTGACCCCTCTGAAGCTAACACTCTGTGACCCCTCTGAAGCTAACACTCTGTGACCCCTCTGAAGCTAACACTCTGTGACCCCCCTCTGAAGACTTTTCGATCTGTTCAGAACATCATGTTGGCTTTTTAAGTGTGTTGGTTGTTTGTGAAATCTAACATTTAGCAAAGGAGTGTTTGTTTCGGCTCGTTTATTCTTGACTGGGTTTCCTTCATATCTATTTTCAGTTTTGTTTATTTGTAAATCTTCTGTCACTTTTCCAAAGTTAGAGCTTTATTCTTGGATTTTTGTGTGACAAAAAAAGTTAAAGTCTAATCTGTGGACATCTCTGGTCCTCGCGTCGTCTTACATGTCCAGTTTAAACTGATTTGTCTCCTGTAAAGACGTTAGAGAGGAACCTGGGTGTAAAATGTCCCCGTCTACATTTTGGTCAATAAATCCTCGATAAGACGAACACGGACACCGTTTACAGCCGCTATGAAGGCTTCATGCTCGACCTCAGTCAGGAACTAAATCCTAGTACTACTTCCTGCAGTCCGCTTTAAGAAATGATGTAGGAGCGCATTAAATGTTTCACTTAAATCAGCTCTTCATGAAATCAGTGCAGGTACGATCTAAAGACAAAAGTCTGAGATCACGTGTGTTGGTTAAAGCTCACATGAGGCTAACTGAGAGGCTGCTGCTGGTGTTTTTACTTCCTGTGTCATGTGACTGTGTGAAATGCGTACTAACCATTCGGCCTGGTGAATAATGGAGCAGTAACTTAAATCTCTGTTCAAAGTGTTTTACTGTTTACTGTGCTCTAATTTACCTCTCTCTTTCTCCTCCCATCTGTCTCCTCTTTTTGTTTTCTCTCGTCTCCTTCTGTCCGCCCCACGTCGTCCTTTCATTCCTCTCAAACCATCGCTCCTCTTTTCTTTTCTTTTGTCCGTTGTTTTCTCTCCGTTCTCTTGTTCCCACCTTCCTCCTCTCCCTCCTCCTCTCTGCAGATACAAGAAGACTCAGGAGACTCTGTCCCAGGCGGGACAGAAGACCAGTGCAGCGCTCACCACGGTGGGCACGGCCATCAGCAGGAGACTCGGCGACATGAGGTATGACGCAGCCAAAATGGCCGACGCTCTGAACCTACATGAACCACCGACTCCGTCCCATCACAGCGTCTCTCGTGTTTCCATTCATCCTGCAACATGTGTGTGTGTGTGTGTGTGTGTGTGTGTGAGCCTGCATGATGCACGTTTCATTTCCTGCTGCACTTGTTCTTTTACTCCTTTAGTTTTAAACGTCTTTGTTTTGTTCCTCCACTCACACTGATATCAGTGATGTGTTTCTGTCCCTGCTGCTGCTGCTGTAGCTCCGCCCACATGTGTGTTTGTTTTTGTTGTGACTGTTCTGGGTTGAACTTCCTGCTGCTCTCTGCTCACGCTCTCTCCCCCTTTTTCTGTTTTAATCGCTGCCTTGGTTTGACCTGCAGAGCTCTACCTTTCTCTAATTCCTTTAGGTAAGACTAACGCTCCTGTTAGAGACGAGACACACACACACACACACACACACACACACACACACACACACACACACACACACACACACACACACACACACACACACACACACACACACTGATTCTGCTTGTGATCCTTCATCAGTTTATTATTTCCGTCCTGTAAAAAGCTGCTCAGCATGTCGTCCTGTGTGTAAAACTTCTTTGATGAATTTCTTGATTTTAACTCTGAAACGTCACATTCGACCTTCTGAGGGCGCCGTTTGTCACGACGGCAGTCACACTGAACTTAATTTTTTCTTTGTTTACTGTTATCTGGAATAATTGGTGTTTACTTGTGTGTGTGTGAGTGTGTGTGTGAGTGTGTGTGCGCGCCTCGTGTTGCTTGCTTTATAACACTTGCACTTCTGTCTCCTCTCTCTTAACGCTTTCAAAGTAGCAACTATTCCATTCGCCACTCGATAAGTATGCCCGCCATGAGGTAAAGTAACACTCAAACCTGCTTCACTTTAACTGTCACTGTGACCTTTGACCTGTATCAGCTGCTGTCCTCTGGACCTGCTCGTGTCCTTAACATGTTATAGAGAGTTTAAATGGAGCGAGCCTAAAGCTAGCTTGTTGTTTAGAAACAAGCGTTTTGATTGGCTCTTTGACTTGTGATGTTTTCACTCTGTGACCTGTGAGATCTGATGAATCACAGTTCCTTTAGTAACAAACAAAGTGTATCCTCTTCATCCTCTTCATCCTCCTTCGTGTTGAACATGTGGCGCTCTTCAAAGCTCACGAGTCAAACTTCCTGCTCAGTTCCACCAGATACTCGTCCGCTCCGTCTCCGCTCGGCCACAGCAGCACAGCGTGCCTTCTTCCTCACAAGGCGTCTATGTCTGCAGGTCGATCATTGTTAAAACAGTCATTGTTTTTTCAAAATAAAACGCTCCTTTGTCTGCGCTCTGAGCCTGTGGGTGCTGACGGAGGAGGACGATGGATGTCTGGTGGATGTTCTGGGTTTGATTTTTACCTTTTTAATGTTTCGTCAGTGTTTTAGAAAAATCAACTTTTTTTTTTTTGTTGTTGCATCAGAAGTTTACTCATCTGAACATTTTCTTATTTTTCTAGAGTTTTTATTTCTGCTCAGGTGTGCGGCTCACTTGCCTTTTTGTTTAGGTTGTTTGTTTGTTTTTGTTTTTCTGTGAATGTGACTTTGAGTCTGTGACCTGCAGGAACTCTGCCACCTTCAAGTCGTTTGAGGATCGAGTGGGGAACCTGAAGGTGAGCCAACCGTAAACACGAGAGAGCCTCCACAGGGACGACGCGGTGTGACCACTCACGATATTCTTCATTCAAATCCATCACGCTGCTGTCTCCACTCTTCTTTTATTAACTCTCTCTCTCTCTCTCTCTCTCTCTCTCTCTCTCTCTCTCTCTCTCTCTCTCTCTCTCTCTCTCTCTCTCTCTCTCTCTCTCTCTCTCTCTCTCTCTCTCTCTCTCTCATATATATCAGTATAAGGTGGTCGGCCCCAAAGGAAACGGCGAGGCCGTCACCCCGACCGACACCACCCCCACTCAGGAAAACCCGCCTTTCTGAACACCTCTCTCCTCCTCTTCCTCCTTCGCTGCCACCTTCCTCACGACCTGAGACTGTACTGTTACCACATCAAACCGCCGTCGCCACGTCGCCCACCACCCACTTGTCCCCTCCCCCCCCCCTCTTAGGTCTGTAAGCGCCGACAGGTGGAGGTGAAGGACCTGTGGGTTTGGGGTGGGACCGGCTGCTACTCCCTTCGTTCTGTTCAAGAAAAAAACCCAATGTTTTGTTGTTGTCGTCCCCCCTCCTAACCCTAACCCCCCCCCCCCCCCCCCCCCCCCCCCCCGTTACTCCTCTCCTGCCCTCCACTGTTACAAAGACGACGATGCGGCATTATAAGATGTCTGCTTCTTAACTTTAAGGAAATAAAGGGGCTTACTTTGGGCTTTCATAAACGTATTTAATCTGCTCGTGCGTTTTGAGAGTGTGACGAGGGACGAGGAGGAGGAGAAGTGTACAGACGTAATCAAAGATGGCGGCTCGTGTGCTCGTCCAACCTCCTTTCTTCTTTCTGACTGCTATCATGTACTTACATCACCGGCTCAAGTCGTCACAGTATCCTTAAAACCGGCTCAGACTCGTACTAACGCAGGCTGCACCGTCAGGTCCAGAGAGGGTCCAGGACACCCCATCCCCCCCCCCCCCCCCACCTTTAAGACCTACTACTGCTACATGCATGTGCATATCTCATCTCAGTTGTAAAAAAAAAAAAAACGACCTCGGTCCCGTGTAACACCCCAGGATGTAAAAAAAAACCCCAAAACAAACCATTTTGTATTAAGAACTATTTTACACTGCTTTGCATAATGTTTTTACATAACTTTTATCGATATGTATAAATATATATGAGTAAATATATATTGTCAGTGACGCTGCCGGACGGTGGTGATCAGGTTTGGAGGTTTAAGTAAAAAAGCAGGAGGGAGGATAAATAAACAAACTTTAAAAAAAAAACATGAAACACTATGGGTCAGTTTGACGGGCGGCTCGAGTCCCTCCAGGGGGCGTGACCTTGGCTGCTGTTCCCCTCTTCTGGATGTGAGACGATGCTTTGCTGCGTACACTACCTGGTGAATGTCGACGCTTCTCTTATCGGCCTTACTCACGTCAAAGGTTTCACTCGTTAGGTAGAAATGAGCTCGGGGGGGGAAAAGGCTTTTTTTTTTTTTTTTCTTTAGTTGTACAGACTGGTTTCATTGAAGGATTAGTGTTTAAATATTCAGAGTTGTGTCCTCGAACGTCTTCTTTGCTAACACGCCCCTTAATGCACACACACACACACACACACACACACACACACCTGCACTCCTTTTAGCACACTCACATGCTGCATGAGGCCAAACGTACACAAACTGAACAAACTGAACACCCGTTGTGCTCTAATGTGACAAACAGAAGCTCTTACAAACACTCAGAGGTGTGCACTTTTCTCTGTAGCATGAAAAAAAACACACTTTTGAATACTTCGGTCTTCGCTGTGCTGAATTTGCTGATACGAGGGGCGACATTTCCACAACTCGTTTTCTGCCACTTTTTCCGTGACTCATTTTGCCAAAATCGTTTTAAAAGTGTCGGCCAATCCCGAGTCCCCGAGAGTCCGACCCCGCTGCCTCTTGCGTTGCCATAAATCTTCTTTTGTGATCACGTCTGTGGAAATGTTGCCCTTCTGTCGTCCTCGGCGCACTGCGGCCCGTGTAGAAATGTGAGGGGAAATATGAGCTGTTGTGCTTGTGATCATTAAATGATTAAAGCCGAAACTTCCCATGAAGGTTTAAAAGAACTATTGTACCAATAAAAGAGCCTTAAACTCTAGAAAAATAAGATGATAGTTTTGGACAACAATGAACAAACTTCAAACTGCTGCAAGTGTGTCGTACCCCGAGTGTGTTTTTCTTTTGTCATTGGTGTTGATCCTTTATTTTGGTAGGTAATTACTTCCTGTTAGGTTTGCTCTTCTGTTTTATTTTATTTTTTTGGCTTAATGTCTGTAAGAGAAGATTTGTACAATTATGCCATCAGCTGTAAAAAAAAAAAAAAAAAGTTGCCAACATCGACAAGATCTTTCTGAAGTCTGAATCTCACGGACTCTGACCTTCTGCTTCTTCACATTTATTCAGAACTCCTTGAAATCGGGTTTTTCTTGTGCAGAGCGAAGCGGCCCTCGATCTCGCTGTGTTCAAGAACGACTGATTGAAAGGATTTGTTTGTGGCCTGTTTAAAGCTGCGTCATCTTTGGGTTTATTTAACGGATGGGAAACAATGATGTACTCTTGTTTTTGGGTGCCTATGGGAAGTTGCAGTTCACGCCGAGCCCGCTCTGAGCTGGGCTGGAGGACACTTCGAGTACTTAGAGCTTTATGTAGGTTCTAGGCGGCGCTGATGTAAAAATCAAAAGGGATCCGATTTAAAAGATTATGGTGAATGAATTATAAACACTTTTGGTTTTGTTGTACATGTTTGGATATCAATAAAGCATTCCTTTAAATGAAAATATGTTGGTCATTAATTGAGATGTGCATAAAAATATAAAATCCATTGTTTTCTAAAAAGGTTTCTGGTTTCTTTTAGGTAAAAGCAAAATAAAGAACTAAGACTAAAGATGTTTACATAAATGGTTCAACTTTGTCATCTGTTAATCCATAGAAGACATTTTAGCAATATGGTAATATAAAGTTCTTCACATGACTTTAAAAT
Organism: Symphodus melops; assembly: GCF_947650265.1. Classification (NCBI taxonomy): domain Eukaryota; kingdom Metazoa; phylum Chordata; class Actinopteri; order Labriformes; family Labridae; genus Symphodus; species Symphodus melops. The sequence continues at coordinate 25,613,441 of NC_136703.1, forward strand.
GATCAAGAATATTAAAATAGAATTCGAAATTACAAATTATTATAAACATGCTTAGATATAGACTGTTACCGAGAGATGTAAGAATTATCAATTTAAATATATTTATCATATATAAATGACATGAACGCAACATAAACGCTAGCGGTAACTGAGGGCGGAAGAAGTTTGACGGTAAAACGTCAGTTCCCTGACCGGGAATCGAACCCGGGCCGCGGCGGTGAGAGCGCCGAATCCTAACCACTAGACCACCAGGGAAGTTGATTAACGTGTTAAATACTCCCTTTATATAGTTATAGTTTAGTGAGCATGACGGTTTGTGAAATCTCGAAGCTAATGTCATGGTAGCTAGCCGGTTACTCGCGTATTTTGAACGGAAATTGATCTCGCGATTTCTCCCAAATTCGTTAAATATCGCGAGATTTCAAGCCAAGACGAGAGTTATGTTTTGCATGTTGTCGTGGCCGAGTGGTTAAGGCGATGGACTAGAAATCCATTGGGGTCTCCCCGCGCAGGTTCGAATCCTGCCGACAACGGATCAGCTTTTGTTTTGTTAAGTGTCTTTAGTTATTCACGTTTCTGAAATCTACTAGATAATACAAGTCAGACCTTTAAATACACACGAGGGCATCGAGATCCACTCTAGACTGTCCTTAAGAGGGGAAAGCAGCCGCATTAAGGCCCCTTTGAATTTCCCTCGGGATCAATAAAGTATCTGTCTGTCTGTCTGTCTGTCTCTCTATCTATCTATCTTTGAAGGTCACGAAAAAAATATATCGTTTAACGGCGAACTCTCCCGTTCAGTCACATATCGCGAGATTTCAATAGACGAAGTAAACGACATGTTTGTCCCTTTACCGATCGGACTGCCAAGTCAAGTCCTAACAAAGTCCTAACGAAGTCCTAACATGTCCTAACATAAGTCCTAACAAGTCCTAACAAAGTCCTAACGAAGTCCTAACAAAGTCCTAACAATTCCTAACAAAGTCCTAACGGGGCAAGAGAAATGGGGCAAAAGGTCACGTGGTACACAAACTCCGCCTCCGCGAGATGCGCATAGAAACTATTCATTCAGGAGACTTATTTGGGACGACTCACATTAAAATCGCCGTTATCAAGGACAAGAAAGCAACAAAGGTATATACAGTGAATTAATTATTGTTTTCCCTAAAAAAAAATCCCTAATTAAAGATGCTAAATAATACATGATAAACTAGATTAGAAATCCATTGGGGTCTCCCCGCGCAGGTTCGAATCCTGCCGACAACGGTTCAACTTTTGTTTTAAGTGTCTTTAGTTATTCACGTTACTAAAAGCTACCAGATAATACAAGTCAGACCTTTAAATACACACGAGGGCATCGAGATCCACTCTAGACTGTCCTTAAGAGGGGAAAGCAGCCGCATTAAGGCCCCTTTGAAGATCACGAAAAAAAATATATCGCAAACTCTCCCGTTCAGTCACTTATCGCGAGATTTGAATAGACTACGTGAATAATATGTTGTAGGTTGTCGTGGCCGAGTGGTTAAGGCGATGGACTAGAAATCCATTGGGGTCTCCCCGCGCAGGTTCGAATCCTGCCGACAACGGATCGTGTTTTATTCACGTTACTAAAAGTTACACAATCAACAGGTCATAAAAAAAAAAAACATAGTACTACTCACTTTGTATGAAGGTCTTCTTTAATAAATGCACAATAATTTGCACATTTTTCATCATGCATATTTTATTACATTTACCTCATTGGTTCCTGAACCGTGACCTGAACGATCTGAAGGTTTGTAACTGTACAAGTTAAACTTGAAATAAAACTTTTTAGTCCTGTTGTGTGCGTGCGTGTGTGTTTTTGTTTTTTTTTTACATTTAAACTCACTTTGTTTTCACTAGTGCAGTAAACACATGTCACCACAAGAGGGAGCTGCCTGTCCAGTAGATATTGGGGACATTCACTTTGTGGTGACTTTCTGTTGAGTCACATTGTCAGACAGTTTGGCATGATGAAAGTCTCTGAAATGGCAAAAATATCTCAAGTCAATGACTTCAATTTACTCAGAACTTTATCACAAGAGTCTCCAGGACTGTTCTCTTCTTTGCTATATCACTTATTTAATCTTTGTTTATTTTGGGTTTTTTTTTTAATTGATTGGTTAACTGTGCTCTCTATATATAAATAGCACCGTTCACAAAGTCCAATTCCTTGTGTGTGTGTGTGTGTGTGTGTGTGAGTGAGAGAGAGAGCATACCTAGCCAGTAAAGCAGATTCTGATTCTAAGCACTTGATGATGTTGATTTTAATTATGACTTATTTTATAATAGTATGCCTGATTGTTATGGAGAAATAAAAAGGTAAAGGTAGTTACAGTTTAGTGATAAATAATGAAGACTACATGTCATAAAACCTAAATTATTTTAAATTAAAATGTACCTGTAATGTTAATGTACCTTCCTTGTTTTAGGGCTTTTAGTTTATTCTGTTGAATTGGGACGAATAAAGATGTCTTAATCTTACAGTTAAGTAATTCTAAAATAACTTCTGATTAACAGTTTCACCATAGACTGTACATACTGAGATTTATTATAAAATATCCAACTGTCATTTTATTTAGCCCCGCCCCTTTTTAAATCCTCCACAGTTACGTCAGCGCTTTCTATAAAAGCTCGCGCAGCTCATCGGTTCCAGCAGAAGAAACGGCTCCAGCCTCAGGTCGGACCTTGGAGGGTCACATTTACCCGAATCTTATTTTCAAATGGGCCCCGTCGCCTAGCGTCCACTCCCCCAGACACCGAACCCCCCAGCACGTCCGGCCCGCTTCAAGGTGAGGAACGAGAGGGGGGGCTCCGGGGGCGAGCTAACGATGCTAACTCAGTAGCTTGTTGTAAATGTTTGTCTTTTGTTTTTTTTTCGAGGGGTTAAAAACGTCGAAGGAGAAATATAATGAATGAAAACATTTTTTTTCCCCGACGGTTTCTCAACGACAAAAAACACCAACTGACAGTTTGAACTGGCAGATGTTGTTGATGTCTTTGTTTTTATTACAAAATGCCCAGATAACACGAGCATTATATTTATCATTTATTCCATTATAATATATATTCTGTACATTTTCTCTGTTTTATTCGTGTCTTGTTGTTTTTTGGACACGTATGGCGGACTAACGGTCAAAATGTCGGTTTTTGCTGCAGCGACGTTTTAATGTAAACAAGTCCTCTGCATTACGTGCATGACGTCACTACGTTGAACGTATATACGGGCACGCTGCAGCACAGTCTGGAAAAAACAACAACAACAATGCAAGTCTTTGTTTGTTTAATAATAACACAATGATTCGTATTTTTGAGGGTTAGACAAAAAGCGTTTGAAAGATGATGAATACATGTTGGTGATTGGGTAATAATATCAATATATATATATATATAGATAGATATAGATATATCATAATCAATATACCTTTATTCAAACATGAGAGGCTGTTTAAAAACGAATACTTAAAGCAATTAATAAAACATTTTTTAAAGGAAATATGGATTTAAGGATGACAGAATGAGGAATATAAGATAAAGTCTAAAATAGATGAACAATCTAATCTTAAATAATTACAATAATTATAAAAAATATATAATAAAGGTCATGTGGTCTTTGTTTAATATGGACTAAATGCTTCTCAACACAGGAGGCAAACTGAACCTTCAAACCTGATGACATGATCAGATCTATAGTTGAGATGATAAGAAAGGTTATAGTGAGATAAATCGATTAAAATAAATGTTTTACGGTTGATCAGTGGTTCCCAAATCTCCAACAGGAGAAGCCTACACACACACACACACCCTAACTACTGATTCAGAGAAGAGGGCTTATTGTTGGTCAGCAGCTGGAAAAGCTCTGATTTGAAAAAAACATCAGTATTGTAATCGGCAATCAATCAAATTTTTGACCCCAGAGATCCAAAGCCGCCTGTAAGGGGGGCTGGACCCCAGGTGAAGGACCACTGAGGTTCATCTAGGGAGGAACAACAAGCGACTCTTTTTAAAAAGCCCTTCACACATGTCAGTAGTTTGAGGAATTTGGCAAAATAAAGAGTTTCAGTGAGAAGTTCAAAACACAATTCAGAGTTTCAAATGCCAAATTTGAGTTTGAATGATAATAAAGATCATATCTGAATATATTAAGATATCTGTAAAACAACACACGTCTTTTAAAAGCTAACAAAAACAGTAACCGTAGCAACAACGATCTGTAACGGACTCAGACGACGTGGACCCGTCTGTACGAGACGCTCTGTTTCTGATCCGCACGCGTCTTCTTTCAGGTTTCCATCAAACGGTGAACAGCGACCAACAACAGAAGAATGGCGGCCATTCCAGCAGGCGGTTCTCTCGTGGCGACCACTGACTACTACCGAAGTGAGTCTCTCTCTCTCTCTCTCTCTCTCTCTCTCTCTCTCTCTCTCTCTCTCTGGATTTACTCCCACCTGCACCGCCATCACTCAGTGCCTCAGGTGTGGATGTTCTGAGTCATCACAGTAAACAAGAGATGGCTTTACTCAGAGTTCAAATATGTAAGTTTGTCACTGATTCGTGTGTTAAATACAAACTGTAACTGAGTCATTCACATCTGTGCGGCTTCAAAAGGAGCTCAGCTGACATTAACCAGAACGAAACTACTCTGCCGCCACATTTTCAAAACCCGCTCGCTCACTCGAAGGGCAGAAATCAAAGTCAACATCTGTGAGAGACGTCGTCTCAGCTCAGTGTCCCCAGCGTGCACGTGTTCTCCGTCTGAATCTATCGAGTCAGAGCGCCAGACTTTCCCCGCAGGCCGCAGTTACATAACCAGCAGAACCGCTCCTCATCGCAGGGAAAGACGGTTATATTAGAAATGAACTGCAGCTTCCAGCCATTTATATTTCTTGTCTCTGTTTGACATTTCTTTATTGAAGTGTGTGTGTGTGTGTGTGTGTGTGTGTGTGTGTGTGTGTGTGTGTGTGTGTGTGTGTGTGTGTGTGTGTGTGTGTGTGTGTGTGTGTGTGTGTGTGTGTGTGTGTGTGTGTGTGTGTGTGTGTGTGTGTGTGTGTGTGTGTGTGTGTGTGTGTTTGTTTTCTAAATCATACACAATGACCTCTTACATTTCTCTTTAACTGAACCGACGGGGTCTTTAACGTGACGTCTCCCCCTGCAGGGCGCATCGGCTCTACGTCCAGCAGCAGCTCTTGTGGCAGTTCGGAGTACAGCGGAGAGGTCATCCCTCATCATCCAGGTGAGGGTCTCAATCATTGCTCTGCACGGTGACGTGTTCCAGTGTAGAAAACACCAGAAACAATCCTTGAATCCCTTCTGATCAAGTCCAAAGTGGGTTCTGGAGAGTTCCTTTTTCTAGTCGGGGTTTTTTGGACGGTACGGCGTGTTCTGCTCCAGAGGAACAACATCCTGCGTCCGTGCCTGATCCAGATGTTACTCCAGGTTTTTGAATGATCACGTCTCTGATTTGGTTCAGTGTGAGCTCAGGTTGAGTCAGCTGTTGGTTCGCTGCATGATGAGGACTTTCTTTGACCTGAGTGAACGTCCAAAGTGATCCCTGTGTTTGTCACACGTGCTGCATCGATCTAAATCTGAAGTTCACATGTGCAGAGTCTGATCCCCGCTCAGCTCTGTGTGGAAACCTGCTGGCTCAGGTCTGAGTCTGCGTTCCTGTTTTAACCACCGGCTTAACTTCTTGAAATGGTGTCAGGGCGCTAACATTTACACACACACACACACACACACTCTCACTCACTCACTCAGGGTTGCACAAAAAAAGTAGGTGAAAGGGGAAACAGAGATGTGTTCATGCATTGATATTTCAAAGCTTCATGTTTTACAGAACATCTGGTTCCCTTTAAATCCAAATAAACCCAAAATGTTTTTTTTTTGTTCTCCACTAAGTCGGCGCCAATGAATCAGAGAGTGGCTGATGGGTCACTTCAAACCTTCCAGGCTTCCGTACATGTGAAAGCATGTCTGTGTCAGTGACTCCCTTGACCTAGACTCTAATTATAGCCCGCTGAAGTTCTACTGTAAGTTTAACTGAACGCAGCTGCTCACACACTTGTCGGTTTGTCGCCTGAGAGACCGAACGACCTGAGAGCAGAAACCTGACTCACTTCTCCCTGATGAAACGCTAAATATGTTTAAACCAGTCGCTCAGCGTAACGTTGAGTCTGCTGTCTCGCCATGCGGGCGAAAACTTTCCACACACACACGGAGCATAAAAATGTCAAATCTCCAGCCCGTGTGGCTGCTGACGCTCGGGGGAGGGGAAATACTTAATACTGAGATGTAGACGAAGGAGCCCTGATGTCATGTGACTGTGAAGCCTCACGCCTCCTCCCTCTGCCTCCACAGGACTCCCCAAGCAGGACTCGGGTCACTGGTGGTCCAGTTTCTTCTTCGGGAAGCAGCCAGGGATGACCCCACTGACCGAGGAGGCACAGCAGAAGTAAGCACACACACACACACACACACACACACACACACACACACACACACACACACACACACACACACACACACACACACACACACACACACACACACACACACACACACACTGCTGCATTCAGCTCTGTTATTACGTGCATGGATTAATAAAGCCGACCTGATGTGACTTGCAACGGATCACTCCTCACACACACACACACACACACACACACACACACACACACACACACACCCACACCCTTCCTGTTACACAACCAGTCTAAAAGCCTCCCTCTCTCTTTCAGGGCGGGGGTCCCGGGTGCGGTGACAAATGGTCAGATCACCTGCGTTGCCAGGGAGATGGTGATGCAACGCCAGGTGAGTGAGAGCAGCGAAGCAGGAAGCCCCACCGCCTCCTGATCCCGCTCCACGCCGCACCTCGGGGGGGGGAGGGGGGGGCGGAGCAAACCAACGACCAACGCTAGGTGACGGGAGGACGTCCCGTTTACAACCTTACTAGTTTTTTTTTTGTTGTTTTTTTTTATACTGTTCCACTTTGTAGTATAGGCTGCCTTACTTGTTTTGTTTGGTAACCTTGTGTGTGTTTTTTATTGACAACAACAAAAAGAATAAAAAATGGCAGAAGGAAAAACGAGACGATGATGTCACTGTTGAGCTCCGTTATTTGTGTTTTTATATAATCATTTGTACTGTTGTGTGTTTGTAAAGCTGTGGTGCTCAGACACAGCCACATGCCTTTGTTCATCATTTTACACTAATGTCACCCTGTGATTGAAAATGCAATAAAAGTAGACTCTTGCAGCCTAAACTTCTGTTGTCCACGTCTTTAATCTGCTCATACACGGTTACTTTATTTGCTAAGTGATGTGTGCAGACAGCTGTTGCTGGAAACAGCTGTCTAAGGAGCGGGAGGTGAAAGTGTTTGTGTAAGTCAGGGAGTGGTTCACTGGTTTTGTAAAAGGGTTATTACAGGAACAGAGCAAACACTGACGAAGCAGCACTTCACGTCCTCGAAGTGCAGCGGAGCCGAGAGAGTCTGGAGTTGTGCAACTGCTCGCCGAGAAACCACAACTGGACTCTCTCCAAACTGAACTACAAACGAGGCTGACTCCACTCTTCAGTCACTTTGTCACCGTCTGCAAACATTGATGTGGATATGGAAAATCTTCATTGTCCCCTTCAGGGGAGATTTGTAGCCCATGTTTACACTTGACAAGAAAAACAGGTTGCTACATGTACATTTTAATTTTAAAGTCTTAAAGCAGCTAATAGTGCGATGAACACAGTGCTGTATCCTGTGGAGAGAATACACAGATCAATGAGCCCACCATTTAAGATATGTCTTTTTATTCCATCTTTTTTTAAAGCTTCTTGGAGCCAATAGTTTTAAAGACAATGTGTATAAATAATGATCAAAAACAGAAGTATAGGCCTTTACACTCAAACATGAACCTATTGATGCTCCAACGTGTTTGTGTCATTTATCAGCATATAAACCTAAATACCTTTTCTAGTTCTCATTTATTTTCTTATAGTTTATTTTTAATGTTTCAGGACAAACTTAATTGTTTTTTTTCAGCCTAGCACACGACGCTTCCTGCCGGCAGTAGGCTATCATAAAACAAACGCACCTTTTTTTTAAACCCCGCCTGTGTTTAATGTTCATTTTTTTATTTAACGGTTTTTGGTCTTTACTCAGACTAGTAGCCTATAAATGAACTCAACAGGTAAATAACATAACGTCAACATCTTGATATTAGTAAACCTACAAACTGTTTTTATATTAAACCGTTGGACGCGCCCGCCATTCTTAACCGTAAGTTGTTTACTTAAGGTTGTGTACTGAATGTCCTCATATTGCAACACTTCAAAGACACCTTCTTTACCAGAAACTGAACATCACGCCGTTTCTGCTAAAACTTCTGCTGACACAGCATACGAGTATTCTCAAGGAGGAACCGAACTTCTCTGAGAAAACCAACACGCACAAGGTAACTTAAAAAAAAAAAAAAAACCCGACCAACTTGGTGACCCCGACGTGATCTGGCGTTGGGATTGAGGGGGCCTCAGCGAAGCTGTGGGGATTCGCCCTTCAGACAAACTACACGGTGCAGACCAACTCAAACCTTTATTACTGCAATTGGACAAGAACGATTTGTTTGTCTGAAGGTGTGGATTTCACCAGCTCAGGTTAATTTTTTATAAACTCCGGTCAGTTGTGCATAAAGGAAGGAGATGCGACCAGAATAAAATGAAGGACTGGGTGTTCTACCAGAACTAGGTGTTCTGAGATGAATAGAAAAACAAGGAGACCAGAACAGAATAAGGAACGAGGTGTTCCAGCTGTTGGTAAAGGACTGGGTGTCCAACCAGTGAAAACAATGACTGTTTGAAGGCTTACCCGCAGTTGTGATTAAGCGCTG
>NC_136703.1:25629837-25656762 GCF_947650265.1 Symphodus melops
TGTGTATAGAGGTGAATTCAGAGCAGGATAAAAAAAAGGGGGAGGGAGGAGGAGACGTCTCTGAGACATGTCGAGTCCTGCACTCTGGATTCCTTTAAAACCTATATTTCCACCAAGCAGTCCGATATGGATCAGTAAAGCCTGATCCTGTTTGTGTTTCCACAGCTAACCGTGCCATATTTGGTAGCTGCTGTTAGCTGCTACGTAGCAGCATATGGCTAACAGCGACCCCGCCTTGGTATTTAAACACGGCAGGGTCGTGTTCGTCTTTCAATGCTGCTCTCGTACGGGACCAATCACCCAAAGAGTAGGACGGTACGGGTCGCTTATTTTAGGATCTCTACCGGATGTAGTCGATGGAAACGCCACAACGTGGCGAACCGAACTGAGACGCTTTATGGAAACGGGGATTCGAGCACATTCGATTAAACGGCTGTTCCTGCTGTTGTAGTCCTCGAGATCAAGACCGGTATCAGGACCACTTTTTAAAGGACTCGTCTCGGAGTTTAAACATTATTTTACTCGGTCAGAAGGAAACTGCTTCTTTAACTTAAATTCATTTGGTCTTGACTTAGTCTCAAGCACTAAACGTCTTGGAGGTCTTGTCTCGGGGCGCTCCGGTCTCGGGTCTTGAGGCTTAGAGGATGTTGGAGGATCAAGCTGAGTGCTCATCCCTTCATGTACAGATTGTGACGTCTCAGTTTGTGGAGTCAGGCTGACAGGAAGGATAAGGAACACACCTTTATTTGTTTGGCTCACGTATGTATGTGTGCGTGTGTGTGTGCGTGTGTGTGTGTGTGTGTGTGCGTGTTCTCTGAATGTGGCTCTGCTGCCTTGCCAGCTCTCAGTCAGGGTGAGCGGGTTCAGCCGCTTGTGAACCCGGGCCTCCGTGAACCGCAGAAAAACACGGGTTTGGCAGCAGTCCCAGCTCCCCGCGCTGAATGTGGGACAGTCTCTGTGTGTTGAAGAAAACGTTCTTATGCTGCCTTTAAAATTGTGCTAGTTTGAAACTCACCAACCCTGCTTTAAGCCCCGCCTCCCTTTGACCAGCTCTCTGGAAGCCCCCAATATTCAAATCCATCAACTTCCTACTTTACACATTTGTCATCCATAATCCAGGACTGGGGGGGGGGGGGGTGACATACTGCAGGGGGCCGAGGTCGTGGTTGAAGCGTGGCCCCATAAAAAACGTACCTACAGGTCCTCCACTAAATGAACCTGTTCGATGGCGAGCGACGGCGGCGACCTCGCCTCGACCTACTTGGGAGGAACGCTTCGACAGTTTAGGGGGATCAGATGTTGGGATCCAGTCGAGGTCAGCGGGTCCTCCTGGGACTAATCTGAGGGTCTGACTCTATTTTTGATCGTCCTCCATTCATGATGCTGAACCGGTTAAACCAAGCGAGGTGACTCTGCAGGACGGGAGGATATGGAGTCACACACACACACACACACACACACACACGCATGCATATATTAAGTTGCATTCCCCAGTCTGTCCTGGCTGTGACCCAGAGGAACTCACTGACTGACACACTTTCAGCTCCAGCTTTTTTTTTAATTTTTAATTTGAGGTATTCATCAGTTGAAGGGTTTCATTTGGTTTCATTTGGTGCATGTTTGTAGCTTCTGAAAATGCTGCATCATCACTGACGCAGAGAGCTGCTCGTGAAGACAGCACGTTTATTTAAAAAAAAAAAAAAGTTTACATCGACACTAAACATTTAAAGAGACACACTTTTGTTTAAATCTAACATTTGATTGGTAGATATATATTTACTGTTAATCAGGAGTTCCTCTGTTACAAAAGAAAAAGAATAATCCTTCTCATTTACTGAGACTCTGCTGCCCCCTGCTGGTCAAACGTAGATACTGCATACATTGCACATTCAATCAAAACTTTTGGAGCATCTGAGGGATTTTCATCCTCAAATTTTCTTCCGCTTATCCGAGGTCGGATCTCAGCGGCAGCAGGTGTCTCCAGCTCCTCATGTGGGATCCCGAGGCGTTCCCAGACCAGATCAGATATACAGTATAATCCCTCCAGCGAACTTTGGGGTCATTTGCGTCGTGATCAGACCGGACCACCTCGACTGGCTCAGTGCTAAGGGACCCTGAGTCCATCCTCCTGTCGGTCTCACGGTCCAGCCCACCTTCACTTTGTGTTGTGTAGTGATTAAATCAAGCTGTGGCGTTCAATTCAAACACTCAATCTAACTTTTATTTAACGAGGGGAAGAAACTGCGAACCAAAAAAAAAAAACGTGCATTATTAAACATTTAATGACACAAACAACTCATTTAAACAGCATTTTTTTTCCAAAATCATCCACAAACTCATCAGAGATTAACATCCACTGCCAGACTGACGCGTCCGCCTCATTGGCTGTTTGTCTGCACGCGCCGCGGCGTCCGTAACCGCTGATATCAGACCACAAAATCCGCCATTAATCTGCCAGAACGCGAGAAGATACCGTGTTTCAGATTCGGTAGATTAGTGAAACAGTAGTGATGACGTGCACCAGGCAGTTTGCAGATTTGGACGTTGTAAACACAATCAGAGTCTTTGTTCCGGGTGCTTCTGTCTCTGCTGCCCCCCTGTGGTGACGAGTCTGTACTGCAGGTAGTCCTACGTTTGTAACTCCAACTCGTACGAGCTGCTGTCCAGCTGGACTTTGAGGGTCTTGAAGTCCGGCCTGTCGTCGGGTTCGGTGCTCCAACACTTCAGCATGATCTGATACAGGAAGTTGGGACATTTGGGCGGAGCCGGCATCCTGTACCCAGAAATCACCCGCTCGTACACTTCCTGGTTGTTATAGACTGAATGTAAAAAAAAAAAAAAAAATGAAGTGAGAGAGAAAAGACAGAAGAGGTGAGGGAAGGTTAAAGGTGGAGGAGTCTTGAGCACACAGAAGTCCACTGACCTGGATAAGGAACGCCTCCGTACGTGGCGATCTCCCAGAGCAGGACGCCAAAAGACCAGACGTCGGATTTGTTGGAGAACTTTCCGTGGCTGATGGCCTCAGGAGCGCTCCACTTGTAGGGAATCTTTTTATCTTCCGTGATGTAAAATGGCTCCTGGATGGAAATAAACAAAAGCGTCTCCGTCTTTAAAAAAACAAAACGGTTCACGGAGTTCAACAAAGACGCCGCTTCGCTCCTACCTTGATCACGCGGGCCAGTCCGAAGTCCGCCACCTTACAGATGTTGTCTTCTCCCACCAGGACGTTTCGAGCCGCTAAATCTCTGTGGATGCTGTTCTTCTCCTCCAGGTAGGACATCCCATCAGCCACCTGGGCGCTCATGTCGATGAGGCACGCAATGTCTTGATCCCGACCTTCTGAACCTGAGAGAGAGAGAACAAAGAGTCAGACCACGAGAAGGTCACAACACCAAGACCCAGGACGAGCAGCGAGCAGAACTTTCCCGACCCTGCGACCTGTTCTGTCACAAAAACATCCCGGGAGGAAGTCGGAGGTTTACCTCGGAGGAAGTTGAGCAAGCTGCCTTTCTCCATCAGCTCGGTGATGATGTAGAACGGCGTGGAGGCCGTGCACACGGCGAACAGAGAGATGAGGTGGCGATGGCGGAGACACTTCAGGATCTCGACTTCACGCTGAAACTCCCGATTGTTCAACTCTGAGTCTAGAGAGAGCGAGCGAGCGAGAGAGTGAGAGAGAGAGAGAGGGGGAGAGAGAGACAGAGAGAGAGAGAGAGAGAGAGAGAGGGGGAGAGAGAGAGAGGGAGAAAGAGAGGAAGAGAGAGAGAGAGAGACAGAGAGAGAGAGAGAGGTTGAGAGAGAGAGAGGGGGAGAGAGAGAAAGAGAGAGAGGGAGAGAGACAGAGAGAGAGAGAGAGAGAGAGAGAGAGAGGGGGGGGGGAGAGAGAGAGAGAGAGACAGAGAGAGAGAGAGAGGGGGGAGAGAGAGAGAGAGAGACAGAGAGAGAGAGAGAGGGGGGGAGAGAGAGAGAGAGAGAGAAAGAGAGAGAGGGGGAGAGAGAGAGAGGGAGAGAGAGAGAGAGAAAGAGGAAGAGAGAGAGAGGGGGAAAGAGAGAGAGAGAGACAGAGAGAGAAAGAGGAAGAGAGAGAGAGGGGGAGAGAGAGAGAGAGAGACAGAGAGAGAAAGAGGAAGAGAGAGAGAGGGGGAGAGACAGAGAGAGAGAGGAAGAGAGAGAGAGAGAGAGAGTGAGAGAGAGAATTTAAAATCTTGCAGCTTCTCCTGGAAACTTCTGGAGTTTTTCACTGTTAGAGGTTAAAGCGTCTGTCGGAGGTTGGCGGGTTCTTAATGAAGCAGGTTGTGTAAATCCCTGAAGAACTTCCTGCAACATGTTTGGATATTAAGGAAGTTAAAGATGAACTCGAGGTCCTTCCTGTTGTTTCACTCTGCTGTGTTTTTAGCTTCTCGTGGGAGTCGTAGCAACATTTTAGTTGCGTGCAATTTTTTTAAATTCTGTCGTTTAATAAAAATCATTTTAACATGTACAATTAATAATGTTTTTTGAAACAATAAAAAAAAAACAAAAAACATCAGCATATAGATGCAAACAGTGTCTGAGCTTCTCTGTATATGATACAGAGTTGAAGGAACACACATCATTAGAGATCGTTGGCTCTGGTCTGAATCATGGACCCGTTTCTTACATTGTTACATCATTTCCTTAGAGTTTGCTCTGTGTTCACACGGGCGCCTTTTACAATCCGCCGACCACAATGTGTGGTGAGAAAGGAAAGCTCTCTGATTGGTCGGAATTTCTTGTGTTAAAATCCCCAAATATGTAAACAAAGACTCATCGACTCCTGATTGGCTGATTGGCTTCTTCAAATACCCTTAACAGTTTCTCAATGGACCGACGACTCGACGGGTTTACCCATAATGCACTGCGCAGCTGGCTACAGTAGCTGGTTTACTCTTAAAGAGTGCAGCGCTCCCTGAAGTCGGGTCGTATCGAGGTCAGGTCACATTAGAGCCCGATCGATTAATCGCCCACGTCGATAACGTCGGCCGATATTGAAGTATCCAGAGATTATCGTGCTGTTTAATCGCAGATATGCAGCGATGTCACCAGCAGGGGGCGCTGTATGGAGTGTTTGATAACTTCATTTGAGGATCAACAAAATAAACGTGTTCGTCTTTATCAACCATTGATACAGATCAAACACATTTATCAGCCAGTATATCAGGAAGATCAGTCAGGTACAGGTCCACGTCGTACATGTTCCAGAGTCCGAGGAAAAACTGACTTTTCAAAACGGACTCAGCACGTCCTGAACGTGAACGAGCTTTGAACTGTGATAACAGTAAAACAAACAAACAGAAGACTTCCTGCTTGGAAGAGAGTTTTATTATCGGCTGACTCACCTGACGCTCTACCTTCAGTACGTACAGAACCCTGCAGCGTTTACCCGACATGGAAGAATATCCACGACAACACGAGAAGGCCGATTGTTAAAGAGTTAACCCTTTGACGCCTGTTGTCGTGAATTTGCATCAAACTGCTTCCTCTCCAAATGCAGCCAAAATAGCGTCTGTGTTCCTCCACTGCCGGTTGATGCACTTTCAATACAAACATAGGAACCTTTAGCATTAGCATTAGTTTGTCATAGGACCAGTCGGAGAGACGGAACAACATCCGTTTGATGTATGTGCTATTTTTATGCTATTTTCAAATAAACGTTCTCAACTTCATTTAGCATCGACTTGAAAGCAGAAACAAAAAAAGTTTTAATACTTGGAAACAAACTCAGGCATCAAGGGGTTAAACAATCCGACTGTGTCGCTTCAATTCCAAACATAACAACACAGCTCGACGTGCCAGATATGTATGTCAACATCAGAGGTGTATCCGTGATTATGAAAAGGGAACACATCTTTAGCCACACCCACTTTCACTGAGACATCGTCTTTAATGGGTCACAAACAAACACGTCTGAGTCGGGCTTTTTAAGATTCAGCAGCATTTGGGAAATGAAAGGTCAGACTGAGTGCTGCTGCAGCGCGCTCACGTCAGAAAGATGATTAATCAGCTCCGCCAACGAGATGTGGAAACAGGAGAATCAATAAAAAATGATTTTAAAAGGATTTACCACTCTTGAGGATCTTGACGGCGACCTGAATGAGGTTTTTCCAGCGTCCTCTGTAAACGTCCGAGAAATATCCGCTGCCGAGCTCCTCCTCCAGAGTGAACTCCTCTTTAGGAAGCTCCCAATCGTCGGCCGTGAAATGATTTAAATCTTGAGTCTGAGGCTTTTTCTGATGGAGGATAACACACACACACACACACACACACACACACACACAGTCACTTTTTTTGTTTTTTTTTACCGTGGGCAGAATAATAAGAGGAACAAAGAAAGAAAGAAGCAGAGATACAGAAACAGACTCCGCCTGTCTTACCCTCTTGCAGGGGTTTCCCAGTTTGCACGTGCCGGTCACGTGATGCGTGGAGTAAAACGCCACCAGGTCGATCAGAGAGCTGAAGCTGTGGTTGTTGTCGAGGTGAAATTTACCCTGGTTTGTTTTGAGGATCTTAAAATGCCTCACGCGATTACTGGACCTCACTGCAGAGAGACGCACAAACAAACAGAGTCAGACAGAAGCAAAGATCCTGCACTCAGCTGCTGCCTCCCGTTACAGGTCACATGTTAAACAAAACACACTTTACTGTTCCTCTAACTCCAACATGTCTGTCTACAAACCCCCCAAGGATGAGAAAAGTCCGTCCTCTCCGTCTTCTGCCTGCTCAAACAGGCCGTTTTTGGAGATGTTCCCTTCATGACATCACAAAGGGCAGTAGCCCCTCCTCCAGGTGGGTGACACTCCCACAGCTAGGTGTTTGTTCTGCCCTCTGAGTCTGCCTTCTCACCGTAAACAATAGTACATGGAGCCAGAAAGCAGCGAGTACACCCGAGCCCTTCCAGAGAGGGGGCGTGGCCAGACACAGCTCATTTACATATTTAAAGCTACAGACACAGAAACAGCCTGTTCTGAGCAGGGCTGAAATAGAGGGGTTTATAGACATGATCAAATACAGGATGTGTCGCATGAGGTGACTTCTCCTGATTATATCCTGCTTTGTTCTCACATCAGATCACTCAGACTTCCTCTGCACTCTTTTTAAGCCGGAGTAAAAATCCCCTAACCTACTGCCACCACGCTCCCCTCACACCCTCGTCTTCAACTTCCCTCCACGCTCCTCTCCTTCTCGTCTCACCTGAAAGGACGTATCCGACGTTTTCCTTCTCACTCTCTCGGATCAGGAACGCTCCCTCCTCGTTATCTGGAGCCATCAGGTGACTCTGGGCCTCGAAGCGGTTCATGGTGTCGAAATACCATCTGTGTCGAGACAGAAGTGAAAGAAATGAAAGAAATAACAAGGAAGTGCTATCATGGTTTCGACTGTAATAATATTTAGATCTGGAGTGATCAGCTCCTACTCAGGACTGTTTTTCCCCTCACGCACTTCACAAAAACAAGTCTATAGGTTTCATTAAATGAGTCCAAACTCTCAGTAATACAAAAAAAAAAAACATAATGGAGAAACTTGCTCTTACAATCCTGATAGTTTTTACTCTGGTCAGACATTTTGTTCTGATGGCTGAAAGCTAAAACCTTTAAAATCATCGTTTGAGCAGCTGAGCTATTACAGCTGATCATGTGATGACATATTTTTGTAGGCCAAACCAGGAAGTAGCTTCACTATGGGTTTTGGATCATTGCAGAAAATAATCTCTGTGTCAAACACACGTTTCTGATGTGTAGCTGTTTAGTTCAGCTGGATAATCTTTACAGATAAACATCATTTATATGAAGTTTGAAGAGTCAATGCAGCCCAGAGAAGTAAAAAGCTAACGTTATGCTACAAGCTAACTACGGACTGTTATGCTTCATCGAGCTAATCAGCGGTTTTGACAAGCTAGCTAAACGTTAGCTTAATAAGTTGTTTATTAGCCTAATATTGACAAGAGCTTTGAAAAACATGACTAGAGGCTGTAAGGAGGATTAGTGAGAGAGTTCGCGGCATGATGATGTTTAACGTCTCCATGACAACCACTGTAGTCTCATTTAGCTACTTGTTAGCAACCGCTGTTTTAAGTACAGATAAAAACTTTAGAATTCACAAGTGGGGGTCTTAGCGCACGTAGTTTATCTCATCTAACAAAACCTGTCAACATCTCTTCAGCTCGTGTTAACCACAGACCTTATTTCAGGCGTCTAAACACAAACGCATTCAGAAAACCCACATTCACTTTTAGAGTTTATTTAGCACTTATATTCTAAGACCTCCTTTACTGGAAACAGTTCATTGAAAACAGCGTCCTGACCCGACACCCTGAGATGGTTCCTGCCACACCTCTTGGATTCATAATTCCTCTCATACAATGATTTAGTTGCATGTCAAATATGTGGATGGTTCAGTTGCAGATGTTTCCGTCTGGTTCTATGGAGGACTAACAGAGTGTCTGTGTTGAACAGGTGTTCATTATCATTCGAATATTTGCAGCAGAGACTAAACGCAAGCTTAAACTATAATTATAAGGCGACGTTTCGAGAAAGGTCAGAAACACTGTTTGTTGTGTTTTTTTGTGTCTCAACAGAGCAGTGATGCAAACTGGGACAAAGAAAGAATGACGGTCGGCTTCACCACTTCTGTTTTTTTGCCCGTTTGTTGCTTCAGCAGAATGGGAAGTGTGTAACGTTCAGTTCTTCCAACATGTCAACAGGTGCTGAGTGCTGTCATCAATCACAGAGTCCCATTGTGTGCAGCGTTATCGTTTAATGTCCACTTTAAACAGTTCAGGTGAGACGAGCTGAACTGAGACGAGAGGTGATGAATTGGTGCTGCACATGACGAGGACACATGAGATTGAGTGACAGGAGGATTTTTTTTTTTTTTACTGCTTGTTATCTTATAATGCAGCTCAGACTTCATTATCAGTGACGCTCAGCTCATCTCACGCTGTCTTTTTTTTTTTTATCAGCAGCACGTGTTGACAGCAGGAACTCTGCAGGTTGATTTACAGGTTATGGGACGGGGCGTCACCAGCTTGAGACAGAACAGTAAAACACTGTGCAGTAAATCCTCTGGGCTGGTGATGACACTCTTTAAACAACAACAGCAGCAGCAGCAGCAGCAGCTCACACTTGTGCACATTTTTGCAATGACAGCGAGGAAACCTCCCTGAAAGGCATCTCGAGCATTATTCCTGTTAAAAACAATGAAGAGGGGATTTTCTGTCAGCACGATGCTGATTGGAGGAGGAGCCCATGATTCATGTTTACCTCACCCCGAAGAATCTCCACTGCTGTTGATCCTCAGTAAAGATGTTTGTACTTTTACACTATATCTCTGGATAAGTAGAAATACAGAATCACTTTTTTTGATATAATGGATATTAGTCTTCCGTGATTTGGACTATAGATCCTTTGTCTGTCATTTTGTCTTCCTGTCATTGTTCCCTTAATCCACAATGCTTCCTGGTTCTGCTTTTTTCTGCACTGCAAATGCATTCTGCAAAGTTTATTGCACATTATAACCTCATAGATTTCCATAAAAAATGTAAATGTTCTTCACTCGTTTGCCTTGACAGATCTTTTAACATGATGTGTGAACTCAACCCCTCAGGTGACAAGACTGTCTAAGATTTGTTATTGAAGAGAAGTTTTCTGATTTGGCTTTAAGCATCCTGTGCTGGTTTTGTGACTTCAGTAGTTCTCTGAATGTGATAACAAACAGCAGAACTATTGTCAGATCTTTCTTTGGTTCTTAATCAGACTCAGTAAACGCGCTGCAGACCTGCACAAGAAGTTTTCAGTGAAGCGCAAATAAAAAGGAGATCAAACCACTGCAATGACAGATAAGAGGAGAAGAGGAACAAATCCAGCACTCACGGTTGTATCTGCAGGGTCTCAGCTCGGGTCAAGTAGTTTTGGGGCACGATCCCAGTGTCCAGCACGCGCCCGTTCTTGTCGATCCTGCGCGCGGTCCACCAGTCTCCGGTCCGGTTTATCACGCTGAACAGATCCCCCTCCTCAAACGACAGCTCTTCGACGTGCCGGGCTTCAAATGACCACAGAGCTGTGTAGATGGAGCCGCTCTCCTGCTGTGACACCGACGGAAGAACCTGGACCGGAGCCGGGGATCTGTCCACATCGCACCCTCCTCCTCCTTCTTCACCCCCACTCACTCCTCCTCGTGCACCCCCACTCCCTCCTCCCCCTCCTCGTGCCCCCCCACTCCCTCCTCCTCCTACTCCACTGCCTCCATCCTTCTTGTCGCTAAAAATCCGGTCCCACAGAGTCTCCAGACATGGACACGCTCTCCGCAGACACTCACCCATAGATGACCATGAACGGCTCCTCTGAGGGCTGCGTTTGCGCGCGCGCGCGCGTCAACAGAGACAGCCAGTCCCACCTGTCGGACAGGTGGAGGACAAGGAGCGGCGAGGATTCTCGGTATGTGTTCAGGGTTTGTATTGTTCACAGTTTCTCTGCTACAGTAAAGACTGACACGGACTTCCTCCTGACAGCCACTAATGACAGATATGTAAGCCCCGCCTCCGATGGCACGCGCACTCATAAAAGTCAAACTTTGCACTTTGTTTCTAAAATAAACTATTGACTACGACTGATGACCTTTAGATAAGCCACTGAGACTATATCCGTACTGTGGCATTTCTTCATCTACTGAAGCAGAAAAGACAGAAGTACACTCTCCTACGTCTAAATTAAATGTTACAGAGAGGTTTGTCGTTTTGAAGGGAGCTACATACTGAGACCTGTTCATTGTTGCTTTATTTTAAACACCCTGCTTTAAATCAGATATGTTTTGATTTGCACATTTTGATAGTTGCTGTAAAGTTTTAAAAGAAATGAGCTGGAAAAACTGGACTTTCAGAGGACTTGAGACAGGCTGGCTCTTCCTCTTTAAACACTGGCTAAACACTGAAGCTTCATCCTATGTTGCTTTCATCATTTCTGCCAAACACTTTTTTTGTGAACTAAGCCCCAAGCTGCAAAACTTTCCCAACTATATGCCTGTGTTCGATGGGTTAGCTGTGTACCAACACGATGTGTTTTGCCAGATGTGCCGATTTAAGAACTTTTAAAGCGTCTTAACGCAGTTGTGCAGGAAGAAAACATATTTGTGATTGAATTGATTGGAGGTCTTGTTGTGCAGGAAATCAGTTCCAGTGAATTCTATAATCAGATATTTGTGAAATGAGACACTGAGAGATACTCCGCTCCTCTTTCACGAGGTTATTGTCTCGCCCTGTCATCACGCCTTCTTCCCCTCCTCCAGATGACACAGAGAGTATTTAATTTCTCCTGAGCTCTTGGTCATCTTAATTCCTCCAATACCACGGCTGAGAACAATTCCATTGTAACTATTTAGGCGGAAATAAACAAAGGAATAATGACGCTCCTGGAATTCATAGCATACCAGGTGTATTATTCAGTTATTAGCTCAGTTAGCTCGCCAAGATTGCTAAGCTGGCAGGGTGACAATGAGTCACATCGCTTCGGGGATTTACCTAAAAGTCCCTCAAGGTCTTTGCTCAATAATCAAAATCCAAAGGCCGCTGACAGGAAGTTGTACCGCACAGTGAGCGTGTACTTCTGCTGGCGATGAGCCCACGAGGAGGAGTTTTTATACAAGCTACAATGAACCACACTGACTCCACATTAAACCCCTCCCCCTTTTTTTGTCGTCCAAATATAATCCATTCTGGCTCTAAAAAAAAGAACCATGAGGCATCGCTGCAGATTGAGTTCCTTTACTTCATTTCCTCTCCCACACAGGTAGGTGGCAAACAAGCGGTCCACTTGTGCTAATGTGCTAAATTATCAGCTTTGTCAAGTACAACTAATATAATATTCTCAGGTAGCTTGCATGCTTGGGCGTGTGCTTCCAGTTTGAATGTTGTGTATATAAGCTGCAACAAACTCGACCTTTGAACCCGTCCCTGGCCTCTGAGACACCACGACGGGGATGATTTAAACCGAAACCATGCGTCCCTGCAGACTCATTAAGGACTACACAATGCTGACGCTGTGTTGACGTTATGTAAGAGCACAGAAAAAAACAATTCATAAAATACTTTATTCTTTGCATCACTGTTGCCTGATACAACATGGAGCTCAATCGTGATCGTGAGTTGGTGTTTATGGCTAAAAACTTCCTGATCTTGGCTTTGCCTGGTGTACACGTCATGCATAAAAGACAAACAGTTGCATTGTTCTCAAAATTTGCATTGCATTGAAACAAAGTCGTACAATTGGGTGGTGCAGAAATCCCCCCCCCCCCCCCGAGCCCTAGAAAGTTTCTCGTTTATGGCTGATTCAGCGTGCAGGTCTCTTTGCCCGTTGATCTTTGTAGTTCTCTTCAATCCACCTATCGGAGTGGTGTGTGTGTGTGATGTAAACATAGGCACTGTCGTTGTTACTGGACATTAATGTGGACCTTTCAAACAGGTTTAATAACTTAAGGCCTGTACATGTGGCTCTATGGTCCACTCAAGCACTGGATCCGCCCCCTCCCCCCCCGAAAAAAAGATAAATCACAGCCGGTTTAAAAACAGTCCTCGGACACTAAACACTCGTCTACAGAAGTTTAAGACATGTAACACTTAAAAGTCCTGTAACAGAAGAAGAGCTTAAACAGACCTATGATGTGCTCAGACCAAAACAAAAACACGTCTGTGCTGCTAAACTCAAGTAAGAAACGGCTGCTCGAGTCTCATGAATATACTCGCCTTGAACAGCCAATCAAAGTCTGTGTCGGCTCTCAGTCGTCCAGGTAAATCCACAGCTTGATTCCAAAGGTGACTAATCGAAGATCTGGAAGACGTTTCACCTCTCCTCTGAAAGGCTTCTTCCAGTCCAGGTGACTTTGGATCAAGCTTTGAAGCTAATGGGAGAAACACTAAAAAGTCTGGCCAATAACTGGAATCAAGAAACCTGAACTTTCTTTTTCTTCTTCTTTACACTAACAAACAATTCTCATTTTGTCTGAACACATCATGACCTGAGTGCAGTGTGTAACCACGCTAGGGGCCCAGAGATGACAGAAAGGCTGGATATGTGGAAATGCAAGAATTCAACTTCAACCATATGTTGATGAGTGTTTTTCCATTAAAATGGCGTCAACTTCGTGTAGATGTCGTCACAATTTTTTTACCCAACATAAAAGGATTTTCCTCTTTGACTTTTCGACCCAGCCGGACTGAGTTTAACTTCCTCCTTTCTGAGCTCCATTCTGCTACACTGCCTCCGTCATTCCTGACATGCTAAGTTCATGCTAACGGATGGTAAAAACAAACATGCGTAGAAGATGCAAACCATCCGAGTTCCTTCTTCTCCTCTCCGTTTAATAAGAAACATTTTCCAACCAGCAGCTCTTCTCGTCCTTTTAATGTAATTCGATTAAATGGTTCCAATTCGGCTACTAAATTAGCTTTTTTTCAGGGGAGTTTTATCTCGAGCCTGACGGATTTATCGGCCAGTCAATAATATCTGTCGATGTTTGCATTTCATGCGACTATCGGCTAAAATTTATCGGCCGATATAACCAGGTTTATTTTGAGTTAGCCTATTATTAATTTTATAATATTGAATTTAATTTTGTTATTCTGGCCGTGAAGGCTTTTGAGTAACAAAAAAAAAAAAGTTTTTTGTGTAATTTTAATTTTGAGTGTTTGATAACTGCATTTGAGGAATCAACACAATAAATGCTTAAATCTACATCTGTCCATCTCTAAAGATTAAAGACAGACCTTTAAAAGATATCGGCCGATATATCGGGATCTGGATTTTCTCTCCTTAATATGAGTATCCGTATCGGCCCTGATAATCCACATCAGTCAGACATTTTTCTCAGTAGTTGTGACTTGGGAAATTGGTGTATTTACATTTTGAGTCCTTGCAAGCTGTGCATTGATTGTTGGGTGATTATTATTTAAACTGAGGGTAGAGCTATGCTAGCTGCTTCCAGTCTTAATGCTAAGCTAGGCTAATCATCACCTGGCTCGAGGGTGTCACCACAGCAGCGTCAGAATTCACAACTTTTAAATCCCTTCGTGAAAGTGCAAAGAAATCCCCAAATGTCCAACTCATTCTTCACGCCTATTTCACCAGCGTGTTAAATGTAAAGTAGAATTATTATTGGTATTAAATACAGGCGGTTGATTGGTCAGTATGGAACAAGATAGAGCGCTTCAAAACAAGATGTTTGTGCTCGATCACCAAATACAACCTTATGATTAATAATAAGATAAAGACCGACGTGTTGGATGAAGCTCCGGGGGCCGCTAGCGTGGCTAACAACCTAGCAAGCATTAAATTATTGCACAATACCTCAGACAGGCTCTGCAGTCAGACGACAGCTGATTAATTAAAGTCCTGACTGCAACTTCATAACATTACAAAGTGTGCATCCACAGACATGGCACATACAGGAGTAATAAAATAGTATTTATAAAACACAAAAAGGGTACAAAATTAAAAAGAGTCGGTTCTGTGAATGTGCCAAAAGGGGTCAAAGTGTTTTTTTAGGTAGAAGTGTATGTACACACCTTTTCTCAGGCTAACTCCTTTTGTCACTTGAGCGTCCACGTTTCTTTCTTTCAATAATGACAAATCGTTTATTCCTCGTTTCCTTTCTGCTGCTCAGATTGGGCGAACAGCCTCTCCGTTTTTGAACACGCCACTCCTCCGTGGTTAGAAGTTCAGATACCCTGTCGTCGGGGAGGATTGCATAAAAGACGAGAACGACGTCTTCACGTTTGAAGTCCGTCCTCGTTGACCGTTTAAAAAAAAAAAAAAAAAAAAAACAGGTCTCCGTGTTTCTCTACACCTCTATAGTCTTAAAATATATCCGGGCGTAAATGCTGTCCAGCTGGCTGTGCAGGGCGTGGAAGGACGGTCTCTTCGAGGGCTCGGCCGCCCAGCAGTCCATCATGATCCGGTAAATATTCTGAGGACATCGAGTCGGGCAGGGGAGTCGAAACCCTGACGATAGAAGATCCAACACTTCTTTGTTGCTTTTTCCTGAAATAGAGGGGACATAAAATCAGGAGGAGTTTTCTTTTTGCGTTGCAGGAAGGAGATGAATCCGGAGTTCACGCCGCGCAGAGATCAGGAAATCATCAGCTCAACTCCAAACTTCGACTCCCACTCGGACTAAATCGCCTCTAAGCAGACGAGCCGGAGGAGCTGAAATCTTTTCATAAAACAGAGAAGAAATGAACACTTTACCTTCATAAGGCATCTTTCCTCGTGACATCATTTCGTAGAGCAGGACGCCAAACGACCACACGTCTGATTTGACAGAAAAACGCTGGTAGATCGCCGCTTCAGGAGCCGTCCACCTCACCGGGATCTTAGTGTTTCGACTCGCTGTATAAACACTGTCCTGCAGAGAGAGACACAGAGTTTATATCAAACTACACACACACATCGTGTTCAGACGACTGTGTCGACTTATTTCTTGGTAATTCATTTTAAAAATGTTGCAGGATTTTTAAACACATTTTCGTGACAATGAGTCGAGCGGAGGGCGTCCTCATTCATCCACAGTCATTACGATTGTCTCTTATTTGATTTCATAATGAGGTCATGGAATCAGAAAGAGACGGGGGGGGTTTTTTAAAGGCCAGGTCCCGAGCGGCCTCGGAGGCTCAGCATGAATAAAAGATGGTGTTTTGAGTGCTGCAGGATTATAGTGTACAGATGGAACGAGCGCTGCAGTTCATGCATTAAGTAAACATGAGTTCTACATGTATAAAAGAACACACACACACACACACACACACACACACACAGCCTGCTTGCCTTGATGATCCGAGCCAATCCGAAGTCGGCCACCTTGCAGACCAGATCCTCTCCCACCAGGATGTTCCTGGCAGCCAGGTCTCTGTGGACGATGTTTCTGTCCTCCAGGTACGCCATGCCCTCCGCCACCTGACTGCCCATGTAGATCAGATGAGCTGAGGTCAGCACCTGGCCCTCAGCAGCTACACACACACACACACACACACACACACACACACACACACAGACACAGACAGTGTAAGCCGAGCAGGATGGATTTTTATGTTGTAAGCAGGTTTTATCTGATAACTGAGCTCCTGTATCAGCCAGGTTCCTACATCTACAAAAGTCCATCCATCATCTGCACTGCTTTCTCCCCACTCAGGGAGACCGGGGGGGGGGGTGGGGGGGGGTGAGAGCGGGGTTCCCCCTGGACCTGGACTAACTCATTTTTGAATTTTAAACCAAAAGTTGTGTGTCTGACAGCTCGACTCAGACTGGCGATAAAGCTGTTATATTTACGCAGAGCGAGTCACTAAGGGGTTAAATTGTTAACCATGAATTATGATCTCGACCTGCTTTGCTTCCTTCTGCACATCTGACATCCAACAAAAAGACTCTGACCGGAGTTATATCTCACGTCCTTTGTGGAAACGAGGCATTTCACTGAAGTACAAAGATTTACTGAAACCATGCAGCTAATTCTGCCCAGAAGGCAGATAAGACACACACACACACACACACACACACACACACACACACACACACACACACACACACACACACACACACACACACACACACACACACACACACACACACACACACACACACACACACACACACACACACACACACACACACACACACACACACACACACACACACACACACAGTGAAAGCCCCTCACACTCTAAGACGCTGTGATTAAAGCCTTTTGTCGAACGTCAGAACTATATTTCTGCTGGCACAGATTATAATTCCATTTGCTTTGGAGAGATTTAACGTTTCTTGACCTAAATACGTTTTCACACGGTTTCTCAAAAAAAAAAAAAAATCTGAAGTAAAGACGGCAATTATCAAACCCATAAAAGCTAAATTAACTTCCTGATTTAAACCTCTTTGCATTTTCAAAGCCACAGTAGAGTCTCCTGTTTTAGGAAATGATCCAAAAAGAGGAATCAATTTAATATTTCATGAATTTTTATTTTTTGGTTTCTGCAGCTGCATTAATTTAAAAGATAAGATCTGACTTATTAAAGGTGACACGTTTCTCTACAAACCCCCCAAAGATAAGAAAAGTCCATCCTCTCCGTCTTCTGCCTGCTCCACTTTTCAGGAAATGTGTGCTCAAACAGGCCGTTTGGAGATGTTCCCTTCATGACATCACAAAGGGCAGTAGCCCCTCCCCCAGGTGGGTGACACTCCCACAGCTAGGTGTTTGTTCTGCCCTCTGAGTCTGCCTTCTCACCGTAAACAATAGGACATGGAGCCAGAAAGCAGCGAGTACACCCGAGCCCTTCCAGAGAGGGGGCGTGGCCAGACACAGCTCATTTACATATTTAAAGCTACAGACACAGAAACAGCCTGTTCTGAGCAGGGCTGAAATAGAGGGGTTTATAGACATGATCAAATACAGGTGGATTTACAACAACACACTTCACACACATGATGAAGAGGAGGTTAAAATGTGACCTTTAACCCTCGAGGTGACATAGTAGGTAAGATCAAATACAAATAGAAAAGACAAAAAATCAGAGTCGTGGACACCTGGGACATACAGGAGGTCTGGAGTTACATCTCCACATGTGTGTTTTGTGACTCACAGGCGAGGTAGGACTTGAGGCTTCCTTTGCTCATGAGCTCGGTCACGATGTAGACCGGCTCCCCTCTGGAGCACATGGCCAACAGCTGGATCAGCTTCGGGTGATGGAGGCTCTTCAACGCCTGAACCTCCTTCACGAACTCGTCCTGCTTCGTGTCCTCTGCGGGAGGGAGGGGGGAGAGAGAGAGAGAGAGAGAGAGAGAGACTGAAGGTGAATTTAACAACTCAGCACTTCACAACTCTCCGTCTTTCATTCTGGCAGAACTTTTCTAAGCGGCTTTTCTTTCCCTATCTCTCTCTTTAAATCAAGGTCATCATCGAGGAAAAGAAACGATCCTGAGTAGGCAGAGGGGGAACTATTCAGACAAGGGACTACATTTAATGTGGATTTTAATCTTTGTGGATGCACAAGAGACGTCTACAAATACGAGCACACTTCTTGAATTACCCAAACTATTGATTTTCTGTGATTCAAACATAAACGGGTCCATTTCATGCCTACCTTGTTTGAGCGTCTTGATGGCCACTTTCTTGTTCTCGGTGGTCCACAGAGCCTCCCACACCTCTCCAAAGTGTCCCTCTCCCAGCTTCTTGTGCAGTCTGAACTCTTCTCTCGGTCTCTCCCACGGCTCCATGTCGAAGAGCTCCCTCTGCACAGAGAGCACAGCGTTCCTATTCAGTCCGTTTTTTTTTGTCTACACCTTCCAACTAAGTCGCTTCTTTACAAATCAAAATCAATCACAAAGTGTTTGTTGTTGTTCTTTCCTCTCGGGGAGGGGGGGATGCGGACGGATCGTTCTCTGGATGGCGAAGCATTGGACAGGTCGCTGGTGTTAACGAGTGAAAGGATGAAGACTGCCACGTGTGTTCAAAAACCTTTATTTTCAGAATAAAATCACAAGCTACTAAACATTTTGTTCTGCTGATCAAGTGAAGCAAATGAAATGATCACATGCTGAGTAATACATTAAATAACAAAAAGCAATGAGACAGAACAAAGCAAAATCTTTTAGGGGTTAATAAAAAAGTATCCAGAATTTCCTTCATTCAACTCTTTGAATTATGCAAAATACACTCCTGCACTAACATGCGTCTCTAGTCTGTTTATAAACCCCTAATGATGAGAGAAGTCTCCGTCTTCTTCCTGCTCCACTTTTCAGAAAATGTGAGCTCAAACAGGCCGTTTTTGGAGATTTTCCCTTCATGACATCACAAAGGGCAGTAGCCCCTCCCCCAGGTGGGTGACACTCCCACAGCTAGGTGTTTGTTCTGCCCTCTGAGTCTGCCTTCTCACCGTAAACAATAGGACATGGAGCCAGAAAGCAGCGAGTACACCCGAGCCCTTCCAGAGAGGGGGCGTGGTCAGACACAGCTCATTTACATATTTAAAGCGACAGACACAGAAACAGCCTGTTCTGTGTCCGTCTGTTTTGAGTTCGGTTTGCGGTAGGTGAAAATGCAGTCCGGACCAAACTAGAGATGTGAAGCCTACAGCAGTGAATTGGTTGTCTGTCTTTGTTGACTCCATGTCTCCCCCTCTTGTCCCCGGGTCCACCTCGCTCTTCACACCGACTTCACGTTTCTGACGATGGCGTGATCAGAGTTTGACTCTGAGCTGGTGGAAGAAAATTTGCCTTCATCTCTATCTTCATCTCTATCTGATTTAAATTGAAAGATGTTTTTGTTTCCTGCATATTTGTCCATTTAAAATCTCTCTAATTGAAACGTTTCCCTCCATCAACAAAGATACTCGATGTAATCTCACTAATGGCTTTTAATGTGACAAATGGACCCACTCGGTGCTTGTACACAGTCGATGAGGCGCTTTATGAGGCGCTCAAACATCAGGATTAATCTGCTCCTATTGTAGAAGCTAAAGGCTCGTCCTTGGGATAACAACCCACGCTCCATCCGTTTTTATTGGCCGCGTCTGTTGGCTGTTTGCTGTCTAAATCACAATCGATAAAAAGAGATTGAAGGGGTCGTTAGAGACTCCTTTTTTTCACGGGTACAACATCAAACCGATCAGGCTGAAAGATCTAAACGTGTTATTCTCTAAAAGCAGATTCAGTCTTTGTGAAAGTGAAGCAGCTGAAGTAGAGTCTGAGAAAACAACACTTCATTCACGGGTTAATTAAAGGAAACTTATAGTTCATTCATTTCATTATATTTTATACTTTAGAGCATTGACATCTAAAAAACAATAATCTTACTTTCGAATGAAAATCTGGTTTTGAGGGATTTTATCAGATATTTGGCTAATCTGGGAATACATTTCTTAATGTTTTCACCAATGTATTTATGAAGGTGCCTTGCTGCTATGGACCCAGAGAAAAAGAGAGAGAGAGTGGTCGAGTGAGAGGCGTGTCCATCTCTGCAGAAACTACTCAGATAAGGTTGTGACATAATGTTAATCTGCATCGTCGTCTCATGTTTAGCAGCTTTACCGGAGTGCAGAAAGTCGTCTAAACAAAGTTATGTCTCAGGCTGTTTCTGCGTCTGTCGCTTTAAATATGTAAATGAGCTGTGTCTGACCACGCCCCCTCTCTGGAAGGGCTCGGGTGTACTCGCTGCTTTCTGGCTCCATGTCCTATTGTTTACAGTGAGAAGGCAGACTCAGAGGGCAGAACAAACACCTAGCTGTGGGAGTGTCACCCACCTGGGGGAGGGGCTACTGCCCTTTGTGATGTCATGAAGGGAACATCTCCAAACGGCCTGTTTGAGCACACATTTTCTGAACAGTGGAGCAGGCAGAAGACGGAGAGGATGGACTTGTCTCATCATTGGGGGGTTTGTAGACAGACTCGAGGGTCTTTAGATGTTAAAAAGTACTTTGTCTTGACACAACACTTGTTAGGATTCGTCATTACACAAATAAAGATTGATTGAAATGCTAAAGACACACATTCAAAATAATCAACATAAGCTCATGAAATATAAAAATGAAGGAAATGATGAGGGACAAAAAAAGAGCTTTAAATAGAAGCTAGTTAAGAGAGACTGATTCTGCATCTACGAGTGGAGTTGTGTGTGTTTATCTATTTTTGGACATGAGAGCAGGTGCTTAGTGTGTTTCTGCCTCAGTGTGTCGGCGGCCTCAGACTCACAGCCTCCTCTGGAAGGGAAGAGAGAAGAGGGGATCACTGATCGGCCTCTGATCCAGGACTGGAACTACACTTTATCTTCTTACACACCTTTTATTCATGAAGGAAGAACCTCAAACTGAAGCATTTCTCACTGTTTTCATCCTCAAACCGCCCGTCTGTAAATGTAACGTGACTCTCTGAGGAGCGTGACGAGCGTGTGTGTGTGTGTGTGTGTGTGTGTGTGTGTGTGTGTGTGTGTGTGTGTGTGTAGCTGTTTTAAATAGCTGCTTTCTTCTTCTGCAGGAAATGATAGTTTGGATCCGAGCGTGGTCGTCTCCCGCCGGGCTCCGTCTGATGAGCCATGAATAAAGAACGATTTGCTGAGGGTTTAATTTAAGCCGAGCTGCAGAGATACAGACCCTGCATGTAATTACAGCACCGACGCCTGAATCTTTCCCTCTCTTTTTTTTTTTTGTCTAAAACCGTTCCAAATATTGTACTCTGTGCTTAATCACGCTCCAAATATGTTTGCCTCTTGGTGTTAATTATGCATATAAGACGGAGCGCTCATTACGGTCCTGCTGCAGAGCAACAATAAGAGAGATGGATTCAGAATCTGCTGCACTTTGTTTCATGTTTCTGCTGCAGAGAAGAAAAGGAGGATTTCAAACGTCAGCTTCGGCCTGGAAGTATGAGCGAGAGTTTCCCGCCATTTTCTTTCCAATGTAAAATCAAAAAGTTAGCAGAAGCGCAAAATCTCTCTCAAGAACTTTCTGTTCGTCTCTTACTTTTTGGTATTTTTAGCTCCTCCATTTTAAAAAAGACATCTTCGTCCACGTGAAAACGTAAAACACACCTGGATCTCACAGATGCATCGTTACGTCCTCGTTGCGTCTCCATCTTCCTCGTCCATGTCTACGTGAGCGCGAGGAGTGAAAATAGAAACGGGGGGCGTCACGGTGAAATGTTGCGTCTTGATCTTTTAACTTTTCTTCGTCCTTTAAAACTTCAGTCTGTCTGGTGTCTCGGATGTTAACGTAATTTCCAGCCTCTTTACTAGACGCCTCTCACACCCCCTAGTGGTGAGATGAATATTGCATCTCGCGAACACACCGTTGGGGTCACTGACGGAGGACAACCTGAACAGCGACTCCGAGTTCCCTCGCCATCGTTCATGCATCATCTCAGTCGAGGTCCTCTCAAGAATAGAAGTAAAAAAACAAGATGTTTTTTTTTTTGGGGGGGGGGGGGGGGAGGGGGGAGGGGCTTACCTGCTGGGCGCATGGCTCCTCCAGCAGCACCCCGAGGCTGCGTGGGTTCTTCTGATAGTACGAGATCAGCTCTCCCAGCGTGCCGAAGGAGACCTTATCGGACACAAAGTACGCCCCGATGGAGGAGCGCTGGATCCTGAAGTGGTAAACCTTCGCCTCGTTACGAGCTGGAAGAGGGAGGAGCATCGTTAAAATCAGCCACAGATCCACGTCAGCTCAGGTCATGTTCACGTCTCATTACTTCTTTCAGACATCGTGAAGATTCATGTGTTTACAAAGATTCCTGTCGTTGCTTTTTGTGCAGAAACAAAGAAAAGAACAGAGAAGAGACACAAAGGAAACATCTGATAAAGACAACGTCGTCCTCCGTCTGCACTGATGAAGACAACGTCGTCCTCAGTCTGCACTGATGAAGACAACGTCGTCCTCAGTCTGCACTGATGAAGCTCATTTGCACATCAAAGTTTCACACTTGACTTTAAAAAAGAACGACTTCTCAGCTTCGTGTGTTTCTGATGTGAAGAGCTGCAGACAGATGTGGAAACAGCTGCCGGCTCATTTCACACTCGACGAGCGTCATTCTGCAAAATCACCTGAAAACATTTCCTTCCAATTAGCGCTCTAATTAAGACTTCCTGTCTCTCTCTCTCTCTCTCTCTCATACTGCACTCTTACCCAGCATGCACCTGCAGGCTCTGACTGGGCGGGGTTTAAGATCTGATCGCTCCTGTGAGCTTTACTTCACTAGAAATATGAAAAGACATCTGACTCAAATGAACCCCCAACAACGCTTCCTCAACCAGGAGTTCCTCGACATCCCTTCAGTATTTTCTCAAGCAAAACGAGCGAATCAAATTCAATCCTAGAGCTATGTCCCGCCTTCTGTCTTGTGATTGGTTCTCTCCTGTTTCAGTTGGAAACGTCCACAAACACTTCATTCACCTGGTGTTAGACACGTCCGAGACTCCGAGCTGGCGGACGCTCGTGACCCGCCTGCTCGGGTCAGAAGAAGAGGTCATCGAGTCATATTCATCATCAACACGCAGGTCAACAAAGATACTTTATATTTATGCACATCAACGTTTTACTCAAATATAAAAAGGAGGCACTTCTTCTTCTTCTTCTCCTTCGTAGTGTTTACGCTGTTCAGACTTCCTGAACTGAAAGGACGTGAACACACGAAGGAACGAAGGACGACGTCTCCCCAGAACCGACCGAGGAGCACCTGAATGCATCACCACTCTCAGAGTCCCGTTTCAGACATGCCGACTGTCGTCCTCGGAGACAAACTGAGACCAGCAGGAGCCTTTGACGCTGAGAGCATCAAACTGTTTGTAATGGAGCCGAGCTGCCTTCACACTGCTGTGTGCACACAGAGTACTGATGATGCATATTTCAGCAGCGGCAGCTCGGTGAAAACCAAAACGTCTAACTGCAGCATTTCCCCCCCCCTGGAGACCTCAGGGACCTTGGAAGGAGAGGAGGGGGGGGGGGGGGGGGGGGGGGCGAAAGATGCAGACGTAGAAGATGGTGAAGCCAGAGGACGAAAAGACGAGAAGAGGGGAGAGAGAGAGAGAGAGAGAGAGAGAGAGAGGGGATTGGCTGGCTCGTGAATGTGGGTTACTACACTGAAGACGACGCTCGGAGCGTCCTGTTTACAAGACACTTTGATCAGGAGCCCAAGTCCGACACAGCTGAAGCTCCAGACAAACACCAAACAATCCCACACGACCCAAAAACCAAATATGTGAACAAAATGAAAAATGCAACTCGTCTGAAAGCTGCAGCAGCGATCAGACACAAAGAAGCTGCACAGAATGGGATCATGTGTGTGTGTGTGTGTGTGTGTGTGTGTGTGTGTGTGTGTATCCAACCTAATACACACTTTACAGTGAGGAACATCACAGATGATGCATCTGATTAATCTCACAGACGAATCGATTCATCAGCAGCAGAATCCAGGCGGCGGAGCGGCTCGGTCCCGCTCCACACTCTGATCATGAAAACAACCTTCACAACAACTAAGCTGTGTCACTAAGGAGGGAAAGAGATCAGAAACACTTCACCGTCCTGGAGGGGAAATGTGATGCATACACAAATATGTCCGACCAACAAATCCCCTGAGAGAGTCAGCGAGACACACGGATCAACTCACGGTAAGAAAACGATTATAAGTTTCTCCATCAAAGCACAAAACAATCCAGCTCAGCCTCCAGGTTTCAGCCCGAGCGATTTCACGCCACGTCCGATCAAATCTGCAGATATTAGCATCATCGAGTGACGCTCGATTTAAATCACATTGTATCTGAGCTTCTGAGAGTTACAGCAGCAGATCTCTGTCACCAGCAGGGGGCGCTGTATGGATCATAACAAGCACCATCGTTTTTTTATCTGCATCTGCGAAGAACATTTTATTTAAGAAATATATCGGTATCCGATGTTTTTCTCTCCTCAATATCGATATTGGTTATCAGTCGGGCTCTGCTGAAACCTGCCGATCAGTCGGCGCTGATTCTTTTTACACGAGCAGAGCTGAGCGCTCGTTAACAGCTCATTGTTCAGGTGATGTTTTCTATTGGTTTGAAGTCGGGCCGACTGATAGGATACAAAAAAAATGAGATACTGATACATTGGCTGATATCTTTCTTAGATCTGTGGAGGCAGAGACAGATAAACACGCGTGGAAAAGATTTATAATGACGACAAGATGGTCACTCGACTGGAAAATATGAGCACAGAACTCAGCCGAGCAAAAACGTCCAGCTTCAATGTCCTAAAGAGAGAGAGAGAGAGAGAGGAGAGGAGAGAGAGAGAGAGAGAGAGAGAGAGAGAGAGAGAGAGAGAGAGAGAGAGACTCTAATTCTTCACTTCATCAGACGTCATTGCACCATCAACCTCCAACATGGCCGCCGCCCGAGGGCGGGCGTGTCACCTCCTGCCCTCTAACAGAACGGAGCTGAGAGAGGCAGAGGGGGGGGGAGAAAATCGAAGGCGAGGAGATTGAAGCTGACAGTAGCTGGAGACCTTAAGGGGGCCGGAGGGAGGAGGAGGAGGAAGAAGAGGAGGAGGAGAGAGGGAGAAGAGGAGGAGGAGGAGGAAGAAGAGGAGGAGGATGGAGGAAGAAGAGGAGGAGGAGGAGGAGGAGAGAGAGGGAGAAGAGGAGGAGGAGGAGGAGAGGAGGGAGAAGAGGAGAGAGGGAGGAGGCAGGAGGAGGGAGAAGAGGATGAGGAGGAGGGAGGAGGAGGAGAGAGGGAGAGAGGAGGGAGGAGAGAGGAGGAGAAGAGGAGGAGGGGAGGAGGAGAGAGGGAGAAGAAGGAGGAGGAGGAGGAGGAAGAAGAGGAGGAGGAAGAAGAGGAGGAGGAAGAAGAAAAGGAGGAGGAGGAGAGAGAGGGAGAAACCCTGCAGAATGTAACCGTGTGAGCTTCACTGCCTTTTTGTTTCGTAGGATTCGCCACCTTTCCGTGTTTCTTTTTCTCTCCGCTCCATTTGAGTCACGAGCGACAACAAAGTGGGACACAGAAGAAGGCGGAGCGAGAGGCCTGCAGTGGAGCTGTGTGTGTGTGTGTGTGTGTGTGTGTGTGAGGAGGCTGGTGATCTTACCTGAGATAGTGTACTCGTCACTGTGACTCTCACTGATGCGAACGAGGAAGGAGCCATCTTTGTTTTGGGACGCCAGCAAGCAGCTTCTCAGCTTTCACCCTGTTTATGTTCCCATAAGTACCACCTGCACCGAGGACGAGCGAGAGAGAGAGAGAGAGTTAACTGTCATCATCAATCATAATTCATCTCCTGAGCATTTTCACAATCAATAGATCGTTTGTGTTTTAAATATTGTAAATAAAAGTTTAAAATCTGAATCGCCCAAAGTGACGCATTTACAATCACTTATTGACGACACAGATCTGTAAACAATCGCAGCTCCTGCAGCGACACGTCCGTGTGTCCCAGGTTGCTCCCTCTGCTTCTTCACTGGCGTGTGTGAATGTCACCCCCGTCAGATGAGATCAGCAGAGCCGGCCCCGCCCTCGCCATCCTGTCGCCTTGTAAAGTTCAACGACCTGACGATCTCTCGGTTTGCAATGTTTACATGCTGGTCCCCTTTCGCCTCTCGGTTGCCAAGAGGCGGGGAAACATTGCCATGGGCAACGGCAAGCTCAGCCAATCAGCTCGACGCTGTGACACTCTGTGATCGACCATTTCTGGAAACAAGGTCGATATCAGACAAACTGGTTCCTCCGACACGACCGTAAAACTCGTGGTCAGTCTACCCTGTGATGGTTATGACATCACGGCTGATAATCAGATAGAGATGAGAGAGAGAGGAGAGAGAGGGAGATGAGAGAGAGATTCCAGTTTCACGAACTGGTTCGCTCAGTTTAGCGGCATGTTGTTGAATCACCTCCTTCAAAAGGTTTTTTTTATTTACCTGATTAAAGGTCAAAGGTCAAGAAACAGCAGCAGGGGGCGTGTCCCTTTTTGAACAGGAGTTGTCGAGTGGTGTGTTTGCAGAATATGACCCCGCGTTGACTCGACAGTATCGGGGCGGGCGTGTCCGGTTTCAGTGACAGTAACAACAAACAGTCGACTCTGAACAAACTGCTCCAGGATATTAGAACAGACTCCACGCTGCAGGGGACACGGTGATGGTAGAGGCTGCTGCAGAGTCCATCAGTATGAACTCATCCATTCACACACTGATGGTAGAGGCTGCTGCAGAGTCCATCAGTATGAACTCATCCATTCACACACTGATGGTAGAGGCTGCTGCAGAGTCCATCAGTATTAACTCATCCATTCATACACATTCACACACTGATGGTAGAGGCTGCTGCAGAGTAAAGAGTCCATCATTAGGAGTGACTCTGTGTTAAGTGTCTTGCCCAAGGACACATCGGTCATGTGGCTGCAGGAGCTGGGGATCGAACCCGTGACCTTCC
>NC_136703.1:25656962-25683680 GCF_947650265.1 Symphodus melops
CTCTTCCTCCTCTTAGACATCCTCACAGGTTCACTGAGAGTCTTCTACATGTTTATTAAATGTTTCTCCGTGACCTTTGACCTCCTCTCTCTCTCTCTCTCTCTCTCTCTCTCTCTCTCTCTCTCTCTGAAGATGGCGAGCATCCGGGCAGAGAAGAAGTTCACTCCCTGTGAGTCGGACAATCCAGACGACCAGGTCAAACCCATGCTGGACTGGGCCAACGGCGGCTTCCTGCCCAAAGGAGAGGAGGGACTCAAACCGACACACACAGCCAGTGAGCAAGGCAGCGACATCATCACACTTGTTGTGTACTTACATAGGGTCAAACGTGACATCAGAACGTCGGACAAAGAGGGTCCCGCATTGTTGTGAGTCACGGCCTCAAGCCCCGCCTCCACCCGGCGTTTTGTTCTGAAGGTCGTCGTCTAGAGAGCGCTCGCAGCAGCAGGCGCTCTTCTCCACACGTTGGACGTGGGACCTGTAACCACGTCCTCCTCGTCTGATCGGGAAATAAATAACCAAGAAAAAATATAAAACGTGCAGTAAAGAGTAACGGAGCAGTAACAGCCAACGCTTCACGCCGTGCGGACACGAGGACTTGAAACGCTTCTCTCATGCTGAGTCATGTTTGTGTCTCCGTGCAGGCAGCAACCCTCTGGACCACCAGGTTCTGGACGTCTCCCTGCCCGAGTACTTCCCCAGCGCCAAGCGGCCCAGAGTCAGCCTCTGTAAGAACAAGGCCGCCCCCGAAGAGTCCTACAGCAGAGGTACCGCGCGCTTTATTTTGAAAGGCACTTCCTCCATGTTGTCATGTGACTTCTCTTGATCATCGTTTTAATTCTCTGAATCCCAATCTGAACGTCTCTCAGAACAAATGGTGAATGAAGTTCTGAAGAATAACAGAAGTATAGAAGGTGAGCGTGCGGCGTGTTTGATGATTTGTGGACGCTCGCACTTCCTGCCGCTGACTCACCCGTGTTTGTGCTCCTGCAGATTTCTGTCTGTCTTGTGGAAAGATGATGGCAGCGACCTTCCACCCGCTGTTTGAAGGAGGCCTGTGCCAAACATGCAAGGTGAAGAAGCTTTAACACCTGTGACCCCGTTTAACACGCCATCATGACCACACTCAGTGAGGTCATGATGATGTCATGGCGTCCTGAGTCAAAGCTCGTTCAAACGCCACCCAGTTAAAATCATGTTTTTTGTTGTGTGTGTGTGTGTGTGTGTGTGTGTGTGTGTGTGTTCAGGACGTGTACCTGGAGATGTCCTACATGTACGATGACGACGGTTATCAGTCCTACTGCACCGTCTGCTGCGGAGGCCGAGAGGTTCTACTCTGTGGCAACGCCAACTGCTGCAGGTTAGACACACACACACGTGCACGCACACACACATACATGCATGCACACACACGTGCACACGCACAAACACACACACACTATCAGCACGTTCATGGTGTTCACGTCCTCGTGTGTCCTGCAGGTGTTTCTGCGTGGACTGTCTGGACATCCTGGTCGACCCCGGCGCGTCCAACAACGCTCGCTACCTGGACCCGTGGAGGTGCTACATGTGCCAGCCGCAGCTGCAGTACGGCGTGCTGAAACAACGCCACGACTGGAGCCTCAAGCTGCAGGAGTTCTTCGCCAACGACAACGGACAGGAGTTTGTAAGTCCCTCTAAAAAAGTTAGTTTATATTTCTTCCTTCCTTGTTGCGTCTCGCGTCTTTTATTGTTTCATGAAATACGATTTTTTTTTTTTTTTCCGATTTGGGAAATTTATCATTCGGCGTTGAAACGTTTCATATTGTAGGATAGTTTAAAAATTTTCTTTTTTTTCTTTCAGGAGTCACCAAAGACTTACCCAGCAGTCCCTGCTGATCAGAGACGACCAATCAGAGTCCTCTCCTTGTTCGACGGCATTGCCACGGGTGAGAAAAGAGCGAATCAGTCGAGCTGCAAAGATACTGAATGTGTCGTCGGGCTGCATCAAGTCTCCTCTCATGTTTGGTGCCGACAGGTTACCTGGTTCTGAGAGACCTGGGTTTCAAAGTGGACCAGTACGTGGCGTCAGAAGTGTGCGAGGACTCGATCTCAGTGGGCGTCGTCAGACATGAAGGAAGGATCCAGTACGTCCACGATGTCCGAGACATCACGAAGAAAAACGTAAGAAATCCAACTCGCTCTGTCGCTCCTTTAAACGGAGCAGTGTGGAGCGGCGAGGGTTAAAGCTCTGCTCATGTTCATGTGAAGTCACTCGATATGTTTTGCGGTGGCTCAAATATCTCATCGTTAAAATGTTCAGAGGAGTTCTTGTTGAAAGCAGCTCAGATGTCGGGGGAGGTGAATAAAACACACCTGATGAATCATCAGATCAGAATCAGAGAGAGCTGCGTTTGTTTTAAAGAACAGGTGAAACATGAAGTTTATATAACCACGTAACAAATGAGTCGACTGTTAAAGCTGTTCTTCTTGTCCCTCTCCTCAGACTTAGACTGAACTTTATTGATCCTTTTGGGATGACTCCCTCATGGAAATTTAGGTTCCAGCAGCAGATACAATAAAAATAAAAATAAAAATGCAGAAGGTAACAATATAAAGAATAATATAGCATAAATAATAGAACACTCTTCCATTGGAAAGAATATAAAAAAAATATGCATGGAAAAAAATATATATACAAAAAAAGGCAATGATTATTATTGGGATTATTGCACTTGGTTGAGATTATTATTGCACATACAAGTGAAAGTGTCCGTGTGTTATTGCACAGTGAGGGTAGAAGGAAAGACGCTCCAGCTCCTACCCCTCTGTCCCGTGTGCTCTGGTCCTCCTCCCCCCAAGTGAGGAGTTGTAGAGCGTGATGGACAAAGGAGTTCTTGAGTCTGTTGGTTCTGCACTTGGGAAGGAGCAGCCTCTCACTGAACCGGCTCCTCTGCTTACTGACGACGGTGTGCAGAGGGTGGCTGGCATTGTCCATCATATCTAGCAGTTTGCAGCACAGACTCTGTACTGTGCTTTCTTTATGAACACACAAACACTCACCTGCTAAAACAACATGTCAGAGGAGCCACCTCTCTCTCACTGCAGCTGTATAATCCTGTGTCAGTCTGTCGCTGTCATTCCCTGAGTCTAACACTGGGGGGTGCTGTCGTCTCTCTCAGCTGTTGGAGTGGGGACCGTTTGACCTGGTGATCGGAGGAAGTCCGTGCAACGACCTGTCCATCGTCAACCCTGCGAGGAAAGGCCTCTATGGTAGGTTTGAAGAACGTCTTAAACTCAGTTCAAGAAACATGTGATTGAAGTTGTTCCTGATGTTTGAACGGAGGCGAGTGAGTAAGACAGAAACTCTTTTATCCCATTACAGATAGAAGAAGCTCAAAAACCTCCT
Organism: Symphodus melops; assembly: GCF_947650265.1. Classification (NCBI taxonomy): domain Eukaryota; kingdom Metazoa; phylum Chordata; class Actinopteri; order Labriformes; family Labridae; genus Symphodus; species Symphodus melops. Next base: position 25,660,351 of record NC_136703.1, read on the forward strand.
TTTCCTCTGATAGAGGCGTCGGTTAAAATCCCTCATTTCCTCCTCTGCCTGAAACGCTTCATTTCAGCTGCTGTCTCTTTAAGGCCCCGCCTCCCCTCCTGCCTACTCTCCTCTGATTGGCTAACTTTTGTTTGCAGTAGCAGGGACATTATAACGAGCTTCCTGGGTGGGCGTGTCCTTCAGCCTCTTGAGTCTCGCCAAGTTCTCATTCAGTTTAATTTATAAACACAGAAAACTTCGGCTTCGTCGTCAGAGTTTGAAAGGTTTTTTTTTTGTCGCTCCAGAAGGCACAGGGAGGCTCTTCTTCGAGTTTTACCGTCTGCTGAGCGAAGCCAGGCCCAAGGAGGGAGAGAACCGGCCGTTCTTCTGGATGTTCGAGAACGTGGTCGCCATGGGCGTCAACGACAAGAGGGACATCTCGCGATTCCTGGAGGTCAGTGAGCGAGCGTGCAGGAGCTTCAAAAACATGTGATGGTACTCGATCGTCCTTTGGTTGTCGCTCACGCTTTGTCCTTGTGTGTGTGTGTGTGTGTGTGTGTGTGTGTGTGTGTGTGTGATGTTACGTGCAGTGTAACCCGGTGATGATCGACGCTATCGAGGTCTCAGCTGCTCACCGTGCCAGATACTTCTGGGGGAATCTACCCGGCATGAACAGGTAGAAAGTATAACATGTGTTGCATATGACGGGCGATCACCGCAGCACGCTAACGTGACCCCCTCCTCCGTCTGTCAGGCCTCTCTGTGCCTCCGGGATGGACAAGCTGGAGCTGCAGGACTGCCTCGAGCACGGCAGAGTCGCAAAGGTAGAGAACGACGAGTCAGGAAGTCTTGGCTCTTTTTTTGGGGGGGGGGGTCGCACTTGTTTGACCGTGCATTCTGTTGTTTGGTAGTTCGGGAAGGTGCGTACAATCACGACCCGCTCCAACTCCATCAAACAAGGGAAGGACCAACACTTCCCCGTCCTGATGAACGGGAAGGAGGACATACTGTGGTGCACTGAGCTGGAGAGGTGAGAGAGCTGTTTCCTGTTTTAAACCCGCGACTTGTTTTTACAGCTTAAGAATGACCCCTCGTGACCCCTCACAGACCGTCGTGACATGTGATCGTAATGTTTGTCGTTGGGTTTTTTTGCAGGATTTTCGGCTTCCCTGTCCACTACACGGACGTGTCCAACATGGGTCGCGGCGCCAGGCAGAAGCTCCTGGGCCGGTCCTGGAGCGTCCCGGTCATCAGGCATCTGTTCGCCCCTCTCAAAGACTACTTTGCCTGTGAATAGACGCCACCCATCACGAGCCAAACAGAGCCCACTTATGAACACCCAGCAGCTTTGTCATGGTGATGCTGGCTCCGACAAAACACAGCCAACAAAAAAAAAAAAAAAAAAAGCTTCTGGAAAGAGCTGTACGATTTCTTTGCTCTGTCGGACGCTTTGGAAGGAAGAATGGAAGAATTAGTGTAACTGGAGAAACCTTTTGTGGACCCTGGTGATGATGCACTGCCCCTTAATCACAGAGGGACACAAAGACTGACCACCAGCCCAGAGAGGGGGGGGGGGTCAACATCCTGGGTCTGATGACATCTCTTCACTTCAACTGTTTGTTTTTTCTAACATTCGGCCTGTTCAGCCGTTTTAATAGGATTTTTTTCCAAAGCCTTTGGAAGGTGTTTTTAAGTTGACAACACTGACTAGTTGCAGAAAATGCACAACGACTTGGTGCCCGAAGTAAAACTTTTTTAGTGGCTCTAAAACCTAAAAAAGATTTCAGAGTTTTGTGATGCGTCAGATCAGCCGATGATGACTCTAATGTTCGACACGCAGGCTGCTTTTAATCCCAACGAAAACTCTTTGAAATTCACTTGAACCAAAGTCCAAACACGGAGAGGTCGACGCCTGCTCCCTTTTTAAAGCTAACCGCTCTTCCGCCTGAAAGAAGCTTCACCAAAGCCGGTTTGTTAGTTTTTATCTGTTATGCTGGTTGGTTGAAGATGTGACCTTTGACCTTAGTGCCTGTCTGTATGACAACACACTCAGTTTATAAAGCCAGTGGAGCAACAAGCGAACCTGGAAGTGAAGCAGGATTTTCCTTTTTGTTTCGATGAGTTTTTATTTTTACGTTGTCGGACAAACACTTTGATTTTAATGTTTTGGTCTTTTTTTTCCGGTTCCTCCGAGAAGCTTCTAGAACTAGCCGCCTTTGATTTTTTTTTTTTTTAAAGATGCTTTTTTTCATAGACGGCGTCGAAACTTCTGCGCTCCACTGCTATGACTTCCCTGATAGCTACGTACGAATACTTGAAACTGTCCGAGACGATTAGGTTTTGACTTTGCTGAGATTTTATTTTGAAAAGCATCGAGCTCTAACTCAATGCATGGCTGGATGTCAGTGTGCACTCATCGTGGTTAAAAAAAAAAAGAAGAAGTTCAACTAAAAATCAGGAAAAAGTATGTAGACGTGGTTTCACAGCTGTTCAAGAGACAAAAGAAAAAGGTGGCAAACACTGGTGAATGCACAAGACTTGTGTAAACTCGCACTGACTACTTTGTTCCTGTGTTAAAAAGATTTATTCAGAGTATGCCTGGTGATACTGTTCTCTGTGTGGTTAACACGCTGTAACATCATACTTCAGTATTTTAATCATCCCTCAAAGTTAAAAAAAAAAAAAAGCTGCATGTGAAGTGTGTGACAAACTGACTCCTGTGAGACTTTAAGCTCATAAATGATCATACACACACTTCCCTTTTCAGATTGTCAAGTAATTGGATGAAGTTAGTCTCACTGTGTCTTAAAGGGTCACACTCACCAAAACTCTGAGCAGTCTTTTTAAACACGTTTCTTTTAAAAAAAAAAAAAAAATTTAACACCTGGACGATTTTGAGATGCTACCGGCTGTCACCAAATCGAACTTAGTGGGCATTACCTCAGACGAGGGGGCGACTGTGCACCGTTCCTCCTGCAGGATCTCTGTTCTGTGAATATATACTGTAGCTTTTGGCTCCCACATGCCCCTGTATATAGAGATATATATAGCTTTTATTTTGTATCACTGGAACTTTTTAAACAATGTTTTGTGTACTGTATTGATAGAAAGGTTTACAAGTGTTTCTACTTTCTTTGTTTGACCGATGACAGAAAAAAGGGCGAGTCTTCTCAAAGGGCTTTTTTTTTTTTCATTCAGGAACGACCGTGGAGCTCCACGGGCGCCAAACAGTGCCAACCTAAGTCTGACTTCAGAGTGCCTTTATAAAACCAAAAAGTGATTGTTTACATGCCTCACTAATACTGCTGAATGTTGGCTTGAAAACAGAACACACAAAAATAAATGTAGTTGGTATCTGTCTTTGTGACGGCTCTTTGAAACCTTTTTGTATTGAAAACACGTTCAGTGTATATTTCCATGTTAGAAAGCTCACTTGAGGATGTGTAATGTGACAGCACAACATATTAACCTATAGCTTTCTCAAACCTTGTGTTTTGTAGATTTTGAGTGTGTGTGATAATAACTGAGAACTTTTTTTTTTTAAACTAAAAATTAGAATAACACATTAGAATAATTTTTTATGCCTTTTTTTGATGACTCTTCAGTGCAAACACGTTTGAAAGAACAGATTCTGTGCTATTTTTATACTTTATTTTATGTGTTTTTCTATGTTTGTATACTACTTATAGCAACCTATACATAATTTTTACCCAATAAAAACACAGCTTGAGCGCTGATTAAAAGCTGTTTGTCTTTGTTTTGTTGGATAGTCTTTAAGGTCTGTGAGGAGAGATATGCTTGCAGGTAAGAGTTATAATTAATTGTCATTATAATAACAAAACACACTGATTGTAGGAACTGCTGTGTAATGAGTCCATTAGATTGGTCACTTTCTGACAGCACCTGTGCGTAAAATCAATTTAAGGCTGTTTGTTTCCTTTTTTGTGTGCCATTTTTGGTGCTTTATGGTGAATATAGAAGTACTATCTTAAAATACATATATACACTGTCCATGAACAGAAAGGAGCAGGAAGAAGAAAACATACAAACGCCTACCTGCTTGTTTCTCAAAAAACACGTTATAGTAGGCCTATAACATTATAAGACATACTACTCAGATAGGTAAACAGGTGTTATCACACACATGTATGTTATGAAGAGGCTCTATAGTTAATATTGGTCTGAAATATTGATTGCTCTTAATTTCTCACCAATATTGGTTTAATGATTCAAACCAGTGTATGTTTGAGGGACAGACCCTATTTTCAGAAGTAGCTTAAAAAGTCAGTTACAGGTCAAATAATTGCAAAATGTGTGTGTGGCACCACAGGAAAGGAGATATGAAAGCTTCCTGCCTTTAGTAGTCAATAATTTGTTTATTTGAATTCAAATATTGGATTTGTTATTAGCCTATAGGCTTCTGTTGACAACATAGGCTTGTTGAATAGGCAAACTAATGGTCAGCTTTTTTTCCTCTTCAAAACGCACACAAAACATGAATACAATTGTTTGTATAAAGTTTTAGAAGTTGGTACATGTATTTTTTAAAAGAAGGGGTAAAATAGTAAAAATGATGTGCGTACTGGAAGATAAGAATGGCAGTAAGATAGAAACAAAGGTCATATATTAAAATACATATATGAAATTAATTTGAATTTATTTTAGCCAAGATAACAAAAATGCATTCATTTTCCAAAATAAATATCAATATCAGTCTTATTATAGGTTAATAACCGTATTTGATCACATTTGAGATCTAGTTTAAGCTAGGAGGAAGCTAACGCTAACCGTTATTCTACCTTCTGTCACTTTTACTTTAATATTTCAGTAAAGCAGATAGAGAACACATTTTCATTTACAACCAGCAACACCTATACATAAGTGTTTAACTTTTCTAATAAGGGCCCTTTGCTGTGGTTCTTTATGGTTAATTTAAAAAGAAATAACGGAAAATATGCGGATACCAGGTTAGCTACAGGAATTAGCTTAGCTCCGACCGTTAAAGGTTTGATCGTGCTAACTGTAACCGCTTAGCTTCGCATGCTAACACTGTGTTCAACCTTCAAATGACATTCAGAATACATTTCTTTTTATCAAACAATGAACGTAAACTTTCACTTTGTATTATGAAATAAATGAATGAAATAAATAAATACAGTCTTGAATTATTATTGTGTTTTTTTCGGGACACATTTACAGTCACTAATGTTGTTGAGCGGGCTGGGAGGCAGCTAGTCGAGCGGGGATCGGGATTGGTTTAGGGGGGTTGTTGTGGAAGGGGAGGGAGGGACTGGCACGGGTAGTTTAAATACCCCACAACAGTAGCAACACGGAGAGGGTGAGTACGATCAGTTTCAATAAACTTTTACGCTTAGTCCAACTGAAATATCGAGCTGAGAACATGAAAACAACGCGCGGTAGCTGAAGTACCCGTTACACCTAAACCACGTCATTGACCTGCAGTGTTTTTGTGCTAGGTGCTAACACGCTAGCCTACGCTGCGTAAAGTGTGCTAACATATCAAGCTAACGTCTTAATATAGTTAGTTTATTACACGTACAGAGAGAGTAGCTAACAACGTTGCATTTTTATTTAAGCAACAAAAAAGTGTGTTTATAATCTGGCTAGATTTTGATTATGTTTAATTAAACTTTTTAAACAGGGTTGTGTTTGTTCGTGCGACTTTTACATTTGGACTGCGGTGGTGTTTTCGAAGGGTAGCATTCTTCGACTTAACACCGGCTCGGCGATTTACGTTGCCGAGATAAACTGCCAGTAACGGCTGGTTTAGTGAACTCCGACTTTTTGTGGTTAGGTCATGTTTTATGCTTTTATTTAATGACAGCCCTGGTTTGTTTGTAAAGCTCTTGGCTCATTGTTTGGACTCTTTGTCAGATGCACGCTTTTCCCCCCTTTCAAGAAAACCACTCAAGCCTCGTGGCTTCTTCCTCGCGCTGCTTTATAAAGCGTACAGTAAACAGCTGATCTGGGATCTGTTAATAGTCCTGCATGTCAGTGGAGAGATCGTTGTATGATCTGACCCTGTGTCAGTTTCCGGGAAAAACACGTTCAAAAATCACCCATCCATCGGTGCATGGATGTTATTGGTGGGGATTCTACCCGCGCAAATCCTGTGATTACCCGTTTCCCTTTCTCCCACTTCTTCTTCGGTGGTTGTGTATGACGTTCAGCACCAACAGCTGGTGCATCATCGCCCACTGTTGGACTGGAACAGTTTCCCTACTGTCAGAACTGAACAGAATTGAATTGAATTGTCAATTGAGTTGGGATTCACTAGAGGCACACTGCTTGTTTTTTGCACTTGTTGTTTTAGCAGCCGCTCTTCCTCATCTCCCACATCATCTGACTCTGACACGCTTTTTCCTGATTCTCCAGACAGCTTTAGCTTCTGAGAGGAACTCTCTCATATGACCTCAGCCTGCAGCACACACACACTACGCAAATACATTTCTCCACATCATTTACTTTCTCAGGACCCACACTGATGGATGGATGGATAGGAGGATGGATAGATACTTTATTGATCCTGAGGGAAATTCAAGCTGCTGATGATGGAGTTCAAGTGGATCCTTAGAAAGTCATAAATCTTGACTGAGACATGCCTAAAGTCATTACTTCTGAGCACCATGTCAATGTCAAATAAAAGTCCCCAAATGGGACGATGGTAAGCCATCATGTCCCACATGTAACCTGGCGTCCTGTGGTGGAAAAATAGGAAAACATTGTCTTTGTAGTGGGAAATCAGAATTCTTCATCTTTGTTGAATTTTTTTGCGGGCTGCTCCGTGTCTATGATGTCATGCTGTTACGTAGCCGACGGCATATATTTACACGCCGCTAGTTCGGCTGGCTGTGGAGATGCAGGCGACATGGCTGTGCGCCTCAAACTGAACTGAAACAGCCCGCGTGGTGGAAAGTGTGCACGAAACACCAGAGTAATGACGTCTCCATTTCTGCTTTTTAAATGTAAAACTGTGTGAATCAAGACAACCAGCGTTGTGCCCAAAGTTCATCTTGTTCTAGTTTAGAGTCCAGTTCTTTAAGTGCCATGGAGTCCAGACGCACTTAAACCCCATCTATATGTGTGTGTGTGTGTGTGTGTGTGTGTGTGTGCAGGTCCGCCCCTTCTGGAGATGGACGTCACTGTGGCAGTGAACGACGCTGCCGGTTCACGGGGCGTGCCGGACTGTTACGAGCTGCTGACCTGGCTCAATGAAAGTTTAAAGGCGGACTTCACCAGGGTGGAGCAGGTGTGCACAGGTAAGTCTCTGCAGCTGCAGGAAGGGGAGTCGTACGTCAGCGGACTTCCCACTTTCCTTTTCGTCTGTCTCTCTCTCTCTCTCTCTCACGTTCTGTGATTTTATTCATTAAGGTCGGGAACTATCCTGAACATTCCTGGCCTGCCCGGGTATCGTTCCCATGTGGGGAACACTAGACTCCAGACTCTGTACTCTGCACAGCAGACCTGCCTGTGCTCAGTTCATGTTCGTGTGACTTCCAGGTGCAGCTTTTTGCCAGCTGATGGACTGGTGTTTTCCCGAGTCGCTGCAGCTCTCCAAGGTCCGCTTCCAAAGCTACGACGATGCAGACTGTCTTTGCAACTTCGCCATTCTGCGGGACGCGTTCAGAAAAGTTGGAGTGTGCAGAGTGAGTATTGATACAGGAGAGACAAAAAGTGTGTTGCTGTGTACTAAATAAATACTTGAAGAGATATTTGAAACGTGTTGCCTGCTTTGATTTTCTCCCTCCAGTACATCCCCATCAAGACGCTGGTGGAGAGGAACGCTCTGGTGGGTCTGGCCTTCCTGCACTGGTTCAAACAGTTCTTTGAAGAGAACCGGGAAGACAAAGAGTACGACCCTCTGAAGGCCAGAGGCGGACTGAGACTGTTTCCTGCTGACTCAGGTTTGTAGCGAGTCTGCTGCTCACCTCGACGGAGGAGGAGGAGGGGGCGGGGCTACACGGACACTCAGCAGAGTTCCTTAGCTTGTTTGTAGATCAACGTGTTAAAATCTGAGAGGAATATGAAGCCGCTCCATGTGATGCACTGACACGACATCAGCGTGTTAATTGTCTCTTCATTTCTTTTTTCTTTTTTTAAAGGTAAAGCTTCCAGGACGCCAGGCGTGAACGTGACGAAACCTCAAAATGCCACGACAGCACAAAGCAAAGAAAAACCGAAGGAGGACGACGTGATTGTGTTGATATCAGACGAGGACGAGGACGAGGACAGCGTGGATGTGACGACGGAGCCGCACGCAGAGGAACGCGAGACGACTGTGAAAGGAGGTTTTGCACCTCCTGAGGACACGAACAGGACGCAGCAGGCAGCAGCAGCAGCAGCGGCGACGAATGCAAATCAAGGGAGGAGTCTTCCGAGCTGTGAGACTTTGATGCGTTTCATCCGAAAGTACGGCGCCAATACAAACAGTCCCGGCGCCGCTCTGAGTCCAACACACCCCTCAGATCTCCTTCAGGACTGCTATCAGACACCTTACTGCCTCTACCTGTACACGGGGGTGGAGCTTGGCGAAGGACAGACCACAAGCGTCCTTCTGATTGGCTACTTCGACCAGAACTCGGAGGTCAGCGTTGTGAGGCCGCTCCTCACTCTGCAGATGAGCGCTGACTCGCCAGCAGGCGCGACCACCGGCGAAGAACCCGGAGACGCGGACGCGCGCCTTCTGCTCGATTCGCTAGAAAAAAGTCGCCTTCCTATTCGCGACCTCGCCATGTTTTACTGTAACGCTCCGAATCCAGCGCTGAGCAGGCTGTTCGAGTCCAAACTCCAGACGGTCAACAGGAAGTTTCTATCGCTCTGCGGCCTCCCGGGGATGGCGCAGAGAGCCTGCAAGGCCGCACTCATGGCGTCCTTCAGTCATGAGATGAACCTGGTCAAAGTCATCCATCATCACTTCTCCACCTTCCCTTCCAATAAGGATCTGAAGCAGATATTTGCCGAAGCAGGGGCGTATAACCCGTCGCTTCACATCTCTGAACAGTGCATGTTCATCATCAACTCTGTGCAGAGCATGGTGGAGAAGTGGCGGGCGTTCGTGGATTATTTTAAGTCGGCGGGTCAAGCAGGGGACGCTCGCCACATCCGAAACCAGCTCCTGGATCATAAAGTCAAGCTGCACTTCCTGTTTCTTTCGAAGGCCTTGGAGCCGCTGCGAGTTCTGCACAAACAGGACGGAGCGGATGTGGCCGTGCAGCTCTGGTTGGCCGCCGCCGCTCTGCACACCCACGCGTCCAGTCTGCTGGAGCCCTCGGCGATGCAGGAGTTTCTCAGAGGCCGCGACCTGCGGCTTCTCAGGGATGAGAAGAAGCGGCTCCCCAGGTCGAAGCTCGAGATAGGACCTGGAGCCAGGGAGTTCCTGTGGGCCTCTGCGGTCGTGGATCTCGGGGAACGGGAGAGAAAGGAGTTCCTGAGAAACGCAGCGACTTTCTACAGAGTGTCTCTGGAGAGTTTAGTGGAGAGTCTTCCCGAGCAGCTTGGAGACGTGGCACTGAGGAACATCAGCATCATGCTGAAACATCCAGAAGATGCTTTAGTAAGAAGATTAGTGCAGCCACATGTAGCGTACAGTGTTTGTTGTTCCTTTGTGTTTCAGATCATTCTGTCAAATCCAATTTTTTTTGTATTTTTTCTGACAAATCTACAAATCTGTTTCCCCCTCAGGCCTGTAAATTACGTGAGCATGCGCTGTCAGAGCTGGGCCTGGATCTGGGTCTGCGTGAGCCTGGAGCTGAAGAACATAAACTCTTTATAAAGGACTTCGTCAAGGTCATGGAAAAGGTTGAAGAGAAGAAGACGAGCGGACCGGGAAGAGACCAAAACTGGACAAAGGTAACATGATCGTCTCCCCCTCTTCAGTGTCCTCGCTCCTCTTCATCATGTGTGTGAAGTGTGTTGTTGTAAATCCACTCTGATCCTGTATTTGATCATGTCTATAAACCCCTCTATTTCAGCCCTGCTCAGAACAGGCTGTTTCTGTGTCTGTAGCTTTAAATATGTAAATGAGCTGTGTCTGACCACGCCCCCTCTCTGGAAGGGCTCGGGTGTACTCGCTGCTTTCTGGCTCCATGTCCTATTGTTTACGGTGAGAAGGCAGACTCAGAGGGCAGAACAAACACCTAGCTGTGGGAGTGTCACCCACCTGGGGGAGGGGCTACTGCCCTTTGTGATGTCATGAAGGGAACATCTCCAAACGGCCTGTTTAAGCACACATTTTCTGGAATATATGGGACTCTATTTTTCCCTGTGTTCTCTGTCCAGATGTTGCTCTCCATCCGACCGTACTCCGTCCTGCGCCGACTCGTCCTGACCCTCCTGGCGCTGCCGCACGCTCTACAGCTGGACGCCGCGTTGGCTCAGGTGAGTGATGACACACTCCCAACGTGTTTTTAGAGCGGCTCTCCTCCACCGTCACACGACGTAGCAAACTTCTGAGAGGAAATAATAGATTCAAAGTTCGTCTGATGCAGCGGATCTTAAGCGTGGCGAGCGCCAAATTCAAACAAAAGCAGAGCAGCTTCCTGATTCATGATCATTGGTTTGCTTCATGTTGTGAGTTTGAACACGCGTGTGTTTGCTCCTGTCTTCAGAGCTCCTTCTTTAGAGGCCCGTGTGACGCACGCAGGACAGCAGGGCGACCCCGCGTGCGCAGGCGGCGACCCGGACACGCGAGTCACGGCGACGGGAAGAAAAACGAAAAAGGTGACGAAGAAGAATCCTCATCGGAGGAGAGCGAGAGTTCCAAACCCGTCCTGGAGATTCCTGTCCAACAACACGTCGGCGCCGAGGACTCCGACTACACGGACAACTCCTCCGGTGAGACGAGCGCGGCGCCCTGGGAGCGTCCGCCCCCCCAGCTTCATGGTCAGCTGTACGAGGCCACACGGATTAAAGATGCTGATGATTTCTGTTTTCTCCGTTTATCAGACGTGGTCGTCGTGGAAGACGCCCAAAAATATCCCAGCAAAAGACGGGCGGAGCCAGAAGGTACGATGGTCGTTTTTCCCCGTTAATGAGAAACGGTGTTTGTGTTTCTTTCCTTCAATATCAAAACGTCTCATGGCTTCGATTAGCAGCAGATGAAACAGCTGATTGTCTCTGATTGGCAGGTCAGAGGACGCCAGTGGCCGAGACGGTTTACATCGTGAGCGAGGACGGCGAGGAGGACGAGGACGAGGAGGACGTGCTTTCAAAAATCAACTCGTCTGATCCAGCAAAATATGTGGTAAAGAGCTGACCACGTGTAGAGACACGCCCCCTGCAGGGACACACGGGGGACTGCAGCGCCCCCTGCAGGGACACACGGGGGACTCCGGCGCCCCCTGCAGGAACACACGGGGGACTGCAGCGTCCCCTGCAGGGACACACGGGGGACTCCGGCGCCCCCTGCAGGAACACACGGGGGACTGCAGCGCCCCCTGCAGGGACACACAGGGTCTCCGGCGCCCCCTGCAGGGACACGTCCTCTGATTGTTTTGCGTCTGTCGTCACGTCGCGGTGTGACGGGTTGTGTTTGTGTCGTTCAGGGAGCTCTGGTGTGGGGCGTGGTGGACGGGTTCTCCACCTGGCCCGCCGTCATCGCGGCGTCCGAGGAGACTCAACCTCCTGGGAGGACGATGGTGTGGTGGTATGGACAGAGTATGTCCACTCAGGTGAGTCGTCTCGCCCCGTCCTTCGCACCCTGAAGGAGATCGGCGCACTTTGAAAGAATTTGCTCGTCTCTGCTTCCAGGTCAGCGTGAAGGACCTGAAACCATTCGGCGCCTTCGCCAAGCACTTCTGCTCCAACTCCTTCGCCGTCTTCATCACCTACCGAGAGGCCGTCTTCATGTCCCTGCAGGTCAGTGACGCGCTCGCCCTGATCGCACACGTGTGTGTGGTTTTGACGCTGATGGCGTTCTTGATCGTGCTGCTTCCTGCTGACTCGTGCGTTTGTTCGTTCAGGAGGCCGCGCTGCGCTGTCAGAAACGCTTCTCTGCCGATCTGGCGGACAAAGACGAGCAGCTCAAACAGATGATGGACTGGGCCTTTGGAGGATTCCTTCCCGCGGGGCCGGATGGATTCAAACCAGGCGGCGCCTCAAACGGTGAGACGCTGCGAGCCGAACCGCTTTACAAACTTTGAAATCACTGATTGATTTTCTACAGATTTGTTTTTAATCCCTCGTGTGTTCGTTTAGCTGTCAGTAAAAAGATGAACCACAAACCGAAGGCGAAGAAGAAACTCTTCCTGAAAGCTTCGGACAACTCGGCCAAGTCGTCGTCCTCGTCCTCGATGAGCAGCAAGAGCGGAAACACCCCGGAGCTGAAAAACAAACCCTCCTGGTCCAGCAACAAGCGAGCCGGCGGCGAGGAGGAGGAGGAGGAGGAGGAAGAGCGAGGCGCCGGAGGAGGAGGAGGAGTCGTGAGGAAGAAGAAATCCCGAGGAGGCTGGGGCCGAGGAGCGAAGCTTCAACAGAAGAAAACCAGCTTGTTCGAGGGGTTAGACGCCGACATGTCGCCGGACTTCGTGCCGTACAGGAAGAGGACGCTCGCCAAGACGAACAACAAGGCGGAGCCAAGCTCGGGCGTCTACACGCAGCCCGACCAGAAGTTCAGAGGTACCGCTTTGAATTCTGACTTGATTCTGTTAACCGGGTTCGTTGGACTGAAGTCATGTTAGCGGGTAAAGCGTGTTTGTCTCTCTTGCAGAGTCGACCGTTCGTGAGATCATGAAATCCAACTTGGACATCGAAGGTCACTCCCCCTTTTTTTTTTTTTTTTTTTCAATCCTTCCTGCATGTTGATGAAAAACGCCTCCATCTTTGATTCTGTGTCTGCAGGTTATTGTTTGTGTTGCACCACTAAAGAGGTGGAGATCTGCCATCCTCTGTTTAAAGGCAGCCTGTGCTCCCGCTGCAAAGTAAGACATCCCGCACTCAACGCTTCGTCTGCGAGCGCCCTGCGCCGGACTCTAACCGCTGTCCTTGTCCCCCCACGCAGGACAACCTCACGGAGACTCTGTATCGCTATGACGACGACGGGTATCAGTCCTACTGCACCGTGTGCTGCTACGGGCTGGAGGTCATCCTGTGTGGGAACAACAGCTGCAGCAGGTCGGTGGCGGCTCCGCCTCCTTTCTCTCCTCTCAGTCAGCCCACGTTCCCCCCCCCCTCCTCCTCTTCATCCTCGCTCTCCTCTTCCTCCTCCTCGTTCGCCCCTCGCAGGTCGTACTGCACGGACTGCCTGAACATCCTGGTCGGCCCCGGGACCTTCGACCAGCTGAAGGAGAAGGACCCGTGGATCTGCTTCCTGTGTCAGCCTCGCAAACCGCACGGCGCTCTGATCCCCAGAGAGGACTGGAGCATCCGCGTGCAGGAGCTGTTCGCCAACAACAGCGCCATGGAGTTTGTGAGTGTGCAGCGGCGTATTTAAGTATTGAACACGTCTAAGAGATGATGTAAATAATCATGTTTGTGTAGGAGCCTCACCGTGTTTACCCGTCCATCCCCGCCGACTGTCGCCGACCGATCCGGGTTCTCTCGCTGTTTGACGGCATCGCAACAGGTGAGCACGCCGACCAGGTCCAAAAACATCCAGCTGTTCACTGAGGTGTGGAGCGTGCATCGCCACACCTCCGTTTCAAATACGCTTTTTTTTTTTTTTCCAACCGAGCTCGCTGCACTGAATAGATCAGGAGCCGGACAGGAAGTGGACTGTCAGTTTCAAAATAAAAGACAACATACGTACGGACTCCTGATCGTGATCTTTCCATCACGTGATCAACATGGTGTCAAAACAGGCGCCGCGTCCTCCTGTGAGCTCGTGTACAGCTGACCACCGGGGCGGGGCAGGGCACGCGGCGCCCAGCGGGTCGAAACAGATCATGGACTGTGTGGCGGTTAGAAGCTCTCACGTGTCCGTCATCCTGTTCTCTGCGAGTCCGGAGACTTTTCTGCTATCTTACAAATTCAAAATGTTTTTTTTTTTTCTTCTCTCCGGCGTCACATGAACGCCGTGAACTCGTGTCCGTGGTCGCTCCTTCCAGGCTTCTTCGTGTTGAAAGAGCTCGGCTTCAAAGTGGAGACGTACGTCGCCTCAGAGGTGTGCGAGGACTCGTTAGCAGTGGCGGAGGTCAACCACGAGAGGAAGATCATCCACGTGGGAGACGCCCGGCTCATCACGGAGAGACACGTACGTTCCTGCACGCCGCTTCCTGCACGCCGCTTCCTGCACGCCGCTTCCTTCACTGCTGCACAGAGAAAAGGTTCATAATGATCTGTCCTCTCTTTATCGATCCAGCTCGACGAGTGGGGGCCTTTTGATCTGCTGATCGGTGGCAGTCCCTGCAACGACCTCTCCATCGTCAACCCGATCAGAAAAGGCCTTTATGGTGCGTATCTGTCGTCCACATGACATCGCTTTAGATAAAGTATCAGAGCGTCACGCCAGGTAGACGGCGTGACAGACAGCTTTCACTCAGGGAGCGATTTGAGATTTCTTTTCCAGATATATATATACTGTAAAAAAAAAAAAGGAAATCTTAACAGATGAATGCAGCGTCTTTTTGTGTGCATCAATTAAAATGTAACGTTTAAAATGCACTTTTATTATCACTTATTTATCTAGAAGGTTCTCCTCAGAGAGCGTCCACCTCGTCCGCTCTGCTGTAATTCCCTTCTCTCTCCTGCAGAGGGCACCGGCAGGCTGTTTTTTGAGTTCTACCGCATCCTCCAGCTGCTGAAGCCCAAAGAGGAAGACCCCCGGCCGTTCTTCTGGCTGTTTGAGAACGTGGTCTTCATGAACAACTGCGACAAAGTCAACATCTGCCGCTTCCTCGAGGTTTGCACCCTTTGATGGATCTTAGCAGCAGCAGCAGCAGCTTCGACGTGACTGAACTTCTCCTCCTCCTCTCACTCTGCTCCTCCCTCAGTGTAACCCGGTGCTGGTGAACGCCGTCAGTGTCAGCCCTGCACACAGATCTCGCTGCTTCTGGGGGAACATCCCCGGGATGAGCAGGTGAGAGCTCGGGATGAACAGCTGGAAGTTATCACAGCTTGTTGTCCACATTTCATAGACTGCCCACTGTTTGTACTATTTATTTACCTTTGTCTCATGTTGCATGTTTGGAATAAATAAACGGATCTTCTCCGTCTTCGTCCTTGCAGGCCGATCATCGCGTCCCAAAGTGACAAGCTGACTCTGCAGGAGTGTTTGGAGATCGGTCGAGAGGCCCGGGTCGGTCCCTCTTCTTTCTACGTGTTCTCACCGTGGTTGTTGTTCACGTGTAAAATAACAGCAGAGTTAATGTTGTTGTTGTTTGTTTGTTTTTTTCCTCTCAAGGTCACGAAGGTCAGGACGATCACCACCAACAGAAACTCTCTGAAGCAGGGCAAAGACGTCTCTCTGCTGCCCGTCCTCCATAACGGCAGGGAGGACAACCTCTGGATCACAGAGCTGGAGAAGTAGGCCCCGCGTGTGTGTGTGTGTGTGTGTGTGTGTGTGTGTAACATTAATTCTGCTAACACGCGTTCTCCCTCCAGAATCTTCGGTTTCCCCAAACATTACACGGACGTGCGGGACATGAACCGGCAGCAGAGACAGAAGGTGCTGGGGAAGGCGTGGAGCGTGCCCGTCATCCGTCACCTCTTCGCTCCTTTGAAGGATTACTTCGCCTGTAAGGAGCTGCCTCCCTTAACCACGACCCCCTCCTCGCCCTCGCCCTCCTCTCCTGCCACTCCAGACCTGCAGCAGCTGAGATGAACGGAGGCCGGTTGTGTGCAAATGTTTTAAACAACATGAATTCTCTGTATTTTCAACTCGCAGACGAGCTTTTAAGAAACAACGCCGCGTGTTCATTTGCTCTCTGTGAACTCGAGTCTCTCGGGTTCAAGACTTTTTTTTTTTTTTTTACACTAATGCACAACCTTCTCCCATCAAGTCTTCCTGAGTCGCCTGCTCACACGTGCACCTCCCAGCAGGAGGGTCTCTTCACTTTTATAGAACGCAGTTTTAAATCGAGTGTGAATCATGTTAAATCAAACGCTCGACAGATGTTTCATCATGTTTGTCTTTATTAGACAGGACTCTCTCTGTCTCTCTTCAGCTGTCCTCTTTAATAAAGGCTAAAAGTCCCAAACGCACCCCTACACATGGACATGAGATGTACCGCTTTGTCCACAGGGGGGCGCTAAAGTCCATTCAAACTCAAAGTTCCTCACAGGAGCTTGAGACTGTTATGGCTTATCATCGTTTAGTTTTACTCTTCAGAGGGATTGAATTATGTGTGTACAGGAGGATGTAATGAATTGTATATTTTATGTACATGCGTGTTTTTAGGTCGGGTGCAAGTATGTTTGCACTGACGCTTTTTTTTTAAAGAACGAAACTGTGAGGACGCCAAACGTCTTTATTCTGTTGAGGGTGTTAAATAACAAAAAGACATCCTGATGATCAAAACTGTTTGTGTACCAGCCGTCGTCTGCGTCATGTTTTATTTTGAAAGTGTTTTAAATGTGTGCTCAAACAGGCCGTTTGGAGATTTTACCTTCATGACATCACAAAGGGCAGTAGCCCCTCCCCCAGGTGTTTGATCTAAATATGGTGTATTGAGAATATAACACAGTACAGTTATTTTGTGCTGACGATTCTTTGCTTTAGTTTGAACATTTTTGACGTGTTCGGTGTTTTTGCACATCGACTCGAGGGGGATGGATTCAGAGGTTTGAAGGAGGGCTGCGTATCATCTGTACTGTATGTTAAAGACAGACTCAGTATTTTTATGTGTATAAATACTTGAACATAAACTGTTCTGATGTTTGAGTAACTTCATCGGCCGTGCGATTGTTACTGCGGATGAATAAAACATTTTTTAACTTGGAAGTCCTACATGTTGAACTTTTTCATGAACAAACATGACACGATTATATCCTGTGTTAGAATTCAATATTTTCAGTTAAATATTTAACACGTTGAATTCTTGAAAAAAGCTAAAATAACTTAAGTTACTTCTTATATAGAAGTACTTAAATAAAATGTGAGAAGCAAATACTGATACATAAAATAGAATTATTATTTTTTTTTAAAAATAATAAAACATCCCATTAATAGCATAAATACTATAAAAACAACGAAAGTTAATTTGAAGAAGAAACGGCATCACTCGGT
The DNA here is from genome assembly GCF_947650265.1 of Symphodus melops. NCBI lineage: Eukaryota > Metazoa > Chordata > Actinopteri > Labriformes > Labridae > Symphodus > Symphodus melops. The sequence goes on from NC_136703.1 coordinate 25,677,512, forward strand.
CGGTCGGTTTCCATAGATACGCTCATCACGCCGTCACGTCTAGGCGTTAACCGTTACGTCGTGACATCATCAAAACGGTTCTTCCGCTGCCGGTAGAGTGAACGTGAAGTGCCGAGACGAAGGGAAGAAAAGCAGAAGTGACGAAAAATAACACGACGTAAATAAACCGCCGCGTCCGAGAACCTTGAAAACGAATCAACTCCAGGTACGGTGAACGGCTCGTGAACACGTTTAACGGTTTTTACCGGCGGCGCGTGAAGCGGCCGCAGCTCAGCCTCTGTTAGCTCCGATGTAGCTAGCTGCTGATTAGCAGGAACCTCACCGGGGATGTGGCCGGTTTGCACTTCGAGTTAAGCCGACCCTAGGGGGGTCTTTAGCTGTTTGGCCCGCTTCTGTGAGTTTAAACCGGGATAACGGGGACGCGATAACCGAGCTCCTGACGTCACCGGTAGTTTGTCTCAGGTTGGATCCGCGAGCTAACGACAGCTAGCGGGGTGCTCGGTCGGGTTCAGGGCGGGGGAAACCGTCCCCGTGCCTGCGAGGAAAAACACTCACAAATCAGCCGGTGATGGTGTTTAACCGGCAATATCAAATAATACTACACTGTTAACGTTAATGTAAGTGACGTTGTCTCTGCTTTTAACGGTTATCAGACTGTAACGGTTACGTTTAATGCTCGGATCGTTAAGCTAGGTGGGCAGCTAACGGTGCGTTCATGTCCCCCCCAAATAATCGGAAAAATATCCAGAAACGATGTCAGTAATACAATTTTAACTGTTGAAAGCGCGACACAGAAACTCCTTTAAACGGATTATCTTAAATCTGGCTTCATATGTCATGCTGGAAAGCTTAGGTGCTACACAAATAAAGCACATTATTGTTATGACAACTAGTTCCTGACGGTTCAGATAAGACAATAAAAAAAGATATGTTAACATTATGAATTTTATTATTATTGTTCTAAAGCGTTGTTTTCATTATCCTGCAGCAAACAGTGTTTGACTCTCACGTGCCTCTGAAGGATTTTAAATGGTCGGAAATTCAGCTGCATAGAAAGTGTATCTGTCAGATAATTTTACATCATACTGTGAGATACAAGCGCCGGTTTATCTGCGCTAACAACAGCTTTCCAACAAAGACAGCTGGGATATCCAAGCAGGCCGTGAATGCAGCATGAGTTGCTTGCCTGTTACTCTTAGCTTCTTTCAAACCGGGCCCGGTGTCATGCTTTCAGATAAAGATGTTGAAAAACCAACGGGGTCGTTATTCGGTAAAAATCAGATTCAGACTCGAGTTGAGACAAGAAATAAAAGTGTTTTAAAGTCTTCTATTTTATGTTTCACCAACACCGAGGGTCATACTGTTTGTTATAGTAAACCACCGTGTTGAATAAAGATTTATTATGTAACTTTAGTTTTTGTTCTTGAACAAACTGCTCCTCTTGTTTTCAGGAAGTCAACAAAGTTCCACTTTCTAAATGTGATTTCATGCTCCTGTTGTTGTTGTTGTTGGAAACTGACGTTCAGATTAAAGAAACCAAGAACAAATGTGAGCTGCAGCATGAAAAGGGAGTAAACTAACTTCTCTGTTGGCTTGTAAATCTTATCTGCACCTCGTCTGCTCGACATGTTTCTGATCATGATTGTGAACGTCTCCTTTTGATAACAGAACTCATCAGTGTTCAAGCTGCTGCTGCTTCCTTCCTTCCTGCTGTGACGAGCTGGTCGGTTCACGGCACGCTAACACGTGAAACATTCAATCACGCTCATGTTTCTCCGTGTCGGCAGGTGACTGACCATGGCTGTGAACGTGTACTCCACCTCCGTGACCAGCGACAATTTAAGTCGCCACGACATGCTGGAGTGGATCAACGAGTCTCTGCAGATGAACCTCACCAAGATAGAGATGTTGTGTTCAGGTGAGTTCCGTTTAATTAACACCGAGTTGTCTGATTGGTCCGATGATGGCGTCGGGGAACGATGTAAGCAGGATGATATTTGACGTGACCGTGTGGCCGGTCGGTCAACGTGTTGAAGTAAACTTGTAGCTGTAATTAATCAGAGCCAGCAAACTGGACACCGTGTTTTTATGTTAACCTGTAAGGAGGGAGAGGGGTCAGATAATGGACTCAGAGTTCATCCTGCAGCTCGCCACCCAGTCGAGTTTTAAAACATGATCCTCAGAAGTCGTTCATATCAAACGTGTTGGATGTTTAAGATATCAGGGAGGCTCTGACTCCACGGGGAGCAGTGAAATCATCATGGTGACGCCTCACGCTTGAGGATTCTTTGGAGCTGACCCGCCTCAAGTCCGGCAGACCCGCCCTGATCCTGGTCTAGTTGGGGTTTGTTTAAGCTAACCACGGGGAACGTGTCCTCAGCTCTCACACAGAGGAGACGGCTCCTCGTGTGTCTGAGCTGTTTGACAGCCTCGTTGTTTGATGAATGAAGTAAAGCTGCTCTTATCTGACGTGCAGGAGAAGTCAGTGTGACGGAGGCGTCCTGCAGGAACATGTCGTCTTATTTCCTGAACTTTCTGACCTGCTCGCATCCTTCAGCCCGTCATTAAACACGTCTACATGTGCATGCAGGTCCTGCACGTCTGCAGCTCTTCTGTCAGGCTTGTTAATGTTCCAGCTCTTTGATTGTTTTGTGCCTAATTAAAAAGGCGTGTCAGAGCAGTGAACGCCCGCACGACTCGTCTCTTTAATCCTCGGCTGAAAGACGCAACCGTCAAAAGGGTTTTCTTCCTGCTGTATAAAAGAAATGAAATGTGAATGTTGTGTTTTGAAAGGGAAGGATTTTCTGATTCCTCTTTCATCTCCACACAGACAGAGAGTCTGATCATGTTCAGTGTGCAGCGTTAGCATCCTGCTGTCTGCCTCTTATTGATTTTTACAACACAAACTACGGTAACCGTGCGTCCGGTTCACCACAGACTTCCACTTCTGTTTGAGTCTGAAAAACAGCAACTAAAAGTAAGCTGCTCGTGTTGCCACAAAGCGGACCCTCACTCGACTGAGGCGTACGTGAAAACTGAATAAGAGCTAATGTGTGTATGATGAAACCCAAAAGGTCCGGGTTCCTCAGACTGGATGAAGAGGCGTTACTGATGTTTGATGTCTTTGTGATGTCTTGTTCTATGAAATCCAAACTGAGAATACTTTGTGTTTTTATCACCAGGTGCTGCTTACTGCCAGTTCATGGACATGCTGTTTCCCAACTCAGTGCCTCTGAAGAGAGTTAAATTTGGTGCCAAGCTGGAGCACGAATACATCCATAACTACAAGCTCCTACAGCTCTCCTTCAAGAAGATGGCAGTCGACAAAGTAAGTGAAAAATCCTGTAAGACCCGTGACACACGCGTGTGCAGATCTGAGATGTTTCTGTGGGGTAAAGAAACAAAACCATCGATTTTAGAGGCCAGAGAAAAAAACATTTAGGGACCAATGAAATCTGCTTGTTTTTCTGCATCCTGTGTGTCACGATGTTTAACGTGGAGGCTGAACGCCCGCAGCGCTCTCTCTCTCTCTGATTGGATGGTCAGTACACAGACGCTCCTCACATTTTATTAATTCTTTGGAGGACTTTGATCTGCCCATGTAGGGGAGACTAGCCCCGCCCCCTGCCTGCCCCGCCCATAAAGTCTGTTCCTGTCCATCATCAGCTGTTCTCTTCACTTGTCCGATCGATCGTCTGAACCTCGCGATCAGAGTGCTGTGACTGGCTCAGAGCTGTTTTAGCTTTAAAGTCACTCTTTCATCAACATGTGAGACGTGTCAGTGAAACTGATCTGACGGCGTGTGAACAGCTGAGTGTTCATGTCATGTTTTAATAGCAACATCATCTGTGACGAGTCGTCTCCTCCCGACCAGCTGATCATGACTCACTCTGCGTCTTCTCTTTGTTTGGAAAGATTTAAATGTGTGAGGTCGTGTGATGAAACAGCTGTGTCACACACACACACACACACACACACACACACACACACACACACACACACACACACACACTCTTTGAGATTAATAATTTGAACCCAAAGTTTCCTCAAGTAAAAGAGAGCGAGCAGCCGTCCTTCAGTGTTTTCTTTATTTGAGCTGCCTCGGGCGGCCATGTTTGTTGTTGTGGTATCATAACGGGTTGGATGGCGTTTGTTTTGTTCTCGTTTCTGGTCGGCGTGCAGATGAAGCTGACTCATCGTCTGCTGTTGGACGTGCAGCAGCCTGCAGGACGGAGCGCCTCTGACTTATTCATGAGGCCGCTTCCTTCCTGCTGTCTGTTAACTCTTTACTGTGACAGAGCTGTGTGTCAGCAGGTTGAACTTTGACCTCGTTGGTGCCTGATGACGTCAGCTTCCTCCTCTGCTGATGACTCGTCTGGTCAGATTTGTGTTTCGTGGACGGCGGCTGATGTTTTATTGTGGAGCGTTAACTTTTCCCCCTCAGGACTTCCTGTTACTGCTCGCTGTGTAAACAAACCACCAAACAAGTTTTCTGTGTCAACGCTGAGTCCACAGCTTCACTCGCCCTCTCTCTCTCTCTCTCTCTCTCTCTCTCTCTCGCCCGCCCGCCCTCTCTCTCTCTCTCAGATCATTCCAGTGGACAAACTGGTGAAGGGGAAGTTCCAGGACAACTTTGAGTTCGTCCAGTGGTTTAAGAAGTTCTTTGACGCCAACTACGATGGAAAGGAGTACGACCCTGTGGAGGCGAGGCAGGGCCAGGACGCCATGCCCCAAGGACCCCGCCCCGTCAGCGCTCAACAAACCCCCCAAGAAGGCCCTCAGTCAAGGTCAGAGCTCTGGTCAGTGTGCCGGGTCAGCCCGCTTCAAACCGCTCCAGACTCGCTCATGAACTTGTGTGTGTGTGTGTGTGTGTGTGTGTGTGTCCTCAGCTCCCCAGAGGCCACCTGTTGCCAAGGTTGCGCCCAAGTTGTCCAACGTCAGCGCGAGGAAGCCGGGGATGGGAGGAGGCGACGAGGAGAGGGCGGAGCTCCTGAACGAGGTCAGCAGCAGAACGCCGAGCCAAATATTCAAATGTGACTGTAAAAGAGTGTTTGTGTCGTCATGGAGACAAAACACCTTTTTTTTTTTTTTCTTCCTTCCAAGATGGAGATGCTGAAGTCGACCATTCAGGACATGGAGAAGGAGAGAGACTTTTATTTTGGTAAGCTGAGGAACATCGAGCTGATCTGTCAGGAGAAGGAAGGAGAGAGCGACCCGACGCTGCAGAGGATCATCGACATCCTCTACGCCACAGACGTGAGTCTCCAACCGCCGTTTATTCACATCCATCCACGCCGAGTCATGTGACGCACATGAGAACTACGATATAAAAAAAAAAAAAAAAAAAAAAACTACAAAAACACCCAGTAAATAAAATAATCTGTGAAGTGTTTAAACACAGACGTGTGAGTTGATGTGTTCTTCGCTCAGCTCTGATTAAAGCCGTTTGTTCTGCTCTTAACAACTGCTGATGCCGATGTGAATTCCTGCAGAGGAATGGCATGCGGCCCCCTCGCCGAGGCTGAATCCTAACTGTCCCGCCCGCTCCCCTAAAGCCTCTTTGTGTCTGTCGTTGAACCTGCAGGAAACAAACTAAAAGCGGCTGCGCTCAGGCCCGGAGTCTGATGATCTAACCAGGTGTTTATATGAACCATCACTGTCTGTGTCTGTGTGGCCACGCCCCCTTAATGAACATCCAATCACACTAATGATGTCACCAAACCTAGTGTCCAACTAACCTGAATGAGAGCGCAGAGAAAATCGTATCCTTCCAAACTTCCTGTAGCCATCGATGGATCGCTCTTTGATCCCGACTGTTTAAATCAATCAATCCTTGAATTTCCCTCTGGATCAATAAAGTATCAATCAATCACTCTTTGAAAAGTCCAGTGTGACGATTTGACGCTTTAGATGATGGAGAGAATCACAAGCTCCACGTTTACCTTGTGATCTGAGTAGTTCATCACTCTCCGTACGTCTACCTGCACGCTCCGAGCTCTCTTAGACTTTCTTCAGGTTGACCTTTGACCTCACAAACGGGTGTCAGAACACTTTAACATCCTGTCAGCGTGTCAGGCTTTTAGACTTCTAACCAACGCTCCCTCCTCCTCCGGTTTCTGACTCCAAGAGATGATGAGCTTGATGACTCACATGTCCTCTCTCTCTCTCT
>NC_136703.1:25683880-25761380 GCF_947650265.1 Symphodus melops
CAGTGTGAAAACACGGTGACGTTCTCTGACTGTGTGTAATGTACGTGTGTGTGTGTGTGTGTGTTTGTTTGGTTGTGTGTGTTTAATAATCAGTTTGAAACAAATCAAACATGAAGAACCTCCTGAAGGCCCGGCCGCTCACGCACCATCACTTCGTCCCAGACTGACCCTGATTGGTTGTTTCTGTGCCTCGCCTGCTGAAGACGCCGGCGCCCGAGTGAGTCCGAGGACGTTCAAACATTCCCCGACAAAACCGTCCCCGTTAGCTAACTCCGCTTTACCAGCGCTAACGAGATGATGACGAGTTCCAGCATCTTCATCCTCACGCCGCTCTCTGCGGGTCGATTCCAGCCGGCGCTTCCGTTTAAGATCTGAAAAAAAGCCCCGCCCTTATTTATTGACCATTAGAATTCGTCTAATCCGTGAGACGAGTGCAGCGTCCCACAGGAGGGGAACTCGTGCACGCTCGTCACGGGGCAGGAAGTCGACGGCGTGCACGAGTTTTAAAAAAGACGAGATGAAGTAATGCCAGGTGCCTTCCACTTCCTGTTTCTAAACGCTCCTCGATGTCCGCTCGTGAACACGCAGGGTCGGCGTGGGACGACGTGACCGCCGGGTCTTCTCTCTGCCTTTTTCCACGCCAAGAACACCTTCTTGATTTTTGTCCTGTTCAGCTCCAGAAGAGCTTTTTGTAAATGTTATGCTACTGTTTTATTACTCCCCCCCCCCCCCCCCCCCCCCCCCCACATTCTGATTTCTTTATTCGTCCTGTTTCGTGGCGCCCGTCTCCCCCCCCCCCCCCTCACGTTCACACGCTCGTGTCCCCCTCGTGTCTCTAAACCATCAGGACGTTTAAATTAGCGTGCAGGAGACACGCTGGTCGAGTAAAGGGCTGTCCTCCCTCTCCGCCTCGCCTCGTCCTCAAAGTGGCTTAAAAACCTTCCGAGTTGATGTCACATGTTTGAATTCAGCCTTCAGAGCGGCGTGCAAAAACAAACTGCCAAATCCAGGTGAGACTTTGTGTCCGTTCTGTTGTTAAAGCACATGCACTGTTTTCACACCAGAGGCCCTTAACCTGCCCCCCCCCCCTCTCCCCCCCCCCCCCAGCCCCCAAATCAGACTTGTCCCTCCTTCAAACACTGTGAGCTCACTCTGACTGATGAGCGTTACCTCGACATGTAGCCGACGCCCGTCGAGCGCTCGCACAGCCGTCGTCGGGCGGGTCGATGAATCTTCTGCTCTTATTTCCAATCTTCAAACAAAGTGGTCAAACTTCCACAAACATCCTAAATATTCCTTTCTGGGAATGTAAGACAGGTGCCCCCCCCCCCAAAAAAACTCATCTGACCTGAGACCACGTGTAACCGTGGCGCTCTTTGGCGTATTTGTAAGTGAAACACACGACGACGTGTTGTAGACGTTCATAACTTTATCGATGGCCTTATTCATGACTTTGTTTTTGTTTTTCTTTCATGTCTCTGCTGTTTTTTTTTTTTTTTGTTTGTTTTTGGACAAATGTTTGTACTGTCACATTTTTTTATGTGTTCTGAAAATAAACAACGTTGGAGGTAAAGTGTGTCGGGAAGAAGCTGCAGACTCTTTAACCTCGAGGAGTTCGTTCAATACAAACAAACATCTGGACTCAAACAGATGTTTCCACCTGATGCAGATGTTCAGTGTTCCTGCTTCTTCATTTGAAAGTTAACAAACGCTGCAGGGACAAAATCAAAGCGAGCCTCTTCAAGAGGTGCAGTCAAGACCAGGACGGGGCGCCAAGACCCGAAACCAGGAGGCTCTGAGACCAAGTCAAGACCAAGACCAGCACGTCTCTGAAACCAGGGTGCTCCGAGACCAAGACCAAGACCGAGGCACAATGCTTCATGTTCCCAGAGGAGACGGAGAATTTCAGAAAGTGGTCTTGAGATGGAGACGGATTAGCAGTACGACAGCTCTACTCTACAGAGGGATTTAAACTCTTTGTTTCTAAAATGTTTCATCTTAAATCGTTAATTTAAAACCTGTTCATTAATTTAAACGCAAAAGGAAAAAATCAACATCTTGAATTAAAGCTTCTTAAACCAGATCTTTTATTTTGGTTTCTTTCCTTCTCTGTGAATATCTCTGAATGTTTCGAGGGAACAAAGCCGTCTTTGTGGAGTCACACACGTCACGCCCTCGGTCCTGTGGACGACCTTTGACCTCATAGAGAGCCGGAGCCATGACGTCAGAAGGCGCCTGAGGCTCTCCGTAGCGTCGGCCCCTCCCTCCTCCACGCACAGACACCGAGCTGGAAGAAGACGCTTTAGTGAAACTCCTCTGACAAAGAATACGGGGGCACGCGACGTAACCGCAAGGCCTCCTGTTCTGCCTTTATTTGACAGGTCAGCAAAGACAGTTGGAAATGAGAGCGAGGGGACTCGAACCTGACTGGGCCCAATTTGAGTAGTACAGCCTTTGTAAATAGGGTGCAACATAACCGCTAGGCCATCTAGGCCACATCCTGTGAGGATTTGAGCTGATCATGAAACTGATGCCTCCTTCCTCAATCTCACACAGACTGATTTAGAAACTATTATCTCTAACTCAAAAAATGTTTTGCTGCTTCGGTTTCTTTTCTGTTTTTTCAGGGCAACAGCGCCCCCTGCTGATTATCAGTAGCAGCTGGGGATCAGACCTTATGGATGAGAGACGACCGTTTGCCTTTTCTCAGCAACAACCATGATCGATATCATTGCGCGTCGTCCTCTGACCGATTAAAATAAATCAAAACTGCTGAAGAATAAAAGAGGTCTTCTCATTTTAAACAGATCTGAAAAAACATGATTGAACACCAGGGGGCAGCAAAGAGTTCCCGGCTGTAAATCCTTTAAAAATGTTTCTACGTTAAAATTACATAATGATAAAATAATACATTAAAAAACACAACTCTTAAAAAGTTCTCTGCGAGCTGTATAAAACCAATCAAATAAAACCTGCCAGAGTCTAAATATCAAACACAATTATTAGACATTTAATGAGACTAAAAAAGACAGTAGATTTTAAACATACTGTTAAAAAAAAATCCCTAGCTCCAAAAATAAACATTTAAGATATTATAGAGAATGAGAAACACTTAAAACAATCCAAATATAAAAACATAAAATGTAAAAACATAACTGATAAGATCCTTTTCTTTAAACTAGTTTTGATCCTTTTTCATTTCAGTTTTTTCACTTGAAAAACATTTAAATTTAAACTGCAAGCTTCATGTTTAGATGACAGAAATGAAAGAAGAAAACAACAAACACATTTATAAGAGTCTAAAGATCATGATCGACAATCCAACGGGAGAAATCAGCATCAAAAACAGAAATAAAATCAAGAGGAGGAAGGAAATACTAACCATAAAATAATTAGAAGGAGGAACAGGGCAACAAAAGATAAATAAAATAATAAAAATAACTCAGATTGGGAAATTTACAGAAATAAACTCGTAAACATTTACGAATCTACAAGTTACAAGTTTGTAAATTTACGACTTTATTTTGTAAATGTTAAAAAAAAAAAAACGTGTACATTTAGAAAAATAATGTAAAATTTAAAAAAAAAGCTTGTACATTTAAGCTTTCATTCTCACTCTGGACTTTGACAGCTAACAGCTAAAGGAGGTCATTTACGGTAAATGTTACTACTAAACTTCCGGGTTGAGTTATCAGTGGATTTCGTCAGTGTGTAATTGTAATTGTCGTAGCCTTAATACTCCGAATAAATCCCATTAAATGATCAACAAATTAACTTCAGAAGCAACAATCAATTTACAACTCAAATTTTATTTTTCCAACTTTTTAAAAGACTAAAAATAACTTCTTAAAGGTGTGACATTTCCGCCAAACAATAAACACCTGAACGCAACGCGTAGGTCAATTTCATCAGCGTAGATGTTTGAATTCCGAGCTTTCTATGTGCACGTGAAGGGGGCGCTGCGTTCTGATTGGCTGCTGCTCAGACCCAACACGCTCGCTCTCCGCGTCTAAAGAAAGGAGACCCGCAGCTCGCTCGTGCGGCTCGAAACAAACTCTGCTGAGTGAAAGAAGGTCCGAACTCGACTTCTAACGAGTCCTCACCTGCGCACACCTGGAAAAGAAAGACCTCGGGTCTCGTGCGCATGTGCACCTCGCGCGGTCTCTTCTGTGACTTGGAGTGAGCTAGCTTAGCCTGTTAGCCTAGCAGGACCCGTGTCCGTCCGTGCAGGACTCAGGAGCGGAGAGAAACCCACTGAGCTGCACCAGAACCGGTCCGGACTTTGAGTTGAACCTGCAGCTGCACGTTCCGGATCCAAGCTCGACTTTTGCACGTCAAGTTTCAACAAACAAACAACCTGCAAAACAAGGAAGTGTGAATGAACTCAGCTGGCCTGCAGCTCACAGCAGCTTTGTGTGCAGGATCTGCTCTGGTCCTGCACAGTCTCAGATTCATCACCTGAAGAAAACACCTCGACTCTTATCTGCCGGAAAACGCCCGGTTATTGTTTCTTTTAATCTTAAACTTTGAAAAGAGTAAAAACAAAAATGATTCCGGATAAAGCGCCGAAAGAAAACGTGTTGAACGGATCTGAAGAGCTGAAGAAAGAAGCTCACATCTCCAGCTTTGACAAGTATAAAGAGCTCTACTTTAAATCTATCGAGAGTCCTGATGGTGAGTCCGTGGTGTGATCCACATCAGATTTTTATTGAACTTTGACCTCTGTCTGTCTGTCTCTATCTCTCTCTCTGTATTTTATTATTTATGTACAACTATTACTGTGCATGTGACATGCAGACAGTCGGAGGTGAAGGGTTTATTTGTGTTATTCCCTGGTCATAAGGAAGATCCTCTGCTGCCAGTAAACTTAGAGGAAGTGTGCGGGAGGTGTTCAATGTTCATGTGATTGTTTTATGAAGCAGCAAACAAACAGGTTCATCCTGCAGGAGGGGGCGGGGCTAACAGCAGCGGGTCACAATAAGTTAATTATAAACCACCTCCTAAAAATCTCTCAGAGGAAATCTGTGATTATAGGAGAGCAAAGAGATGATTAACCAGCTGAAGTTACAGGAGCTGCCTGTCACTTTGCCCCCTAGTGTTTAAAATGAGTACTGCAGCCTAAACTCTAATCATCACAGAGAGCTGGCTCCGCCCCTCCTCTCACACAGGTCAGCATGTGGAGGACACTGTAGCTTCAGTGTTTAGCCAGCTCTGCATGTGGTGGACACTGTAGCTTCAGTGTTTAGCCAGCTCTGCATGTGGTGGACACGGTAGCTTCAGTGTTTAGCCAGCTCTGCATGTAGAGACACTGTAGCTTCAGTGTTTAGCCAGCTCTGCATGTGGTGGACACTGTAGCTTCAGTGTTTAGCCAGCTCTGCATGTGGTGGACACTGTAGCTTCAGTGTTTAGCCAGCTCTGCACGGGTCTGTAAAGCTTTCTGTGTCTGACGTCATTGAATGTGATTTATGAAGTTGATGATTAGAAGACGTGTCCTCCTCTTCCTCCTGCAGAGTTCTGGGCGGACATCGCCAAAGACTTCTTCTGGAAGACCAAACACACGGGTCAGTTCCTCGACTACAACTTCGACGTGACCAAAGGCGAAATATTCATCAAGTGCATGGACGGCGCCACCACCAACATCTGCTACAACGTGCTCGACCGCAACGTCCACGAGAGGAAGCTGGGTGACAGGGTGGCGTTCTACTGGTGAGTGTGGCGGGGTGGGAGGATTCACCGTCTCCAGCTGTGAACAGCAGCGCTCCTGAATTTATCTGGATGTTTCTCAGGTGTGAAAACGACTTTGTGGCGTTATTCAGCGGTTTACGAGCCTCGAACAGGATGTGATTGTGTAAGTTTTTGTTGCACCAAAATCAAGTTCCCCTCTTTCCTGTTCCTGTCGTCAACGAGCTGAAACTGAGCGAAGAGAGAAAACGAGAGAAGGAGACAAAGGAGAGAGGAGGACGCAGCTCCATTCATTCCATCTGCTGCTATTCAATCGTGCTACTGTTCACACACACACACACACACACACACACACACACACACACACACACACACACACACACACACACACACACACACACACACACACACACACTCTGCCTGTAGAGAAGCGTTACCAGATGTGCCGCTCAAAAACCCTCCTGCTTCAAACGCTTCATTTAAGCTGCTGCCTCTTTAAGGCCCCGCCTCCCCTCATGCCCTCTCCCCTCTGATTGGCCAGCTCTTTTTTTTTTTTTTTTTTTTTTTTAATTTCTGGGTTCGTCTTGGTCTTTACAGAAACACCAGAACAACCAGATCAGGAGGCGTTCGGGGTCGTTTCTGAAACTGAAGCCTCGGGGATTGTTCTCCTTCACCGTACATTTATTTTAAGAGATGTCCTCGTTGTTCCCAGTTTAGCTCCACAGTGTTGAGTGTTTGATTTACTGTTGACTATTTATAGGTGTGTGTGTGTGTGTGTGTGTGTGTGTGTGTGTGTGTGTGTGGGGTAAATCTGTCTACGTGCTGTTATCACTCTCAACATTTCCAGATCAGTGAGCCGTCTGCTGACCTTGTGTTAGTTTCCAGCAGACGTGTGACTCCAGCTTTTAAAAGAATAAACCAACGTCCTGGTTTTAAGGATCTTTAAGGTCACATGATCTCCTCCTCTTCTTCAGGTGAAATCAGTGTCCTCGCTCCTCTTCATCATGTGTGTGAAGTGTGTTGTTGTAAATCCACTCTGATCCTGTATTTGATCATGTCTATGAACCCCTCTATTTCAGCCCTGCTCAGAACAGGCTGTTTCTGTGTCTGTAGCTTTAAATATGTAAATGAGCTGTGTCTGACCACGCCCCCTCTCTGGAAGGGCTCGGGTGTACTCGCTGCTTTCTGGCTCCATGTCCTATTGTTTACGGTGAGAAGGCAGACTCAGAGGGCAGAACAAACACCTAGCTGTGGGAATGTCACCCACCTGGGGGAGGGGCTACTGCCCTTTGTGATGTCATGAAGGGGAGGGGCTACTGCCCTTTGTGATGTCATGAAGGGGACATCTCCAAACGGCCTGTTTGAGCAGGCAGCAGACGGAGAGAGTGGACTTTTCTTATTGTTTGTACACAGATAGAGATGCATGTTAGAGTTAGAATTTGTGTTCTTACAGGAGCTTATGATCGTTTCTCACACACACACACACACACACACACACACACACACACACACACACACACACACACACACACACTCTGTTGGAGAGCGATGTAAACGCTCATCGAGATTCTGCTGTCTGCGCCAAGTGGGTCACAGAGACCTTTCTGCTATGTGAGCGCCATTCCTACCAACACACACACACACACACACACACACACACACACACACTCACTCAGTTTACTGGAAAACACAGATGCATTGTGGGCTGTTGAGAAACTCCCTTTGGCACACAAACACACTTTGAGGCTGCAGATTTTTCAGCTTCAGGGAGTTTTGAACTCTGTGAGGGATGATGAGTCGCTGAGCTTGTTTTTCACGTGTGTGTGTGTGTGTGTGTGTGTGTGCGTGTGTGTTTGTGTGTGCACAGATTGGACTGAACATGAGCCATCTGATGTAAATGTTTTCGTAATCCGTGTGAATTACAACATTTCCTCCTGTAGAAGTCGGAGATGATTCACGCGCTCAGATGACCTTCAGTGACCTTGAACTCTTTAATGATCACGTTGTCGTCTTCTGTGTTCTCTCAGGGAAGGCAACGATCCCGGAGATGCGCTGACGGTGACGTACAGCGAGCTGCTGCAGAGCGTCTGCCGCTTCGCCAACGTGCTGAAGTCTCAGGGTGAGGAACGATACGAGCGCTGTGATTGGCCGTGATGAATCCAGTGCACGTCATGTTTTTGTCTCCTTCCTCGCGTGCAGGAGTGAAGAAGGGCGACCGCGTGTCCATCTACATGCCCATGGTGGTGGAGCTGGTGGTCGCCATGTTGGCCTGCGTCCGCATCGGAGCCGTTCACTCCATCGTGGTGAGTGTCGCCGCTCCTCGCCGTGTCTGCTGTGGTCATGTGACGCAGCTCACTGTGTTTCCTGTCGTTTGCAGTTTGCTGGTTTCTCCGCTGAGTCTCTGTGCGAGAGGATCATGGACTCGCAGTGCTCGCTGCTCGTCACAGCAGGTGGGTGTCACGCCGCCGGAACACGTTCAAATACAACGAGGTGCAGGGGGATCGAACGCACGCTGGACGTCTCGTCTCATTGGTCGACAGCCGATCGGATGTACAGACGGAGTCCTCGGATCTAAACTCAGAAGATGAAAATGAAAGTAAATGTAGCGAAGCATTAACGCCTCTGAGCGCGCTCAGTGCGTCCTGCGGTCCCGTGTCCACCTGGAGGACAGAAGCCGTCTGAGACGACTAGTCAGAGTTATTAGATTATACACACACACACACACACACACACACACACACACACACACACACACACACACACACACACACACACACACACACACACACTCTGTCCGGAGTTTAAAATGAGCGAGTGTCTGTTTGTCTTTGGATCAGATGGTTTCTATCGGGGAGATAAGCTGATCAACCTGAAGCTCTTAGCTGATGAAGCCATGCAGAAATGCAGAGACAAGTAAGCTGTACACACACACACACACACACACACACACACACACACACACACACACACACACACACACACACACACACTTGCACATTTATACACACACAAAAGGAAGTTTGCGTTCAGTGTTGAGCGACAGCGGCGTGAAAGTGACCTCCTCGTATCATAACAGCGTTTCATATATTCTCTCTCTCTCTCTCTCTCTCTCTCTCTCTCTCTCTCTCCCCTCCCTCTCTCTCTCCCCCTCTCTCTCTCTCCCTCTCCCTCTCCCTCTCTCTCTCTCTCTCTCTCTCTCTCTCCCCTCCCTCTCTCTCTCCCCCTCTCTCTCTCTCTCTCTCTCCCTCTCCCTCTCTCTCTCTCTCTCTCTCTCTGTCTCTCTCTCTCCCCTCCCTCTCTCTCTCCCCCCCTCCCCCTCCCCCCCCCCTCTCTCTCTCTCTCCCTCCCTCTCTCTCTCTCTCTCTCTCCCCCTCCCTCGCTCCCTCTCTCTCTCTCTCCCCCCCCCCCCCCTGCAGAGGTTTCTCCATGAAGAAGTGCATCATGCTGAAACATCTGTCTAAAGAGGTTGAAGAGTCTCCGCCTGGCTCTCAGTCTCCTCCGGCCAAACGCACCTGTCCCGACCTGCAGGTATAAAAAACCATCGACTGAAACACGCCGAGAGCCGTCCGTGTTGTCTCCATGTTCTTTTATTTGACATCCTTAAAAACATCTTTCTGTGTGTCGGCTTCTCTCGGGGACCCGTTTTTTTTCGGTTTCTTTGAGTTTTTGAAATAACCATTGTCCTGCTTTAACTTCTCCTCCTCCTCCTCCTCCTCCTCCTCCTCCAGCAGGAGAAACAGGCAGGCAGAGTAAAGAAAACGCGTCCTGTTCCGCAGGTATTTTCACTCCCTCCTCCCTCCTCTTGACCTTCATAACAACCTTTTTGTTTTGGTTTGTTCTGCTGCGGAGTAAAAACAACAAACACACTGAAAGTTTCACACAAACTAAACTGGATTTATTTCTTCTGTTTAGCATTAAAACACATAATTCAATTTAAATGTTTCACGTTGAAAAACTCCTCGACTATGAGAAGATGAAATTGCAGGGTTTTTTTGTTTTTACCCGGCAACAGCAGTCGAGTTATTCCTGTGATCTGTGACGCTTCAGATTTAACGTCTGCACACATGAGGAAGTGTTTATTCCTCTAAATTCAACATTTAGAGGAATAACTTTATATTCACACTTCAGAGCTGAATCTGACGTTAGGAGGGGAGTCTCCTCGTGTGCTCTCAAACGTTCGTCCGACTGTCGACTGAATGAAAATAATCCTCTGTGAAGGTTTTAACACTTTTCTCTTTTTGTGCATCTTTTGTTAAAAAACAAACAAAAAAAAAAACCTCCTCGTCCACTTTCTACCTCTGGCGTCGCTCCTCTACAGGCGAGCCCCTCGTCTGACCCGTTTGCTGTGATTTTCTCTCGTCACGCTTGACAAACTCCGCCCCCTTAAAAAATCGTGAAATTAAAAAAAAACACATTTTGATCCAGCTGTTTAATGTTTCTTTTAATTTCTCTTCCTGTAAAATGTTTTATGGTCTGATGACTCGTCCTGCGTTTACCAATCAGAAAGCTTTGTTGATGCTAACGGTCCCGCCTCCTATCATGTGATTAGCTCCTCCCTGTTTGAGTTGGAAACACGTCGTCACACATCAGATTGAGACTACGTTTACAAGTCATGTGACATCCTTAAAGGATCGTCCAATGAGAGCAGCTCGTTGTTTCAGGAAGACTTCCTGTTTCCTGTTTGTAGAAATCACACCTGTCTTTTTTTTTTTTAATTCTTTTTATTCTTCTGTCTCAAAACATTTCATTAACTTCACGCACATCTGACGTCATTTTAAAGTTTGTTTCCATTCTCATCGTGACCACAGAGTGACTCTGATTAATCATGCTGTGATCTACAGAGACTTTAACTGTAACTCTGACCCCCTGGTGTTTAAAATGGGTACTGCAGTCTGAACCTTGGAGCGAGCGGTCTCCTCCTCCCTGGAGTCGATGCTCACGCAGGTGGTCTGCACGTCTGTCTTCCTTCCTGTTTCTGATCCCAGGTGCCGTGGAACCCCGACGTGGACTTGTGCTGGCACGCTCTCGTGAGAGGAGCTTCAGATGAGTGTGAACCCGAGTGGTGCGAGTCTGAAGACCCGCTCTTCATCCTCTACACCAGCGGCTCCACCGGCAAACCAAAGGTAGAGTCTGAAGGAGGCGAACAACACGCGAGGATCGAAGACGTGCAGCTTTCTTCACAATCGGCCCTCAGAGCTTCATCGTGACCTTTTTCACTTATCTTAAAATCCGCCATTTAAAATCCGCCTCAACGTTGGAGCCTCTCTTAAAGAGACTCCGTCAGCATGTCTTCATTCCTTCGTGATTTGATCTTCACCTCTACCTCCCCACAGGGAGAAACAAAGGCATAGGAGCCCTGCTGGGTTCTTTATTAGAGGATTTGGCGCCCCCTTGTGGCCAATAACATACATTGCGTTTACAGCACAAAAGTCTGTTTCTGTATCCGTTCAAGTTTTTCTTTGAGAAACCCTGATTAAAATTATCCATGATAAAAATTTAAAACAAGTGTTGGAGAGAATCACTCCCATGATTCCCCGCCAGCCTCAACGTCATTATTGTTTTGCTTGAGAGCCGCTACTCGTTGACCTTCTCGTCTTCTGTCTTCTTCCTGCAGGGCGTCCTCCACACAGTCAGCGGCTACATGCTCTACACCGCCACCACCTTCAAACTGGTGTTTGACCACCAGCCTGATGACGTCTACTGGTGCACGGCGGACATCGGCTGGATCACCGGACACTCGTACATCACGTACGGACCGCTGGCTAACGGCGCCACTAGCGTCCTGGTGAGTGCGTGGATCAATCTGCATCCTGTTTCTGAATTGGCCTCTCGGATGAATAAAGTTTTGTGTGTGTGTGTGTGTGTGTGTGTGTGTTCCAGTTCGAGGGGCTGCCTACCTACCCTGATGTGAGCCGCATGTGGGAGATAGTGGACAAGTACCAAGTGACCAAGTTCTACACGGCTCCGACCGCCATCAGGCTGCTGATGAAGTACGGCAGCGAGCCGGTGCAGAAGTGAGTCGACCCCCGACATGTGCTCGCCACGAGCGGGGGACACGTGGGCCTTTCACTGTTTGTGATTTTGGGACCCAGACGGATCGTGGACTCTGGTCTCGTTCTCTCCGCAGGTACAAAAGACAGTCTCTGAAAGTTTTGGGGACGGTGGGCGAGCCGATCAACCCCGAGGCCTGGCAGTGGTATTACACGGTGGTGGGAGAGAAGAGATGTCCGATAGTCGACACCTTCTGGCAGACGGAAACCGTGAGTGATGGATTAAAACCCTTTATTGATCCTGAGGGAAGTTTAAAAACACTCAACATGAAACCGTGTTTATACATCCAGCTCCAGCTGTCCCTGCTCTGTTTATAGAAACCTGACTGAAGATTTAAAGAAACCCTCACATGAATAGAAACCTCCCTGTTGATCCTCTTTGTTCTCCATAAGCTGATTGTCAGGAGCGTGTGGGCTGTGCTGCCCCCTGCTGGACGGACTGTGTACTACACCTGGTGGTGATCTAACGTGATGTTTTTTTTAAACAGGGAGGACACGTGTTGACTCCTCTACCTGCAGCCACACCCATGAAACCAGGATCAGCTGTAAGTGAAGAAAACTTTATGCTGTGAACTTTACAGACACTTCAAGATGTCGACGGATGAAAGTGATGACATGCGGGGAGTTTCTGAGAAAACATTTAAACAAGCAGTCAAAGATAAGAGTCGTGTAAACAAGTTTTGACGGTGGTGTTGTTTCCTGTCCTCCAGACGTTCCCGTTCTTTGGAGTGGTTCCCGCCATCTTGAATGAGTCGGGAGAGGAGCTGGAGGGACCGAGCGAAGGATACCTGGTTCGTCTTCTTTCACCTTCCCTTCATCTAATTCTTCTTCGTGTGTTTTCTTTCTACGTCTCATCCTTCCTCCTCCTGATCTTCTCTTCCTTTTCCTCCTCGTCCTCCCCCTCTTCTACTTTCTGATCTTCCTCATCCTCCTCCTCATGGTCTCTCTCACTTTGACATTCTCATTCAATGATGTCAAATCTCAGTCGTTTTCCGTTTCTTGTGTTGCTCTCTTCTTCTTCGTCCTCGTCCCTCTCTCAGGTGTTCAAGCAGCCGTGGCCCGGCGTGATGAGGACGGTGTACGGAAACCACCAGAGGTTTGAAACCGTCTACTTCAAGAAGTTCCCGGGATACTACGTGACGGGAGACGGTGAGAGACGAGACGCGGTCTCTTCGAAATGTTCCTTCCCTTGAAAGTTTGTTTTATTTAATATATGTTTGCACTTTGCAGGTTGCCGTAGAGACAAGGACGGCTACTATTGGATAACGGGCAGAATAGACGACATGCTGAATGTTTCAGGTAAGAGCTGGACTGGGTTCACACGAGGAAGCAGTCGCTCCTCTTGTGATCCAGCTCAGACTGGTGACCTTCCTCCCCGCAGGTCACCTGCTGAGCACGGCCGAGGTGGAGTCGGCTCTGGTGGAGCACGACGCCGTGGCTGAAGCGGCCGTGGTGGGCAGACCTCATCCCGTGAAAGGAGAGAGTCTGTACTGCTTCGTGACTCTGACAGACGGCGTGACGTTTAACCGCACGCTCGAGGCCGAGCTCAAGAAACAAGGTGAGGAAACATTCGTCACCTGAGAGTCCAGATTACATCCTGTGTTTCAGTGACCTCTAACGGAGGTCAGACTCTGATGTGACTCGCCTTCTGTGTTCTCAGTACGGGAGAAGATCGGCGCCATCGCAACGCCAGACTTCATCCAGGATGCTCCAGGACTCCCCAAGACCCGATCTGGTAATGTCTCTGAATGCTGGTCTCACACACACACACACACACACACACACACGCACACACACACACACACACACACGTCTGACCTTTGCCTCTCTGCAGGTAAGATCATGCGACGGTTGCTCCGTAAAATCGCCTGCGACGAGCGAGACCTGGGCGACGTCTCCACTCTGGCCGACTCGTCGGTCATCGAGCAGCTCTTCCAGAACAGATGCAGCGCCGCCGTTTGACCGCCTCTCGGATCCTCGCAGTGAGGCGCCAGATGCTGCCGCGCGCCTGCGGCCACAAACCCAGCCGGGGAGGAGGAGGAGGAGGAGGAGGAGGAGGAGGAAGCTTTGAACTTAGCCGTGTCCATGAAACAATCGTTAGCTCCCAATGAGTGTGCAGCAGAGAGCCCACAGTCGAACATCAGCAGGTGGAGACTCAACATCTGAGTGTGTGATCGTTTATCATCCTGATCGACTGAAGCTGACTGATCTGTTTTTAAAACAACCAGAACAAGGCGGGGAGTCGGAGGTCGTCTCTGTCCTGCAGGAGTCACAACAGGCCAACACTTCATTTGACTTTATTCCAGTGTTTCAGCGAGGCTTTACTCAGGTTTTACTCATCAGGAGTTTAAATGACTCACAGAAAGCTTCTTGTGTTTAAGGATGTTTCTCCTCAGAGCAGCCAGACTCCTTTTTGATAAAAGTTAAAATTCTTTAAGTAAAAGGAACGACTAACCATTGATGACAAACTCGCACAATACGATAAAACCAGAAGAACAAACAGACTCGCGTGTTCTGAAAGGTTAACATTCAAAAACAAAGACAAAGACCGTATTTTTATAAAACAAAAAAATATATAATTTTCTGTAATGTCTTCGGGCACTGACCCCTGATTTCCACAGACATCGTGCATGCAGTCTGTCAGTGCCGCTCGCTGCCACTCGACGCCACTCCGCTTCAAATACGCTGTTAGTCTATCTTTAACAGAGCACGCTCCAGCTGGAAAGAACCCGGACAGGAAGTCAGACCAGGAAACGCACAGAGCATCCAGACAATTTCAAAATAAAACGCAAGATAAGTTCTCTGGATCGTATTTGTCATCGCTTTATCCTTTTCTTTCATCTACTGCAGCAAATTGAAACCTTTCTGTACCTTTGAGTCATTAAACATCCTGAAATGTGTAAAGCAGGTTTAAAAATGCCGTCGATGACGATAAAAACTTTATTCAGTGCCAGCTGCCACAGTGAGTCCTGTGAGTGCAGGCAGGGCGAGTCTTCACTGGAATAAAACAGATGTGATGTGTTGCCTTAGCTGCCCTAAACTTAAGATAACAAGCTGTCTCCTTCGCTTCACGCCATCATCCTGTTATGTACACTGATAATGATTTAAAACCCAAGAAGACAACGCCTCTTTATGCTCTAGTTTGTTTTTTTCTGAACGTGTGATTTTAGTTTAGCTACCAGCTGATGTGTGTGTGTGTGTGTGTGTCTGCGTTCTTGCATATTCTTTCTCCCTTTTTTTCCATTGGCAGGGATGTGATCCTGTTTTTCTGTCACTGTGAAGCTATTTTTTACAAATGCTGCTTTTCTTTCTACAAAAGTTCAGTCTGCCCCCTGAAATCTGCCCGAGTTGCCTCATCATGCCCCAAACTGCTCGCCCACGGGGAATCTCTCTGCCACGTCCAAACATCAGCTCACCCCGACTGCCCACTGAACTTTTACAAGCTAGCTAGCGTGAAAAGTTCCAGGTAAAACCGGGGCTCATCCTGAACGTTTAAGGACACTTCAGGGGTGTGTTAAAACATCAGCATTGAAACGGGTGAAGAGCGTTTGTTCAGCCTCTTGAAGCTCAGGACACCAAACGGTCAACTCCTCTCAGAAAGACCCCACGTTTCCTTTTTCTTCTCGTCAAAATGCGAGAATTACATAGAAATTAAAATGCTTTGAAATAGTAGTGTTTGCCTCCTGTAGGTTTGGAGATGGGAAGTAGTTTCTGAACTCAACACTTTAACACGTTTCCTTCATGTCTGACCACAGAGGAAGGTTGATTGCATCTTGGGAAGTGTAGTGAACTACCAACCAAACATTTGACTGTCCCCTTTTCTTAAATTTGGGGGTCCTTTGATTATTTGTGGCAGCAGGATATTGTAGGGAACATAAACAACAATGTATGATGCGTGTGCTCAAGGTGTTACAATGATTCGACTGTGATGTGTTTTTAATTGTTTTTCCGTCTAAAATGGCGTTGTATTGGACAGAGGAAGATGCCATGCAACTGCTTTTAAGCCATCAGTGTATGTCGGATTTGTCGATCGTGAGAAAATGCACCAGTCTTCGTTCATCCGTAAAGACTACGTGTTTCCTGACACAATCGGCTGAGCTATGAGCGACTTTAACTTGATCGTGAGACTGTTTAATTCCTTCACAGCGACGTCGACTAAAAGCAGTACCTCTTACATCAGCTTGTCATTATTTAGTCTGGTTTTTTAAATTTTTTTATTTGCTGTTGCTGTTTGTGTCTCAATGTGCCAACCTAAGGGACAGCCGGGGTGTATAAAGCTAATAATTGTATGCAATTTTTATAATTCAAATAAGTTGCCGATGTTTATTTGATTTGCAGCGTTTTTGTTGGGTGATGGAGTAAGATTTCTTTCTGTTTTGATTTAATCTGTCTTTTCATTTCCCATTTTTGTCGACCTGTATGTAAACAGAGTAAAACAATACATGACTACTGCCTCATCCTCTGTCACGTGTTCTTTCTTTTAGGAGAGTTTGAATATTTCATATTGTTTTGCAGATGCTGTTTGTTTATGAGGCTGTTGACTGGGCGAGATGGGGGGGAAAAAGACTTGGTTTACAAAAGCTTCAAAATAATCTCATAAGAAATGAAAGCTATGGAAGAGGATAAGGGCCAGACATCAGGAACAAATGAGAGCAGAATAATGTGTTTTTCATTTGACACTTTCAGTCAACTGAGGGAGATTTTAAACCGTTACGCACGTCACACCTGTCAATCAGGTCAGCTAGCTAAACGCCTTATTGTGAATAACTTTCATCCTTCATCAAATCACAACGATGAGTCATCAAAAAATTCACTCGTCTTTGTCCATGAGACATGAGCTAACCAGACCTATTTGGTTTTTCTATCAGGCTGTAAACATGTTAACGTCTGCTGTAGACTTCAATGGGTGTGTATGTTTGGATTAAGCTGCCTTTTACCGTGGAAATTCTGCCTTTTACCGTAACATTGAGAAAATGGGCTCGCTAAAAGTTTCGGCCGTTGACCGTGTTAACTCCTCGACTTTGAGCCTAATGTGTGATGTGGTTGCTAGAGTTAAAACAGCTTTTGCAGATTGAAAGTGTCTGTAGGAATGCCTCCTTGTTAAGTCTTTAATTATATAAATATTTGACATCTGTATTTTGGCGTCACAAAAAAAAAAACTTTTCAAAACGGGTTAACCGCGAAAATCACTAGTCACCAGTTGACACGGTAACTTTTTCAGCCGTAACACCTGCTGACTTCATCGAGCTGGGAGGCCAGCCGTTACGTGAGGAGAATTTGAAATCGTCCATCTGAATTTATTCTCTTTTTATGCTCTTTTATCGTCGTATTAAACGGATTGGCTACGTTATATTATTGTATTTAATGGTATATTATAGTCTCGTTGTAGTTATCTGGTTGTTAGAAGTGGGGTTAACGTTGATTAAATTAAGCTAGCTGGGAGGTAACGTCCAGCTATGGATGCTGTAACGGCTGGCAGACACGGTAAGTAACGATAAAAAACGCTGTTATTTGGACCAAATGTGATTCGTATTATGTCTATATTTCTGACCACAGTTAAATGGGACAAGGACCGTGTATGAAACATGAAACGCAGAAAAAAAGTCTGTGTCGGTAATTACGGAGACGGAGAATGAGGAGGCGGGAATTTCAAATAAAAATTGTAATCATAAAAATGGCGACGGGACAAGGAAGCCGGCTGTTTTGAAAACCGCATACTGAACTAGTAGTCAGTACTGATTTGGCCAAAATGTATTATCTATTTAGTATGCAAACAAAATTACCAGGACGTCATACTGATTCATTGAAAATTTTGATGGCAGTAACTGAATATCTTGCGACACTATGGACATGAATCATTAACAAATATGTGTTCATATTTACAATTTTCACCTCAGATGTTCCTGTTTTAAACTGCACAGTGCCACAGCTGGACAAGCAGCTGCAACTACAGGTACCTTTCCGTGCTCTATTAAATGGTATTAGTCACTGATGAGCCTAAGTTAAACCTGAATGCCTGAAAGGTATACTAACATTTTAACACCTTGGCCATCATATTTTAACACAGGGTGTTATGTATAAATGACAGAAGATGTGAGAGGTTGTTAACTGTTTTATCAATTACTTTGTGGTAAAACACAGAAACATCATGTCATAAACCATGAATGTTATCACTATAACAACAGAAAACCACCATATACCAATAAAATGGGAAGACAAAAAAGCGGATACCACTTATCTGCTCTTGGCGTAATTAAGGCGTATTTGTCAACATTTTTTATTGGTATATTGGTCGCGCTGGTGTTCAGGACGCATCAATACCAAATTTGCATCTTATACACTCGATATCACGGTAAGTCTTTGTCTTTCTATCTTTTAAAAATGGCATAAAGTTAAATCTGTAATCATATCAGTATTAGCCATCAGTAACAGGTTATGAAATTTATATTGTGTATCCCTAGTTTGAATTTAGTCCAAATAGTTTGTGTTGAAAAACAGTTGTGTTTAACGAGGAGGAAAGTCAATGTTTGCTAACAAACGTCTGCTGAGATGATACTTATTTGACATTTATTTTAGATTCATTTTCACAAGCCGCGCACACCTATTTGATGTGTAATGTATATCTTGTTCTGAAAACCAACAGCAGTTGTTATCATAACAGGACAGAAGATTATGTGATGAGAAGTAACAGGATGTCCAGGATACATTGCAGATTAGCCTCATGGACCTGTTCTTCAGAGGGTGTGTTGTAATGATAACTTTATTTATAAAGCACAGACGTTTACAAAGGGCTTTGACGGAAAAAGCAATGGCAGAAACTCAGTACAATAACACAAAAAACATCAGCAGTAAGTAGAGCTGCAGCTATCGAATATTTTAGTAATCAAGTATTCTATCGAATATCCCGATCGATTAATCGAGTAATCGAATAAATAAAACTTTTGCTTAATTAAGGTTTAATTAAGGTTTGTAGGGACGTCTCGGGTCGTCCCTACAAACCTGCTTCTCTGCAGCTACCATGGTAACACCTGTGTGTCAGAGAGAGGAGTGGGTAGTTGCAGCTACATTCAATGTGTTTTATACTCATAGCATAGTTTTGATGACGCAAAAAAAAAAACTTAACGAGGTCTCGAGGCAGCGAAAATTCCTCGATTAATTTTTGTAATCGAATTATTCGAGTTATTCGAGGAATCGTTTCAGCTCTAGCAGTAAGGCATAATAGAGAGATTTAAAGAAATACAAAAAAATCCAAACACAAGTAAGAGAAAATAAACAACAGGAAGTGATGTGATGTCTGTTAAAACCGGTAAGACGTCTTCTTAAGCTCTTACCGAGTCTGAAATGTTAAATAAAACATTAAATAAATATATTTTATGTATTTGAAAACCAAAATCATCATTGACGTTACTGATTCCCTGATTCAGTAAGTTACGTTTACTGGATGGAATCATTAGCTGGATGTGACACATCGAAACATTGGCCACTGTCATCGGTTGATGCCACATAATCAGCTGATCAGCCAGTGTTTGACGACGGTTGATAAGGATGCATCTCGGATGTAGGATATTTAATCCTGGTTTTGACTGGTTGGTTCTGTTGAATTTTCCAAATAATTCTTATCGTTATTTGCCCTTTGGTCTAGCTCCATATCAAATAGCAATTTGACTTGAAGTAGTGATTAAGTTTATCATAACAGTTACCGCACTGTTTTTTGGCCAATAATACACCATCATGTGGTCAGTCGGGTAAATAAACCGAAGCTGAGACAAAAGGTATTTAAAGAATGCGTCTCCTCTTCTGAGGCATCCTGGTACATCTGTTACTGCAACCTCCGTCCTCGCACCATCGCATCAAGGTAAGGTTTTTAATTCTGAACTTTAACCCTGAACATGTATTTATCTTCTCTTTATGTTTCGTATCAAGTTTTATTTGACAGTGAGGAAAAATACAAACACAACTGCTAATGCTAAGTAACGACTTCCATCCCACACCCTAGATTAATGTGTCATTGTTCATGCAGAGTAAACGTCTGAGCGGCGACTTTAATTCTCTTCTATTCTTCATCTTTGAATAGATGGCGTCTGCTCTCCTTGTCTTTGTTCTCTGTTTGGCCAGTGGACTGATGATCTCAGTGGATGTGAGTAATGTTTGAGAAGTGGTAGCCTACTTTAAGCAGGTTTAGAAAGTGCAGTAGAAGAGGAGCTATAATACGGTTTTTATTCACCAGATTGTTAGTAACATGCTTCATAAATCAACTTTTAAACATGTATGACATGAGAAAAACTGTCGTAGTAAATGCTGCCATTGTAGTTTTAATCATATATTTCTGTGGATTTCTAACAGTTTTTTTATTCCACAGGGGAGACGTATAAGTAAAAGAGGTTGGTGGTCATCTTTTTTTTCCTACATTTTGAAGTTTCACTCTCGTCTGTCTGATAAATTGATCACTGTATTAGAGAGCTTAGTTCACCTCCAGGAAAATGTTTTCATGATCAGATAATTCAACAATGATCATAACTATTTGTGACCCTGTTTTATTGTTGTGATTTAATCTACAATTTTTTTTGTAGCTGATTATCGCTGCCCTCTTGGTTGGAGTCATTATAACAACCGCTGTTTCCTGTTCAAGCCCAGACCAATGGCGTGGTCAGATGCAGAGGTAGTACAGTTTCCCCTTTGTATTTATGGGAAATATTTTAAAAATGTTGCGTCATGCCATCAAAGAAAGCAGGGTTCGTAATTTTCTCAAGATTTTGTTTGAAATTGTCTTTAGGGCCTGACACAAATTAATAACTCATCTTTAGCAGTTTGTAAGCCTGTGAAAACTTCAACCAATGTCCGTCGCCAGGTACCAATCTGATGAACCAATTGTATGTCCCTGCTCTTTCTCTAGCCCACCCTCAAAGAAGTGTTGATCTTCGTTAGTTAGTGTTGCCTGGGGCTGAGTATCTGTAGTGAGAATTCTGACTTTGAAGTTGGTACAATCAGTGCGCTAAACGTAGTGATTTTCAGCTGCTCTTAACTGTTTTTGTACCTTTCCTCCTTCGACAGCGTCACTGCACTCTCCTTGATGGAAACCTGGCTTCAATCCAGACGAGAGGCGACTACTTCTTCCTCAGAAGGCTGATTCAAAGAGCGACCTACAGGCATAGAGAAACCTGGCTCGGAGGCTATGATTGTCCAAAGGTGAGTGTTTTATGTAATCCAGACATTTAATACTCTATAGCAATATTCAGAATGTTTATTAACAGGAGTGTTTGAGGTCAGATTTTCAAGTTGTCATTTTGTTTTTTTAACCGTTCAAACTTCTTTCAGAACAAAGTGTGGCTGTGGAGTGATGGTTCTAAGTTTGACTTCAAACTTTGGGGAAGAGGAGAGCCGAACAACGCCAATAGGGGAGAAGGATGTATGGAGATGAACTTCAGAGGTACAAATTAAGTATCTCAGTGCTTTCCATACATTGATTAATCCATGGCGGTCCTTGTCGATGCTGTGGCGGGCGGATTAATTTTTTGAAATTATAAAATTGCCGTGTGTCCAAGAGTGCAGACACACTGAGTATTAAGCATGTTTGATGTAGCTGCAGTTACTTCTTCCTGCTCCTCTCTAGTGTCATGACTGACACACTGAGACATACAGAACATTGCTACACAAAAGCACACACACACTGGAGCGCCAGCCACCACATCCACCTTATTACTTTTAGTGCAACAGCTTCAACTTTATTCTGTTCACTCTCACCATATCTGCTGCAGAGCTGGGTGATATCTTGAGTTTTTGAATTATATCGGAGAACTCTAAACGGCTGGGAGTTGTCGCACACTGCAGAAGGTGTTACTAAACAAGGTACAGACTGCAGAAGTAAAAGCAGTCATGCATACCGGTGAACGTAGTACATCCACACATCACATGTCACGGGATAAACTGTTGTTTAATAGTCTATAGCTTGATGGCTCCAATTGTCCCTGACTACGTTCGTGAAGATCAGTAGACTATAACATGCCCCCACAGTCTTGGTAATTAATGTGAAACAACGATGATGTAAACATGTGTGCATGTCCTTTTTTTATTTACAGGTTGATTAGTTACATGATGTAACACAATGTTTGTGCTCACTCTGTCACATTTTATGAACTCCTGTTTCCACTTTTGTCGACAGGACGTGATTACATCAACGATGCAAAGTGCAACCAGAGGAGATTTTTTGTTTGTGCCAAGCAGCCGTAACAATCCATCTGATCATATCAAACCCAGCTGGTGTCTTACACCCGGATGTCAAGCCTCGATGACATCACTCCTGGGAAATATTTCCACAAATCAAATTAAACTTTTCTTCTATCAACGTCATACTTTGTAAGACGTTGCTTTAAAAGCTAACTAAAATGTCTGTTTCCATGGAAACTGGATCATATTCTTGTCTGATTAAGTAAATGCCTACTATTCAATCAATCTTTATTCTGTTGTGGAATTTTCTGTTAAGCAATAAAGTTCTTAAAGCAAGACTTTGTCTTTGTGTATTTATTGTCTGATGAGAGAAAAAAAAAAGCATACATGTTATTTATTATTATTGGAGATGTTCCCTGTGAAGCCAGTATAAACTAAGCAGTTAAAAGTTATTTCAACACACTTGGGGCACCAGATAGCCTTATTAAGATTTATGTTTGGCATTTTATTAGAGATGAAGGACAGTGGACAGGAGCAGAAATCAGGGAGAGAGAGAGTGGGAAACATGCGGGACATGCGGGAAGGGAACCTGAGGCCGGATGTGAACCCGGGCCGCCTGCATGAGGACTGTGGCCTCAATACATGAGAGCGCCCCTGAAGCCAACAGTTTTAATAGCATAAGAAGACACCCTAATAAGATGGAGGGGGACTGATACTTTGGGGGGGTATCCTACCCTCCTGTCGGCCTCATTGCCCCTCCGAGTGCATATAATCGGCATGCTGTAGTCTAATCCCTAATAGACTTGGCACATTTCATTGTTAAATACATAATTATTCACTCTTAATTAATTCTCTCTGAATTGACCTTGTTTTAGTTCTCATCCTTCCCTGGTGCTTGTTTTACTTGTGTGTTAACGTGTCCTAGTGTTAAGGGACACGTTAACACACATCGGCTGCTGTCGTCCGTTCCTGCAACATGAGCTGCCGAGACACTGATGATGGATGTTTATCCCTACTGGTTCTGACTGGTCTGTTCAATTCAAACACTTAATATTTTCCATTTATGGCAAAGATGATAACCTGACTTAAAGATGTAGTTAAGTGTATCATAACAGTTACCACCCTGTCAAACTAAAGCTAAGGGATAAAAGGAAAATGACTCTGTAAAGGAATGGTTAAATATTGACTCAAGTCTATGTATGGAATTTGAAAAAAATAAATATATTTTATGTAAAAGACACCTTACTGGTCATCTTAAAAAGCAGAGAAAATGTAACACCAAATTAACAATAAATCCATTAAGGTAACATTAAAAGACAAATGTGTGCCAGATCATTGTGACGGGGATTCATGAGTAAGGCAGTCACATACATGAGTGGAAACATGGCGTTAATCAGCAGGTTCAGAGAGCCAAGTGTTTTGATTTGACAACCAAAATCATCATTGACGTTACTGATTCTCTGATTCAGTAAGTTACATTTACTGGATGGAATCATTAGCTGGATGTGACACATCGAAACATTGGCCACTGTCATCGGTTGATGCCACATAATCAGCTGACAGTGTTTGACGACGGTTGATGAGGATGCATCTCGGATGTAGGATATTTAATCCTGCTGGTTTTGTTTTGACTGGTTGGTTCTATTGAATTTTCCAAATAATTCTTGTTATTTGCCCTTTGGTCTAGCTCCATATCAAATAGCAATTTGACTTGAAGTAGTGATCAAGTTTATCATAACAGTTACCGCCCTGTTTTTTGGCTAATAATACACCATCATGTAAGTCGGGTAAATAAACCAAAGCGGAGACAAAAAGTATTTAAAGAATGCGTCTCCTCTTCTGAGACATCCTGGTACATCTGTTACTGCAACCTCCGTCCTCGCACCATCACATCAAGGTAAGGTTTTTAATTCTGACCTTTAACCCTGAACATGTATTTATCTTCTCTTTATGTTTCGTATCAAGTTTTATTTGACAGTGAGGAAAAATACAAACACAACTGCTAATGCTAAGTAACGACTTCCATCCCACACCCGAGATTAATGTGTCATTGTTCATGCAGAGTAAACGTCTGAGCGGCGACTTTAATTCTCTTCTATTCTTCATCTTTGAATAGATGGCGTCTGCTCTCCTTGTCTTTGTTCTCTGTTTGGCCAGTGGACTGATGATCTCAGTGGATGTGAGTAATGTTTGAGAAGTGGTAGCCTACTTTAAGCAGGTTTAGAAAGTGCAGTAGAAGAGGAGCTATAATACGGTTTTTATTCACCAGATTGTTAGTAACATGCTTCATAAATCAACTTTTAAACATGTATGACATGAGAAAAACTGTCGTAGTAAATGCTGCCATTGTAGTTTTAATCATATATTTCTGTGGATTTCTAACAGTTTTTTTATTCCACAGGGGAGACGTATAAGTAAAAGAGGTTGGTGGTCATCTTTTTTTTCCTACATTTTCAAGTTTCACTCTCGTCTGTCTGATAAATTGATCACTGTATTAGAGAGCTTAGTTCACCTCCAGGAAAATATTTTCATGATCAGATAATTCAACAATGATCATAACTATTTGTGACCCTGTTTTATTGTTGTGGTTTAATCTACAATTTTTTTTGTAGCTGATTGTCGCTGCCCTCTTGGTTGGAGTCATTATAACAACCGCTGTTTCCTGTTCAAGCCCAGACCAATGGCGTGGTCAGATGCAGAGGTAGTACAGTTTCCCCTTTGTATTTATGGGAAATATTTAAAAAATGTTGCATCATGCCATCAAAGAAAGCAGGGTTCGTAATTTTCTCAAGATTTTGTTTGAAATTGTCTTTAGGGCCTGACACAAATTAATAACTCATCTTTAGCAGTTTGTAAGCCTGTGAAAACTTCAACCAATGTCCGTCGCCAGGTACCAATCTGATGAACCAATTGTATGTCCCTGCTCTTTCTCTAGCCCACCCTCAAAGAAGTGTTGATCTTCGTTAGTTAGTGTTGCCTGGGGCTGAGTATCTGTAGTGAGAATTCTGACTTTGAAGTTGGTACAATCAGTGCGCTAAACGTAGTGATTTTCAGCTGCTCTTAACTGTTTTTGTACCTTTCCTCCTTCGACAGCGTCACTGCACTCTCCTTGATGGAAACCTGGCTTCAATCCAGACGAGAGGCGACTACGCCTTCCTCAGAAGGCTGATTCAAAGAGCGACCTACAGGCATAGAGAAACCTGGCTCGGAGGCTATGATTGTCCAAAGGTGACTGTTTTATGTAATCCAGACATTTAATACTCTATAGCAATATTCAGAATGTTTATAAAAAGGAGTGTTTGAGGTCAGATTTTCAAGTTGTCATTTTGTTTTTTAACCGTTCAAACTTCTTTCAGAACAAAGTGTGGCTGTGGAGTGATGGTTCTAAGTTTAACTTCAAACTTTGGGCAAAAGGAGAGCCGAACAACTATGATGGGGGAGAAGGATGTATGGAGATGAACTTCAGAGGTACAAATTAAGTATCTCAGTGCTTTCCATACATTGATTAATCCATGGCGGTCCTTGTCGATGCTGTGGCGGGTGGATTAATTTTTTGAAATTATAAAATTGCCGTGTGTCCAAGAGTGCAGACACACACTGTGTATTAAGCATGTTTGATGTAGCTGCAGTTACTTCTTCCTGCTCCTCTCTAGTGTCATGACTGACACACTGAGACATACAGAACATTGCTACACAAAAGCACACACACACTGGAGCGCCAGCCACCACATCCACCTTATTACTTTTAGTGCAACAGCTTCAACTTTATTCTGTTCACTCTCACCATATCTGCTGCAGAGCTGGGTGATATCTTGAGTTTTTGAATTATATCGGAGAACTCTAAACGGCTGGGAGTTGTCGCACACTGCAGAAGGTGTTACAAAACAAGGGACAGACTGCAGAAGTAAAAGCAGTCATGCATACCGGTGAACGTAGTACATCCACACATCACATGTCACGGGATAAACTGTTTAATATTCTATAGCTTGATGGCTCCAATTGTCCCTGACTGCGTTCGTGAAGATCAGTAGACTATAACATGCCCCCACAGTCTTGGTAATTAATGTGAAACAACGATGATGTAAACATGTGTGCATGTCCTTTTTTTATTTACAGGTTGATTAGTTACATGATGTAACACAATGTTTGTGCTCACTCTGTCACATTTTATGAACTCCTGTTTCCACTTTTGTCGACAGGACGTAATTACATCAACGATGCAAAGTGCAACCAGAAGCAATCTTTTGTTTGTGCCAAGCAGCTGTAACAATCCATCTGATCATATCAAACCCAGCTGGTGTCTTACACCCGGATGTCAAGCCTCGATGACATCACTCCTGGGAAATATTTCCACAAATCAAATTAAACTTTTCTTCTATCAACGTCATACTTTGTAAGACGTTGCTTTAAAAGCTAATTAAAATGTCTGTTTCCATGGAAACTGGATCATATTCTTGTCTGATTAAGTAAATGCCTACTATTCAATCAATCTTTATTCTGTTGTGGAATTTTCTGTTAAGCAATAAAGGTCTTAAAGCAAGACTTTGTCTTTGTGTATTTATTGTCTGATGAGAGAAAAAAAAAAGCATAAATGTTATTTATTATTATTGGAGATGTTCCCTGTGAAGCCAGTATAAACTAAGCAGTTAAAAGTTATTTCAACACACTTGGGGCACCAGATAGCCTTATTAAGATTTATGTTTGGCATTTTATTCGAGATGAAGGACAGTGGACAGGAGCAGAAATCAGGGAGAGAGAGAGTGGGAAACATGCGGGACATGCGGGAAGGGAACCTGAGGCCGGATGTGAACCCGGGCCGCCTGCATGAGGACTGTAGCCTCAATACATGAGAGCGCCCCTGAAGCCAACAGTTTTAATAGCATAAGAAGACACCATAATAAGATGGAGGGGGACTGATACTTTGGGGGGGTATCCTACCCTCCTGTCGGCCTCATTGCCCCTCCGAGTGCATATAATCGGCATGCTGTAGTCTAATCCCTAATAGACTTGGGACATTTCATTGTTAAATAATTATTCACTCTTAATTAATTCTCTCTGAATTGACCTTGTTTTAGTTCTCATCCTTCCCTGGTGCTTGTTTTACTTGTGTGTTAACGTGTCCTAGTGTTAAGGGACACGTTAACACACATCGGCTGCTGTCGTCCGTTCCTGCAACATGAGCTGCCGAGACACTGATGATGGATGTTTATCCCTACTGGTTCTGACTGGTCTGTTCAATTCAAACACTTAATATTTTCCATTTATGGCAAAGATGATAACCTGACTTAAAGATGTAGTTAAGTGTATCATAACAGTTACCACCCTGTCAAACTAAAGCAAAGGCATAAAAGGAAAATGACTCTGTAAAGGAATGGTTAAATATTGACTCAAGGCTATGTATGGAATAAAAAACAAACACTATCATGTGGTCAGTCGGATAAATAAACTGAAGCTGAGACAAAAGGTATTTAAAGAATGCGTCTCCTCTTCTGAGACATCCTGGTACATCTGTTACTGCAACCTCCGTCCTCGCACCATCACATCAAGGTAAGGTTTTTAATTCTGACTTTTAACCCTGAACATGTATTTATCTTCTCTTTATGTTTCGTATCAAGTTTTATTTGACAGTGAGGAAAAATACAAACACAACTGCTAATGCTAAGTAACGACTTCCATCCCACACCCGAGATTAATGTGTCATTGTTCACGCAGAGTAAATATCTGAGCAGCGACTTTAATTCTCTTCTATTCTTCATCTTTGAATAGATGGCGTCTGCTCTCCTTGTCTTTGTTCTCTGTTTGGCCAGTGGACTGATGATCTCAGTGGATGTGAGTAATGTTTGAGAAGTGGTAGCCTACTTTAAGCAGGTTTAGAAAGTGCAGTATCCCGCAGAGGAGGAGCTATAATACGGTTTTTATTTTCCAGGTTGGTGGTAACATGCTTCATAAATCAACTTTTAAACACTTAAAGGAGTTAGTCGTGATTAGTGATAATATACAGCGAGCGAGTAAGCTAACGATAATATATGACATGAGAAAAACTGTTGTAGTAAATGCTGCCATTGTAGTCTCAATCATCATATTCATATCTCTGTGGATTTCTAACAGTTTTTTTATTCCACAGGGGAAAAGTATAAGTAAAGAAGGTTGGTGGTCATCTTTTATTTTTCTTGACATTTCTGGAGGTCACTGTGATTTTGAAAATTACCTTTTCACACGCTCTTGTTTCTTCATCTTAACTATTCCTCATTAACTTTGGTGTGTTTTGTTCTCTATCTGGAGCCTTAGTGGGTGATAGGCAGCAACACTTTAGGCACCAACAGGAAGAACTTGCTCTTGAAATGAAGGAAATGAATCGATCTTGTGATGAAATGATTCATAAAAAAAACAAGCTCTACTCTGTCCCTCCCCCTCGACTCCTCTAATGAGTCTACTATTTTTAAATGTTGAATTGTGCCTGAATTTTGGCTGTGGGAAGAAGGAACCGGTTGTTTTAAAATGATCTTTTCATCCACTTTAAAAGAGAACACCTGAGAAGTAAAGTTTAAAATGGATGTTAAGTGGGCATAACATCGATCCTTTCATCCACAGCTACAGCTTCACTTTGTGCTATGGGCTCTTATAAAACATAGATTAGGTAGCAGTCATTCATTAGATTCCACAAGAATTTCTGACAAGAGACCAGAATCACATAAAAACAACATGAACATGAAAATGTGAATTGTACAGGCCAGGTTAAATGTCGAGCCCTGAGTTCTGATGGACTGTAACTGCAACAATCGACAGGTCAAGGACGAGCATTGTTCAACTCCTTCGTATCATCTTTCAGTTCTCTCCACCCTGTTACAGTATATGTACGGGATATTATCCCTTGCTCGTCAGAGTCTATTTCTTTAAGACACACCAGCTTACCCGGTCACGCCCCTCAGCTCATCTATAAAGTGATTGTTTGATCTCCATTTGAGTCAGAGTGAAGTAAGATTGAAATGAGAGGGAGGTAGAAAAGGCTGTTCAGCAGTATGTCCACTTACGTCTGTCTACGGCAGCCTCCAACTCGCAGTGTGGCTACCTCATGGGCCTTGTGGCATGAAGCCTCGCTCGCTGACATACAGTATGTGCTGCAGCCACATGGTCATCAGACTCCATATGCTCCAGGTTCTACAGTTGAAGTGTTGGGGCCAGCTCCTCCTTTGGGGAGCGGGTACTGGGTGTAACTTCTCGGTAGAAAATGGGGTCAACCTGAGTGGCCTCTGTGGGGTGGAGAGAACCAAAGATCTTCTAACCAACATGAGCAGAGTTTCACTCTCGTCTGATAAATTGATCACTGTATTCGAGAGCTTTGTTTACCTCCAGGAAAATATGGTCATTATCACATAATTCAACAATGGAAATAACTTTTATTTGTGGCCCTGTTTTATTGTAGCTTTAATCTACAATTATTTTGTAGGTGATTGTGATGGACCTTGCCCTGCTGGTTGGACTCATTTTGACACCCGCTGTTTCTTGTTCGAGCCCAGTGAAAAGGAGTGGTCAGATGCAGAGGTAGTACAGTTTAAATATTTAATTATAATCCATATGTTTATAAAGCGCCCAGTCAAAGGCACACCAACGTACTCTGATACTGTTCAGGTCCTTTAAACTGTTTTTGTACCTTTCCTCCTTCGACAGCGTCACTGCACTCTCCTTGATGGAAACCTGGCTTCGATCAAGACGCCAGGCGACTACACCTTCCTCAGAGAGCTGATTCACAAAGCGACCAATAAGCATAAAGCAGTTTGGGTCGGAGGCTATGATAGTCCAAAGGTGAGTGTTTTGTCTAATGCCATTGTTCTATATTGTATAGTAATATTCAGGATGTTTATAAAAAAGAATGGTTGAGGTCAGATTGTTATTTTAATTTTGAACCCGTTTAAACCTCTTTCAGAACAACGTGTGGCTGTGGAGTGATGGTTCCCAGTTTGACTTTAAATGCTGGGGAAGAGGAGAGCCGAACAACTTTGGTCGGGGAGAAGGATGTATGGAGATGAACTTCAGAGGTACAAATTAAGTATTTGCAACTGCTAGCTGTATGAAGCCAAACTATTTTTATTTTTAATGTTTAAGAGACTCAACATGTCACACCATGTCCTAACAGCACGCAAGCAAGTGGCTCACAGCAACAACAAAAAAGTCAACATGTTGATTATTAATCGCTCAGAACTGATAAGAGATTAGGACATGAGTGTAAATATCCATAATTAAAATATTTTCTTGATTATAAAAGCCAATTTTTGGCAGGAATATATCTCTGTCCAACAGCCAATCCAAACGTTGTTTATCTTCAAGCTGCATTGACTGAAGAAACATGTTTGCATGTCTTACTTTATTTGAAGGTCAAAAATGACTAGCTAAATGATGAAAAAAAAATACTTAATGTATTTTGTTTCAATTAGGAATAAGAATGTATTTCATGGGATTTTTTTGTTTGTTTCCACTTTTGTCGACAGGACGTGATTATGTCAACGATGCAAAGTGCAACCAGAGGAAATCTTTTGTTTGTGCCGTGCAGCCTTAACAATCCATCTGATAGCAAACCCCGCTGGTGTCTTCCATCAGGATGTCAAGCCTCGATGTCATCACTCCTGGAAAATATTTCTACAAATCAAATTAAATCAAAAATCAGCTTTTCTTCCATTCTTCTATCAACCTCTTACTCTTTGTAGGACGTTACTTGGAAAGCTAATTAAAATGTCTGTTTCTATGGAAACATAATCAAAATCTTTCCTGTTTAATTAAATACTCACTATTCATCAATCTTTATTTCTTTCTTTTATTTCTCCAAATCAAATTGTGCTTTTGAAATTTTCCATTCTTCTATTAACATCATACCGTTTTGTAAGACGTTGCTTGAAAATATAATTAAAAAGTCTGTTTCCATGGAAACTTGATCCTTACCTTGGGCCTCGTGTATAAACTAAAATGTTGAGGATGTTGTGTTTCACGCACACATCGGGATGTATAAAAATCAGTGTGAAATGTGTGTGAAGTTGTTCTACAGTGTGGTTAAACTTAACGTACAGTATCTGCTTTAAATCTCTTAACTTTTAAAAAACATTAGTTTATGATAATCTTACATTTCTCGATAACTCTTCCTTTTACAGTCCCTATTACCCATCTACTAGGTAAATATGAGGTAATTTATAGCATCTTATTATGTAATTACCACCAGTGTAAGAAAGTAAATTCATGGAAACTACAGCTGAAGTAAAATGTGTTTATCTAGTAAAATATTTTACAGTTTGCTAATTACGAGGTATTAACCCGGTAAAACATAGAATATTATTGTGTAATTTATACTAATAAAAGAAGGTAAATACAGGGAATCTACAGCCAAAGTGCAAAGTATTTACCTTGTAAAATATACTGAAATAACATGTCAGTGTATTTTGGGGAGATTACTTCTGATAACAAGTAAATACTAAGAAACTACATCTGAAACACAAAAGAAAAAAATCTCCATGACTGCCCAATTTTCAACCAAGTACTATGTAGTTGACAGGTTTAGGTTGGCAGTTACTCAAATAATTGTATAAAATATGTAATTGTCTCTAATCAAGTTCAACAGTTTTACCTGTATTTACCTGTTATGAATTGTGCATCATTCATGCTCCACAAACAAAACAATACAAAGTAAAACATGACAAATCCCCCAGTCAGCAAGATGAAGCTGTACTGTAAAAGGAAGCCTTGCTTGTTTCCATTCTATGAACAGGCTCTGGCTGTATATTTAGGGTGGCTGCCTGAAAGTCAAACCACACTACTACTATTGTCAATATTATTATTCGTTTTATTATATCCTCAAAACGGGCCGCGTTACTCCTCCCACAGCGTTTGCGCCACACACACAAGAAAGGTATCAAAACGACCGGCTCGGCCCCAAAAAGTGTGTTATTACTTTGTGGAAACCTCGGGCACACGGTTTGGACACAATTCCAGTTTAAGTGACAAAAATTTGGCCAAAATTTGCCCCATTCAAAGTAGATGGCAAAATTTGAAATCCTCGAGTGTAACTGCCAAAAAGTTCAGTTTTGGAAACATATTTGTAAATCGCCATCCTGAAGTCATTGTTGCTCGCATATATAAACAAAATACATCAAAAGAAAGCTCTGAGTGTCCTCTCACTCATAAAGCAAAAAGTAAAAACATAAAATGTTTCAGTCTCTCAGGGGAGGAATTTGTTTGACAGTCACGCTCCACATACACACACATTGGGCTCTCACTCTAACTGACCTCCAGAATTTCACAGTTTTCACTCATGTTTTTAAATCACCACAGTGGTCTCAGTCTGAATGTTAAATACAAATAAAATATATCAAAACGTGCGCCTATTTGTGCTGTCGCTCACAGTCCAAACGGATTGGTGATACCATGTTTAGTTTTCAAGATATTTGAGGTTTTGCGAGCAGTGGTAAACCCATTCAAATACACTGATGGAATGTTCTGGCAGATCAAAGCTGAATGTTAACCAATCAGTGAGCAGCTTATCAGAGTTAGTGTTTAGAGTGGGACAGAGTTCTGTCTTAGCTGTTAGATGGCACCATTCTTACTGCTGTCCCACACATGTACGCACACACAGACACTCACGCACACACGGCAACCACCCTCACAATTTCTGCAGGAATTGTCTAGTTTGTAATAGATTATCCCCTTTTCCACTCAATCAACACAAACTTGAACATTAAAAATTGACACAGTGACACAAAGATGCAACAGTACTACACAAAAAAGAATAATACCAAGATATTAGGTACAGTGGCACTGGTGAGAGTGGAAGTGCTAACTGAACTCCTTCACTGAGATAAAAGTTCTCAAATGGACTCAGTTTACTCGAAGCCAAGAAATCACCAAAGTCAACAGTGCTGTGATTCTTGGGCAGATGCGTGTCCACTTTATTTACTGGGTTGGCCCAACAGAGACACTGACTTATTCAAGGGTGATGTGCAGCACAAAGACACACAAATATCAACGATTTACTATTTTTAACCTCACCAATAACATTACTTTAAAAAAACAAGATAATGGCAACATTAGCTTATATTTGAATAGTATAGATTCTAGATAGATTGTCTGACTTACAACAATACATTAACTGGTCCGTAACATGGACTGCATTACTTTTCTGTGGCCCTGTTTTAAAAATAGACTTTGATATGTTAAAAATATTTCTAGCAGCCTTTAAAACAATATGAGCTCGTCCTGCTTAAGACAAAGGAAATAGCCAATCACAGTTTAGGATTTTTGGGGTTACACTTGAGCACTTAAGCGCTGCCCTAAGTCTTCATGGTAGTTTGTCCACCTGTTCAACATTTGGATTTGGATCAAAGTGTTGGACTGACTGATTTAAAGACAGGCATTGCCATGTCTAGAGAGTGTCCTGTTTTCTGCAGCCTCCCCCCCCCATGACCCTCTGGAACCTTGGTGTCAGCTGTTTCCTGTTAGATGACAGTAAACAGTGACAAAAACCCTTTGGCTAACATCTTGTTTGAAGAGAATTCTTGTTTCCCTGGAGGCTGAGTAGAGACTCTTTATTTTTCATTTAAATAATCATACAGCATTGTGTGCTCAAAGACACAACAAACAACCCTCACATCAATATAAACCATCAGATTCTGTCTCAAAGACACGCTCTCACTCAGCGCTGCGGTGACTGCAACATCCCAACAAGGTAAGGCTCTCATTCTGACCATTTATTATCAATCGCTACGTCTCCATTTACAGATATTTTCTAGTCAGTATTGAAAGTACTACTGTATTGCTGTAATATAGAGTCAAGGTTAAATAATGCACACGACTTTCTTGAATCACCGAATTTATTTGGTTTGTCTTCGCACAGATGGCATCCGGTCTTCAGATGATTGGGCTTCTCTATTTGACCACTGGACTGTGGGTCGGGGTTGTAAGTAATCTGTGGTAGCACTCATAACTCTCTGAATGATCTTAAACTCCCTCCTAACCCTAAAAGTCAAACTTTATGAGCTACTGCAGGGAAGAATAAAAGCTGTTATCTGTTTGCACTGAGACGCCAATAAATGAGTCCAACGATAAAGATGTATGTTTTTTCTTTTCACAGGTATCATGTTCGATACTAACAGGTTGGTGTCTTCTGAATTGTTTGGATGATTATAGTGCAGCGTTAAAGAGTTCCCCTTGTATTTGTTTGGACTGTCCTTTAAACGCCCTCGGACCTTTCGCAGGCTTCGTAACGTGATGCTCTTTGATGTCTTTTATATTTGTGTCGTACAGTAGGTGAACCCTGTAAGACTTGCCCTCAGGGTTGGATTCTTTTCGACAAAAGCTGCTACATTTTCCAGTTCAGTCCGATGGACTGGGCTGACGCAGAGGTGCGTTCAGAAATAATGTTAATTATACCTGCTGTAGTGTCTTCACGTTCACGTCATGATTTCACTGGAGAAATGCAGCACAGTTTTGTATCTTTCACCTTCTCACCTGTCTTCCTTTTTGCTTCACAGCGTCACTGCACCACTCTTGGAGGAAATCTGCCTTCTATCCACACCGTCGACCAGCATGCCTTCCTCAGAACTACTATTCACCAGTTTACTGGCCAGTTTGCTCCTGCTTGGCTTGGAGGATACGATGCAGCAAAGGTGGGAGGAACAGGATCTGATGCAGTCGCCTCCTTAAAACCCTGTTTTTAAAACTATGTTGTGTTAAATGCAGGAAGAGAAGATTTTAAAAGGCTTGTTTTTGAAATTAAAAAAGGCTGATTGTTTCAGGAGGGTGTGTGGCTGTGGAGTGATGGTTCCCACTTTGACTTCAAACTATGGGCTAGAGGGGAGCCAAACAACTACGCGGGACACGAGAACTGCATGGGGATGAACTTCAGAGGTACATATGGATCTAGAACCCCGTCCCATGTGCACTCCTATGTCCTATTTTAAGTTAAACCATCAACTTCTTGATTTACAAGAAAAGTAAAAAACTGAAATCATTGAGTGTGTAAACGAGGGTTAGTGGTGGGACCTCTTTTATTGCATCAGTGCTGCTGTTTGATAATGCTTCACATGAGTCTAAATTTCATACAGAAAATCCAGAACTGTTCATGTTGTTCAAAGGTTGACTGCCACTAAGGTGCAATCCTTTCTATTTGTTTCCTCCAGGAAAGGATTACATCAACGACACCTCTTGCAAAGATAAGAAGGCTTTCTTTTGTGAGAAGCGCCTGTGAACCTCCTGATGTACGCTAATTCATCAGGTAAAAAGACCTGACTCATTGTAATGTTACGAAAGAGCAGGTCTCACCTATGATGTTCGCCGTGCCAGGTTGTCCAACCTTGATGACATCACTGCTTTGAGATCAAGTCACAGTTGTCATTGAATTTATGTTGGCTCAATAAAGAAATAAACCCTGTTTTCTGGAGTCTCAGTCTCATCCACCAACGCTCTTTATGTCTGTGAATAAGATTTCAACATCTTGTTAAATATTGATTTATAGATTGTGTAGAAATATTCTATAATAAAATACCAACATCTGAGAGGGGTACTTGGGTCCTCCACTGTATTTTGTGCAGACAATAAAACACTAGTTCTTAAAAGAGTGAGATGAAGACATGAATTGGACGCCACTGGTCGAACGGCGAGGCCAGTGCTTCCAAACCTTTCTGTGACTTCACAAAACTCTGTGGACACGAGACGTCCAAAACACAAACATTCATTTTAAACAACGTTAATAAGGCTGTTTCACATGTACTGTTGACAAAGGCAGAAGAGCCCAGATCAAAAACAAGTGTTTCCTCAGTTTACAAAGTACAGCCAGATTAGCTTGTTTGAACGAGGCTGTCTTTGTGACACATGTATGAGAGACAGAGATGCTGTCAGGTGGTTCGTTTTTAGAGCAAGCTTCGGCTCACTGAACTAAACTGGATCATTTCTTGTATCTTCATTCAAGAAAAATGCTACAATACATTTTATTTATCAAGAGTAAGACATGTCAGGAGAGCACATTTGAAGTCAGAGACCTCAAGGTTGGGAAAGCCTGGGTTCGATCGAGCCCCATGTACAGAGGTGAAGCAGGCAGCCTGGGTTTGAATCCGACCTGTGGCTCCTTTTCCTCACTTCGTTCTTCACTGTCTCTCTCGGTTTGGTACTCTATCCACTGCCTATAAAAGGAAGTCATAAAAAGCCTTTAAATAATGTCTTTAATAAAACATTTTGTAAATGTTAATCCTTGCTATGAGGATCATCAGCACGGTGTGGACCATACTACGGAAGTTGGTCTGGTACTGTAGCTTTCGAGCACTGCCGAGATGCACTTGAGCAAGGCACCCAAACCTTTAACCCCACTAATGCATGTCCACACTTCCTGTTTGTGTGTGTGTGTGATTCAGGCGTGTGTGTGTGTGTGTGTAACAAACATTACTCTACAATAACAGAGTGTAAAACCAGAATGAATCCCTCAGGAATTAATACAGAAAATCAACATTTAAAAAAAGCAGCATTTTATTTTATTTAAAGGGAAGGGAACAAAAATGAAAATATCGGAACAATAAACATGTAAAGACATTTATACGTACGTCCAGCTGCTGCTCTCGGCTCCTGGAGATCACTCAAGTCAATATGATAAATCTTTTTGGATGTTAAAGTCAGGATAAAAGCGTTAGCGTTGCTAAAGTGTCTGGAGTTGGATGAACTATGGATGAACTCTACGCAAATAAAAAAATGACTGATTGACTTAATGCCTCGAGCTACGCTAACGAGGCTAACAATAATACTTATTTAACAAAGTGTCATGTTTTCTTTCCTACGGTAATAACTCCAAGCTGCTCCTGAGGCTCATCAGCTAACGCCAGAAGGCGGTAAATCCATACGATTCTGTTTTTTTTTTCCTGAAAACTGAGGACAAAAAACAAACAATAAT
This sequence comes from Symphodus melops, assembly GCF_947650265.1. NCBI lineage: Eukaryota > Metazoa > Chordata > Actinopteri > Labriformes > Labridae > Symphodus > Symphodus melops. The sequence goes on from NC_136703.1 coordinate 25,720,691, forward strand.
CAAACACTGTACGCTCGTAACAGTACAGTTCGAGCTGTAACTCGAACGAGCTCGTAACGTAACACCGTGTGCCCGAGGTTTCCACAAAGTAATAGCACACTTTTTGTCTGATAAACGTGTTTATTTAGTTCGGGACAAAAAGTGTGTGGACGGTGAAAAAAAGTTTTTCGATTAAAGAAGAGGATAAGCTGAACTCTGGGGAGATGAAAAGGACACGATAAGAGTCCGTGCGTCTCTTAGTGATTAAAAACTGGACTTAACTTTACCAGTTTCCTTCTGTGAATCCTACAGGACTCTTTGTTTCCTTTTGGTTATCAGTCATTTACGAGGTCGAGTCGGGCGTTACAACCAGCTGTACAGGAGCCATCTGAATCATGTCAATACGTAATCCACAGGTGTCAAACTCCTGTCCTGGAGGGCCGGCTTCCTCAGACTGTTAGATGTCTCCCTGCTCTAACACACCTGCTTTAAACCAACGTGTTGTCATCAAGCTCTGCAGAAGCCTGATAACGAGGCGCTCATTGGATTCAGCTGCGTCCGAGCAGGGAGATGTCTATCAGTCTGAGGAAGCCCGGCCCTCCAGGACTGGAGTTTGACACCCCTGACGTAATCAATCAATACGTTTCAGGTTTACAGATCCCGACCCACAAATATAAATACAGGTGTGAATTTCAAGCTGCCATCAGTCCCACTTCTTACCCGCTACCAGCACCATGCTCGTCTTCAGCCTCAGCAGCACGCTGTGTAAGTATTCGACAGACTTTAGATTTGATTTCTGCTCAAACGATTTGACTGTAAATATCAAACATGACGATTAGTTCTGACAGGAAGTTTGTTTAAGACGATTAAAGTTTTTTAACGAGGCTTCAGATTAAATATTTTTCATGATTTTAAGTTTCAAAGTAGAACAAATCTGTACATTTTAAAATCAAGTGGTGTTAAAGGACCAATCAGAGAGCTGCTCTCTTCCTGTGTGATCATGAAGGAAACCTGCTGTGTTGAAGCTTCTCTGACAACAATGCAGCAGCCAGTATGTCCTCCTTCTAACTTTAGATTCTGCTCCTGAATGCTCTGGATTTGATTGGACCAGAGAAGGTAGGCGGGGCTTTGAAGGCAGAAAGGTTTGCAGAGCTGGCTAAACACTGAAGCTACAGTGTCCACCACATGGTGACCTGTGTGAGCATCCACTCTAGAGAGGAGGGGGGGAGACGGCTCTCTGTGATGATTAGAGTTCAGACTGGAGTACCCATTTTAAACACCAGGGGGCAGAGCTACAGACTGCTGCTTCAATAAAAGGGTACTTATCCTCGGCCCTGAACTCGACTCACTCCAACAAGGCTTTGAAGAAAAACTAAACTATTTTGAGTTCTTATGATCGTTGTCGTACGTGGTTGCTTTGTTTTTAAATGACCTACTTACACTCTCGTTATTGTTTGTTCATGATCATTTGATCTCGAGGTCACAGTTTGACTGCAGTATTTCTTTTTTTCAGTGCTTGCAGCAACATGTTCACTGATGAAAGCAGGTAAATATTTATATTCATTCATGTCAATATTTTTTTGTGAAACACACCTGAACTCAGGCTGTCTAATATTTGTTTTAGGTGTTTCCACAGAGAGTCTCACTGTATGTGATGACGGCGTCAGTGTTCAACGTCTGAGCTGTGGTGAGACTCAATATAAAGCTTTTTACTGAGTCGACTTTTAAAATCTGTGTTGAGGTAACGTGTGATATCAAAGCTGTGAAGATGAAGACGTGAAAAATGAATCGCAGAACTTTGTATTTTATATCCCCCAGTTTCTTAAATATATTGACTCTGATCTTGTTTCTGTCTTCGTGTCACAGAGAGTGGAGTGATCAGAGTGCAGAAAGCTCTGTATGGACGTATGAACAGAGAGACTTGCAGCGAAGGTCATCCTCCTCAACACCTCGCCAACACAAAGTGCTCTCAGCGGGGGACTGTGGAAGTCCTCAAGAGGAGGTGTGGACCCTAAAACCAACTAAACAACTTATTTAAACTTTAAGCAGAGTTCTGCAGCCAGCCTCTAGTGGAGACTTGGGGAACTGCAGCTGTTTGCATTTTTGAATTGGCTTTTTTCCACACTGGAGTTTGCGGTTTGGTTATGATTTTAAAATTCCCTGCATTCAAAAAGTTAATTAACCCCTCGTGACCCAGAAGAGAACTTTCTAATGACTCGAGCGAAATGGTCTAAGGAGCGTATGTTTCACATTTCTTTAATTCATAGCTCTATTCATTCAGGGTTTTTGCTTTTACTGAAATTTTATTATTGGTTTTTGTCTTTATGAATTTAAAGTAGCATTTAACTGTTTTTGCCTTGTCCACCATTTACACGTCATACTCTTTTGAAACGGAAATATTTAGTTTATTCAAAATATTTTTCCTCGAACCAAAAGATTAAAGAATCGGTGCAACGAGTGACTTGAGATGTCATCGAGAAGACAGGAAATGACCTCAGACATCACACTTCGTACAAACGCGCATCACTATAACTTTATGTAAAGATCCTTAAAAGTGAGTTTATTCTTTCTGTTTTACTTCATAACTTTGTTCCCTGAAGGTGTGATGGAAGGAAAGTTTGTGAATTCAGCACGGATGTCGTCCGACTCTCTGATCCGTGTGTCGGCACATTCAAATACCTGCAGACCACCTTCACCTGCTTCCCAGCAGGTCAGTGACACCTTTAAGAACATTTGAAACGGCGCATTTTCTCTGTGGTAAAACTAAAGCAGACCACACACAAAGGACTGGATGGCTTTATGTAAAATTTTGTGAGTCGACAGACACTCGGGTTACCCAAATGTTGAAAAACACTGCAAAAGTGGATTTTTCATCTAGCCACGCCCCCAACACATCTGGCCCAAAAAAAACATCTCGTGTAGCCAATCCTAAAAGAGATCCTCTCATGGGGGAATATTTAGCAGCTTGAGCCAAAGACCATTGTGTCCGTTGTCTCTGGAGGAGTGTGCTAACTTGAGTGACAGGAAGTTGAGGGCGTCCTGACAAACTTGTTAGCTTGAAATACGTTAGCATGTAATGTCCCTTAAGTGTTGATGTCTAACCTGCTTCGTGTTCCTCTCACAGTTCACCAGGTCATCTGTGAGAACTCTTTTACAAACCTACGCTGTGGTGAGATCACTTTGACTTCTGATAACTTCATCATGACTGACATAGAAGATTCACTTGACGCTCACAGCTCCTCCTCTTTCTGACAGACGCTGGTCAGGTTTTATTTTTATACGGGGCTCATTATGGACGCCTCGACAGCTCCATATGCTCTTACAACCGTCCAATCAATCAACTTCAAAATATCCTCTGCTACAAGCATGTGACCAAAGTGGCTGAAAGGTACGGCTCAAACTCACTGCACGTTTACATACATCGAATCCCCTCATATATTTTAACCTGTGATTCTCACCCACAGGTGCAACGGTAAAAACAGCTGCACTATCCGAGCGAGCAACGCAGATTTTGGAGATCCCTGTGTCGGCACCTACAAGTACCTGGAGGTGGCTTACACCTGTCTGAGTAAGTGACTCACCTTCCGGCCTCATGGGGAAAAGGAACATGATGATTAGAGCATGAAGTTTTTAAAAGACCAACTCTGCCCCCTAGTGTTTAACCTAGGCAATGCAGTCTAAATTCTAATCATCAGAGAGCTGGCTCCCCCCCTCCTCTCACACAGGTCAGCATGTGGTGGACACTGTAGCTTCAGTGTTTAGCCAGCTCTGCATGTGGTGGACACTGTAGCTTCAGTGTTTAGCCAGCTCTGCATGTGGTGGACACTGTAGCTTCAGTGTTTAGCCAGCTCTGCATGTGGTGGACACTGTAGCTTCAGTGTTTAGCCAGCTCTGCATGTGGTGGACACTGTAGCTTCAGTGTTTAGCCAGCTCTGCATGTGGTGGACACTGTAGCTTCAGTGTTTAGCCAGCTCTGCATGGGTCTGTAAAGCTTTCTGCATTCTAACCTCTCTCCATGTTTCATCTCCAACATTGATCCTAGTTTGAGCAGCTTTCTGCTGCTGGAGCTTATTAGAAACATGCAGAGGCTTTTTAGCTCGGGTACAATCACTTCTATCTGAAGCAGTTCCACTGCCCGCTTCCATCGCTGCAACACCTGTTCACCTGATAACTGCTCTCATATCTGGCAAACCCAGGGGCGTCCAAAACCGATTGGTCCTTTAGCGTTTCATTCTTGACGTTCCAACTTTATTCTTAAAACGTAAAATTTCCACATGTTCCTCTTCCTTAAATATTTTTGTACTGCTGTTGATTTAATTCTCCTCTAACATGAATTTGTTTTCGGTCTTGTTGCAGATCCAGTGTGAACGAGATGAGGTTATGATTATTCTTCATTTCAGCAAAATATCTGTCTGTGTTTAGATTAATGAGAGAGGTGTCGGAGCAGAAGCCACTTGAATTGATCTCGCTTTATATTTCATTGTTATGACCTGATGTCAGTAAATCCACTTCAGTCTGTTGCATGATTAATCTGCTTTTTCAGCTTGTTACATGAACTTTACTTTTTTCTTTGCAGAGTTGTCTCTTGTTTCTTAAGCCTTCAATCTTGAATAAAACATGAATGAGGCAAAAACGACTTGTCTTATGTTCTACTTTTGAAGTTCCCAGTGAAATGCACATTTCGAGTAAGCTAGTTGTGGAATATAAAATCTAAATGGATCAAACGTGTTTTTAAGAGTTTTTTAACATATTTTATTTGGTCATTTCACTCATTGTTGTTGAAGGAGATGCTTTAAAGGAAGGATATATGACTCTGATCCAGTAGGTGTCGCCCTTGAGCATGTCAGGATAGTTTTTCACTGCCGTTTGTTTTGCTACAGTGTCTTGAGTTCAGATTGCCGATGGGTGAACTTTACACAAATAAAAAAAAAAAAAATGACTTGACTTAAACTCATGCCTCAAGCTACGCTAACGTGGCTAACAATCATACATATTTAAAAAGTCATTTTTCTTTCACTCTGGTTGTCAAATAACTCCAAGCAGCTCCGGGGGAGGCGGTAAATCAATACACTTTATTTGTAAAGAATTCTGTTTTATTTCTGAAGACTGAGGTAAATCAAACACTGTACGCTCCAAGACATTGCAAACAGCGAGTAAAGTGTATATAAACTCTTTGTTCCCATTGAAAACACAAACTCTTACTTGGCTCTGCTTGAAGTGTGAGGTCAGTGAACATTACAAGGTAAGGCTTTCACTTTTCTTTACAGATTCCTGTTCTTCATTTAAATCCATGAATATTCACTGTAAAGATAGTTTACCTTTAATGTCCCATTTTATTATCGCCTTCTCCAGAAGACTCGTTCAGTAACTTGTAGTCTTCCTGTAAGACTAGACCACATTGTGATTTCCATTTAAATTTTTGATTAATGCATGTCCATATCTGTGGTGCATTTATTGATTACTCTTGGTCTTTGCACAGATGGCGGCAGGTCTAAAGTTGATCCCACTCCTCTGTTTGGCCAGTGGTCTGTGGGTTGCTGCTGTAAGTAATCTGCACATTAAAATCTGATCTTTCTAAAGATGTTTGTAAATCTAAACTATAAAGTTACCACAGCAGCTGCTTAGAAGACTAAATGTACGTTTCTTTGACTTGAACCTGCAGGAGAGTAAATGAATGAAACACTTTGTCATTGTTGTTGAGCTGGAGTCTGTTGGCGCCCAAAGCCAAAGTAACTGTGGCCCCTCCAACCAGAATTACTATGATGAAAAGAATCGAACACCAACAGTCATTATAAGGCCACGTTGTCTGTTGACAACAGCCGCTGCTCTGTTACTTTTAACTGTGGGGGGGCCCCTCCTGGCCAGGGGCCCCAAACAGTTGCCTGCACTGAGTAGTAGCACCTGTCTGCGATGTAAATCAAAGATGAGTGGTGCCCTAAATGTAATTTCTTTCTTTCTTTCAGGTGTATGGGAATCATGCAGGTGGGTACTTCTCAGGACTGTAGAGGTGAAATAGTCTCTGTGATGTCGTTGGGACTTTGTGACTGCTGCTCTTCAGATTAGTGGCATCTTCACTGCTTGTATTTGTTTGCACCGTCCTTGAAGATTTTAATTGAAGGTCAACATTTTTTAAAGGGGACATATTAGGAGAAATCCACTTATAAAGTGTTTTTGAACATTTACTGTATTTGTCTGCCGGGATAAGGGGTGGACAACATGGCTATTGACGGTGGAAATTGGATGTCGAGGATTCCCCGCTTGCAGTCAAAAGCCAGCAATTGGGGCATTCATGGATGACCTCACTGTGATAACACCAACTCATGTGCAGGCAAGATGGGTCTTGGAAGAACTGGATCGCATGGCCACCTGGGTAAAAATGGCTTTCAAGCCCATGAAATCAAGGAGCATGGTGATCCAAAAGGGCAAAATAACTGGAAGGTGTGAGCTACGAGTTCAAGGGGAAGTGATCCCAAACATCCAGGGGAACCCAATTAAATGCCTTGGGAAGTGGTATGATGACTCCCTGTCAGACAAAAACAGCATCTCCAACACAGGGAAACAAGTCGAAGAATGGCTGACGAAGATTGACAAGTCTGGCCTGCCTGGGAAATACAAGTGCTGGATTTACCAACATAGCCTGCTCCCAAGACTCATGTGGCATCTCACCATATATGAGGTACCCCTATCAACTGTTGAAGAAATGGAGAGGAAGTTCAACAAGCACCTTCAAAGATGGTTGGGAGTACCCCCAAGTTTTACATCCTTGGGGCTCTACATAAGATCAGACAATGTCATCAGTGGTTGAGGAGTTCAAAGTCGCCAAGTGCAGACTGTCATTGACATATAGAGACTCTCAGGATCAACTCACCAGGGAAGCAGGAGTCAGTACAAGATCTTGCCGTAAGTGGGCCGCCAGCACGGCGATCAACCACGCAGAAAGTTCGCTCAGGACCAAAGACATCATTGGTAACCCTTGCACTGGAAGACGGGGTCTAGGAACCACATACTTCCAGCAGTGGTCAAAGTCAACCCCTAGGGAAAGGAGAACCGTGATCCAGGATGAAGTCCGAAACCTTGAAGAAGAAGGGAGAAGAGCAAAATCCATCGAGCTCACAACTCAGGGTGCCTGGACAAGGTGGAACCTCCCCAAGAGAACCATCACATGGAGTGACATGTGACGGCTGGAGCCCTTCCGGATATCCTTTCTACTCCAAGCAGTGTACGATACCCTACCGACCCCAGTCAATTTGCACAGGTGGGGGATGAGGGGAGGACCAGTTGTGCAGGTTGTGTGGTGGAAAAGGAACAATGGCACACATCCTGTCAAGGTGCAAGACAGCACTGACACAGGGGAGATACAGGTGGCATCACGATAGGGTGCTATCAGTGCTCGCAGACATCCTGGAGCAAGAGAGGAGGAAGAAGCAACCAGCCAAAGCAAGACCGCTGTTCAGCACCATCGCTTTTGTGAAAGAGGGCCATAGAACGGCTTCCCACAACCAAGCCAGGCAGAATCTCCAGCAGTCAGCCCAGAGATGGGAAATGGTGGTTGACCTGGGGAGGAAACTCCACTTCCCAGAAGCAGTCCTGTCCACCACCCAAAGACCTGACATCATTTGGTCTCCAGAGGGGAAGAAGATCATCATGGTGGAGTTGACAGTGCCGTGGGAGGAGGGCTGTGAGGAAGCTGCAGAAAGGAAAAAAGCCAAATACCAGCAACTTGCCCAAGACTGCCGGGATAAGGGGTGGACAACATGGCTGTTGGAAATTGGATGTTGAGGATTCCCAGTTCAATCTGCGTGGGATCTAATGACAAAGATTGGGCTGAGAGGCCACTTGAGGAAAGCAGCTGTTCGTAGACTGGGGGAAGCAGCAGAGAGCCTCCTGTTGGCTCTGGCACAAAAGAGAGGACACAAGCTGGAAGCCTGGAGGAGAGGGCAGTGACCTGGCCAGTCACTGCTGACCCGCCCACTGGAGGGTGTTGTGGATAAGGGTCGAAACACCCAGTGAAGGTTGGGGACCACCTGAAGAACTCTTCTAGGCCAAGGCTACACCCATTAGGAATGTGTGTATGTTTGCATACTAGATGTGTTAATGTTAACCTGAGAGTCTACAGACCCACAAATCCATCTAGTCCTTTGTTCTGGTCTGCAGAGGTCTGACAACACACCAACTTGTGATGTCACAGAGGGATTCTGGTAAAAAAAAACTCCACTCCCCTGGTATCTCAGCCCCATGGACTTCCGCCATTTTTATTCTCGCTAGTGAAGGAGTGATGTATCCTGGGTAACTTCAGGGGGCGGGGTCATTGCATTTAAAGAGACACACACACCAAAACAGAGCGTTCAGAGAGAGCTGGTTTCTACAGGGTCACAAACCTCCTCTGCTGCTTGATTCATGATATATTTGGACCAAAGCTCAGAAACACAGATGTTTCATTGAGACCACAGGAGACTGTTTGAAAAGGGGGAGAATATGTCCTCTTTAATACTTAACTGTCTTTCCATCACGAGTTGACATTGTCTACGTTTGTGTGATAGGTTCCTGTAAAATGTGCCCTTCTGGTTGGACTCAGTTTGACAAAAGCTGTTACATGTTCCACTTCAGTCAGATGGATTGGGCCGATGCAGAGGTACGTTTTGAAATAAAGCTTCAGTCACATTCAGGACATGATGTTCACTATTTATCTTCAAACCTCCGCCTCTTCTCCGACCTCTCCTTTAGCGTCACTGCACTACTCTTGGTGGTAATCTGGCTTCTGTCCACACTAAAGAGGAGTACACCTTCCTCAGAACTACTCTTCAGGCAGTGGCTGGTAAACAGTTAACTGTTTGGCTCGGAGGAAATGATGCAGCAAAGGTGAGTATTGTCAGAAATAAACAGACTCGAATGCAGTCGTCCAAGTTGGAGCTGCTGTTGAATATTTTGAACATTTGAATCAGGAGATATGAAAGCTGTGTTATGGACTGCTGAAGGCCATCAGTCTCACATAGATGTTCCCTTCAGGAGGGCGTGTGGCTGTGGAGCGATGGCACTTTCTTTGACTTCAAGTTTTGGGGTAAAGGAGAGCCAAGCAACTACCGTGGACGTGAGAACTGCATGGAGATGAACTTTCAGGGTAACACTTTCCTTCCTCCTCTTCTGATATCTTTGAATGAATGGATGAACCCCTTATTGACCCTCGGGGAATTTGTACAAGAGACAAAAGATAGCAGATACAAAACAAAAACGTTCAAAGAAACAAATTAAAATATAAATGTCTCATGATGTCGTGTGGATTTGAAGAAAGTGCTGATTTCACCTGATCAGAGCTCGTTGAGACGCTGAGAGCTGCAATCTTTTTTAGTGCAAACATGACTTCACTGAAACATAAGGGGGGATCAAATTTCAGTCTTTAATGAAGTCCATAATTTTATATTCTTTTTTGTTTTTGTGCATACAGGAAGGGATTATGTCAACGATAACATGTGTTCTGCAAAGAGATCGTTCTTCTGTGAGAAGCACCTGTGAAACATCTCGAAGAATCTGTTTCTCACCTGAGATGTCGCTTGATGCAGATATCACTCCTCAATGACATCGCTGGAGTCAGATCTGATGACGCTTCTGATTAAATTCAAGTTGAATCAATAAAAAGATTTATCTGTTTATCAGCCTGTCTGCCTTCCTCATGCTTTAGAGTCTTGTTTTATGGATTGATGAGATGATACGATACATCCTTCTTGTTCCTTTGTGGAAATTTGTCTTGGACTCAAAGTGCATCCAGAACTTCATCTGCTTCTACTTGAATCAATAAATTAAAAACAATTATAAAAAAAACATCCTGATGCAAAACCACACAGCATGTTGTGCACATCACCAACAGTGCACAGGATTTCTAAACTTAGGAGGGCGCTGAAGGTCTAGTACAGTGGTCCAAAGGTTATAGTCCTCCAAGAGGGCAGCCCAGGTTCAAATCCGACCAAGCAAGATCTTCCTCATCATGTCATTCCCCGCTCTCTCCTGTCCTTTTTAAATAACCACATAAAAGCCCCAAAGTACACGTGTTGAAACTTGACTCTTCAGACCTTGATGTTTCGTTCCTCCAGCTGAACAAAGTTTGTTTAAGATGATTCTGCTTAATTTTCTGAATGGTTCTTGACCGGAAAAAAGTGGTTTGCCCTCTTCGGGTCGGTGGGGAGTCCTTGCCCCAGGTGGAGGAGTTTAAGTATCTCGGGGTCTTGTTCACGAGTGGGGGTAAGATGGAGCGTGAGATCGACAGACGGGTCGGTGCGGCGTCTGCAGTCATGCGGTCGCTGTATCGGTCCGTCATGGTGAAGAAGGAGCTAAGCCGAAAGGCGAAGCTCTCAATTTACCGGTCGATCTTCGTTCCTACCCTCATCTATGGTCATGAGCTCTGGGTCAGGACCGAAAGAACGAGATCTCGGATACAAGCGGCCGAAATGGGCTTCCTCCGTAGGGTGGCTGGGCGCACCCTTAGAGATAGGGTGAGGAGTTCGGTTACCAGGGAGGAGCTCGGAGTAGAGTACTCCTTCACATCGAGAGGAGTCAGTTGAGGTGGTTCGGGCATCTGGTCTGGATGCCCCCTGGACGCCTCCCTAGGGAGGTGTTCCGGGCATGTCTCTCCGGGAGGAGGCCTCGGGGTCGACCCAGGACACGCTGGAGAGACTATGTCTCTTGGCTGGCTTGGGAACGCCTTGGGGTCCCACCGGAAGAGCTGGAGGAGGTGTCTGGGGTGAGGGAAGTCTGGGTGTCTCTGCTTAGACTGCTGCCCCCGCGACCCGGCCCCGGATAAGCGGTAGAAAATGGATGGCTGGATGGATGCTTAATTTTCCTGACGTCCTGTTTGAAAATGAAAAGATCATGATAGTCACATAGACCTGCAGCAGAGCTTTACCCAGTCGTAGTTCATCCATCACTCTGAAGCTTCAGGCAGTTTCTTTCTGTTTGCTCGCTGACAAACCAACGCTGAGCTACTTTCCCTCATAAACAGGAAGGACTCTCTCACTGTACATTTGCAGGAGGAGGGGATATATGTGAGTTATGTGAGAGTAGACTGAACAGTGGGAGAAGACCGCGATGACTAACGCATGATGTGAGTGAACTTCCTCATTTGAATTCCACGGAACAGTGTTTCTACCTTTTCATAATCAGTGATAAAAAACCTTTTATCAGTCTGCCACACCCAACAAGTCCTCCACTCGGACTGTTATTGTGTGTTGACATTTTAAGCCGCCTGACTGGAGCTGTTGGAGTCAGGAATGAGTCCTAAAAACAGATTTGCATTATTTTCTGCAGTGACCCAAAGTCCAATGCAGAAATCCCAGAGGAGAATTCTCGTTCGAACCCATGGCCTCACGACTTCAAGAACACGTCATCACTATTCCAGTCTATAGAACAAAATTAACACAATTGTTTTCACCAAACAGAACAAATAAGGGAAACGTATTGTCTGCTCACACGACTGCACCCTCCTCTACGGTCTTTAAACTGGATCACACGGGCCGGTGGGGTGGTGGTTGATGTGTACGCCTTGTAAGGAGGCCGTGCGGTCCAACCTGAGGCCCCTTTCCCGCACGTCACCCCCCCCCCCTCTGATTACAGACTCAATCCACTGTCCTGTCTGTACAATGAACACAAGAAACTGCATCGCACAATACAGTATGTGTTCTATTTGTGAAGCGCCAACATGCACGCAACACTTAAGGCAACAAGAGTGAGTGCTGACAGAAGGGGCCCCTTAGGGAGGTTTCCTGCTGTCATTGCAAAATATGCACATTGTGTGTTACAGCTTTGGTTCAAGTTGATGAGCACTCAGAGGCCCCCTGCTGGTCTGGGATTCCCTGCTCTGCATGTTGACAAGCTACGCCTCTGAGTACAGCACACATACGTGTTCACACTGAACAAATGAACTCAGCTTTAGGATCAAGTGTACCCGGATCGCCTGAAACCACCCTCAAGCTTTTTTTAAAAAAAGTGATTGTTTTACTTCAACAAAATATGAATTTCTGTTCCTGTTCTTTCTGTTTCTCTGTAACGTTTTGTAAAAGTGCCCAAAATAAAAGCTGATCTCAGCTTCTCAATAAACCACCACACCTCTTCTTATCAGCAGGGTCATCAGGTCAAGTGTTCAAGGAAGTAACCTGAACAAGTAACAGCACACACCTCAAAGGGATCCAGGAAATCAGCAGAAAAAAATAAAGAAGTTCTTGCCAGTTATCAGACGTTTTGTCAATAGAAGAAAACTCACAGTGTGTGTTCTCGAGCTTTAATGAAGCCCGCCAACCAACAGCAGCAAAGCCCTTATTTAATCATGTTTTATACTCAATTCATCCTGTTCGACTTACAGGAGTCCGTGCGTCTCTTAGTGATTAAGAACTGGACTTAACTTTACGAGTTTCCTTCTGTGAATCTTACAGGACTCTTTGTTTCCTTTTGGTTATCAGTCATTTACGAGCTCGAGTTGGGCGTTACCATCTGAGTCATGTCAATACGTAATCAATCAATACGTTTCAGGTTTACAGCTCCCGACCCACAAATATAAATACAGGTGTGAATTTCAAGCTGCCATCAGTCCCACTTCTTACCCGCTACCAGCACCATGCTCGTCTTCAGCCTCAGCAGCACGCTGTGTAAGTATTCGACAGACTTTAGATTTGATTTCTGCTCAAACGATCCGACTGTAAATATGAAACACGACGATTAGTTTTGACAGGAAGTTTGTTTAAGACGATTAAAGTTTTTTAATGAGGCTTCAGGTTAAATATTTTTCATGATTTTAAGTTTCAAAGTAGAATGAATCTGTACATTTTAAAATCAAGTGGTGTTAAAGGACCAATCAGAGAGCTGCTCTCTTCCTGTGTGATCATGAAGGAAACCTGCTGTGTTGAAGCTTCTCTGACAACAATGCAGCAGCCAGTATGTCCTCCTTCTAACTTTAGATTCTGCTCCTGAATGCTCTGGATTTGATTGGACCAGAGAAGGTAGGCGGGGCTTTGAAGGCAGAAAGGTTTACAGACCCATGCAGAGCTGGCTAAACACTGAAGCTACAGTGTCCACCACATGCTGACCTGTGTGAGCATCCACTCTAGAGAGGAGGAGGGGAGACGGCTCTCTGTGGTGATTAGAGTTCAGACTGGAGTACCCATTTTAAACACCAGGGGGCAGAGCTACAGACTGCGGTACTTATCCTCGGCCCTGAACTCGACTCACTCCAACAAGGCTTTGAAGGAAAAACTAAACTATTTTGAGTTCTCATGATCGTTGTCGTACGTGGTTGCTTTGTTTTTAAATGACCTACTTACACTCTTGTTGTTCTCGATCAGTTTGTAAAGTGTCTCGAGATAACGCCTGTTATGAATTGACGCTATATAAATATTGATTGATCATTTGATCTCGAGGTCACACAGTTTGACTGCAGTATTTCTTTTTTTCAGTGCTTGCAGCAACATGTTCACTGATGAAAGCAGGTAAATATTTATATTCATTCATGTCAATATTTTTTTGTGAAACACACCTGAACTCAGGCTGTCTAATATTTGTTTTAGGTGTTTCCACAGAGAGTCTCACTGTATGTGATGACGGCATCAGTGTTCAACGTCTGAGCTGTGGTGAGACTCAATATAAAGCTTTTTACTGAGTCGACTTTTAAAATCTGTGTTGAGGTAACGTGTGATATCAAAGCTGTGAAGATGAAGACGTGAAAAATGAATCACAGAACTTTGTATTTTATATCCCCCAGTTTCTTAAATATATTGACTCTGATCTTATTTCTGTCTTCGTGTCACAGAGAGTGGAGTGATCAGAGTGCAGGAAGCTCTGTATGGACGTATGAACAGAGAGACTTGCAGTGAAGGTCATCCTCCTCAACACCTCGCCAACACAAAGTGCTCTCAGCGGGGGACTGTGGAAGTCCTCAAGAGGAGGTGTGGACCCTAAAACCAACTAAACAACTTATTTAAACTTTAAGCAGGAAGAGTTCTGCAGCCAGCCTCTAGTGGAGACTTGGGGAACTGCAGCTGTTTGCATTTTTGAATTGGCTTCTTTTTTCCACACTGGAGTTCGCGGTTTGGTTATGATTTTAAAAATCCCTGCATTCAAAAAGTTAATTAACCCCTCGTGACCCAGAAGAGAACTTTCTAATGACTCGAGCGAAATGGTCTAAGGAGCGTACGTTTCACATTTCTTTAATTCATAGATCTATTTCTTCAAGGTTTTCGCTTTTATTGAAATTTTATTATTTGGTTTTTTTACACGTCATACTCTTTTGAAACGGATGAGATGTAGAAAAAAAGGTTAAAGTCTCTTTAAAACACAGGAAATATTTAGTTTATCTATTCAAAAGATTTTTCCTCCTTGAAAGAATCAGTGCATCGAGTGAACACGACTTGAGATATTGTCATTGAGCAGACAGGAAATGACCTCAGACATCACACTTCGTACAAACACACATCACTATAACTTGCACTTTATGTAAAGATCCTTAAAAGTGAGTTTATTCTTTCCATTTTAATTCATAACTTTGTTCCCTGTAGGTGTGATGGAAAAAAAGTTTGTGAAATCAGCTCAGAAATCGTCCGATTCTCCGATCCGTGTGACGGCACATCCAAATACCTGCAGACCAACTTCACCTGCTTCCCAGCAGGTCAGTGACACCCTTAAGAAAACTTGTTTGATATTTAGATCGGTAAAGGCTTCGACTCGATCGGGAACATTAAAGGGGAACTATTATAACCTTTTTTCACCTTTTCAAACAGTCCCTCCTGTGCTTTAAATGAAACAAATGTGTTTCTGAGCAAATATAACATGAATGAGCAGCAGAGGAGGTTTGTGTCTCTGTAGGAACCAGCTCTTTCTGAACACTCCGTTTTGGTGTGTGTCTCTTTAAATGCAATAAGCCCCGCCCCCTGAGTTTTCCCAGAAGATATCACTCCTCTGTAGAGAGAATAAAAATAAAAGACCTGTGAAAAAGTTTTCTGTAGGCTGGAGGTGGAGTCCATGGGTTACCAGAATCCAACTTGTGATGTCACAAACTGAGAACATTTGAAGAATTTTCTCTGTGTGGTAAAACTAAAGCAGACCACACACAAAGGACTCGATGGATTTATGTCAAATTTTGTGAGTCGACAGACACTCAGGTTACCATAATAAATGTTCAAAAACACAGTAAAAGTGGATTTTTCACAACATGTCCCTTTAAGATGTTCATGTCTAGCCCCGCCCCCTAACACATCGGGCCCAAAAAACCATCTCATGTGTAGCCAAGCCTAAAAGAGATCCTCTCATGGGGGAATATTTAGCACCTTGAGCCAAAGCCCATTGTGTCCGTTGTCTCTGGAGGAGCATGGAGGCTTTAGAGTGGAGGAGGCGTCCCCCAAAAAATTTTGTTTTGGTTTCATGCTAGTGCTCGATCCTTCCTCTAAAATGCGTAAAAAGAAAATAAGGTTTATTCTCAGTTTGGGTTTCCAGGGGTTTAAAAAAGATAACTTGAGTGACAGGAAGTTGAGGGCGTCCTGACTGATTAACTTGTTAGCGTGTTAGCTTGAAATACGTTAGCATGTAATGTCCCTTAAGTGTTGATGTCTAACCTGCTTCATGTTCCTCTCACAGTTCACCAGGTCATCTGTGAGAACTCTTTTACAAACCTACGCTGTGGTGAGATCACTTTAACTTCTGATAACTTCATCATGACTGACAGAAGATTCACTTAACGCTCACAGCTCCTCCTCTTTCTGACAGACGCTGGTCAGGTTATATCTTTATACGGGGCTCATTATGGACGCCTCGACAGTTCTGTATGCTCTTTCCAGCGTCCAATCAATGAACTCCAAAATATCTTCTGTTCCGAGCCTGTGACCAAAGTGGCTGAAAGGTACGGCTCAAACTCACTGCACGTTTACATACATCGAATCCCCTCATATATTTTAACCTGTGATTCTCACCCACAGGTGCAACGGTAAAAACAGCTGCACTATCCGAGCGAGCAACGCAGATTTTGGAGATCCCTGTTACGGCACCTACAAGTACCTGGAGGTGGCTTACACCTGTCTGTGTAAGTGACTCACCTTCCGGCCTCATGGGAAAAGGAACATGATGATTAGAGCATGAAGTTTTTAAAGGAGCAACTCTGCCCCCTAGTGTTTAAACTGGGTAATGCAGTCTAAACTCTAATCATCACAGAGAGCTGGCTCCGCCCCTCCTCTCACACAGGTCAGCATGTTGGTGGACACTGTAGCTTCAGTGTTTAGCCAGCTCTGCATGTGGTGGACGCTGTAGCTTCAGTGTTTAGCCAGCTCTGCATGTGGTGGACACTGTAGCTTCAGTGTTTAGCCAGCTCTGCATGTGGTGGACACTGTAGCTTCAGTGTTTAGCCAGCTCTGCATGTGTTGGACATTGTAGCTTCAGTGTTTAGCCAGCTCTGCATGTGGTGGACACTGTAGCTTCAGTGTTTAGCCAGCTCTGCATGTGGTGGACACTGTAGCTTCAGTGTTTAGCCAGCTCTGCATGTAGAGACACTGTAGCTTCAGTGTTTAGCCAGCTCTGCATGGGTCTGTAAAGCTTTCTGCGTTCTAACCTCTCTCCATGTTTCATCTCCAACATTGATCCTAGTTTGAGCAGCTTTCTGCTGCTGGAGCTTATTAGAAACATGCAGAGGCTTTTTAGCTCGGGTACAATCACTTCTATCTGAAGCAGTTCCACTGCCCGCTTCCATCGCTGCAACACCTGTTCACCTGATAACTGCTCTCATATCTGGCAAACCCAGGGGCGTCCAAAACTGATTGGTCCTTTAGCGTTTCATTCTTGACTTTACAACTTTATTCTTAAAATGTAAAATTTCCACATGTTCCTCTTCCTTAAATATTTTTGTACTGCTGTTGATTTAATTCTCCTAACATGAATTTGTTTTCGGTCTTGTTGCAGATCCAGTGTGAACGAGATGAGGTTACGATTATTCGTCTGTGTTTAGATTAATGAGAGAGGTGTCGGAGCAGAAGCCACTTGAATTGATCTCACTTTATATTTCATTGTTATGACCTGATGTCAGTAAATCCACTTCAGTCTGTTGCATGATAAATCTGCTTTTTCAGCTTGTTACATGAACTTTACTTTTTTCTTTGCAGAGAGTTGTCTCTTGTTTCTGAAGTCAAACTGAAGCCTTAGATCTTGAATAAAACATGAATGAGGCAAAAACGACTTGTCTTATGTTCTACTTTTGAAGTTCCCAGTAAAATACACTTCGAGTAAGCTAGTTGTGGAATATAAAATCTAAATGGATCAAACGTGTTTTTAAGAGTTTTTTAACATATTTTATTTGGTCATTTCACTCATTGTTGTTGAAGGAGATGCTTTAAAGGAAGGATATATGACTCTGATCCAGTAGGTGTCGCCCTTGAGCATGTCAGGATAGTTTTTCACTGCCGTTTGTTTTGCTACAGTGTCTTGAGTTCAGATTGCCGATGGGTGAACTTTACGCAAATAAAAAAAATGACTTGACTTAAACTCATGCCTCAAGCTACGCTAACGTGGCTAACAATCATACATATTAAAAGTGTCATGTTTTCTTTCTCACTGTGGTTATAAATAACTCCAAGCGGCTCCGGGGGACGGGAGGCGGTAAATCAATACACTTTATTTGTAAAGAATTCTGTTTTTCTGAAGACTGAGGTAAATCAAACACTGTACGCTCCAAGACATTGCAAACAGCGAGTAAAGTGTATATAAACTCTTTGTTCCCATTGAAAACACAAACTCTTACTTGGCTCTGCTTGAAGTTTGAGGTCAGTGAACATTACAAGGTAAGGCTTTCACTTTTCTTTACAGATTCCTGTTCTTCATTTAAATCCATGAATATTCACTGTAAAGATAGTTTACCTTTAATGTCCCATTTTATTATCGCCTTCTCCAGAAGACTCGTTCAGTAACTTGTAGTCTTCCTGTAAGACTAGACCACATTGTGATTTCCATTTAAATTTTTGATTAATGCATGTCCGTATCTATGGTGCATTTATTGATTACTCTTGGTCTTTGCACAGATGGCGGCAGGTCTAAAGTTGATCCCACTCCTCTGTTTGGCCAGTGGTCTGTGGGTTGCTGCTGTAAGTAATCTGCACATTAAAATCTGATCTTTCTAAAGATGTTTGTAAATCTAAACTATAAAGTTACCACAGCAGCTGCTTAGAAGACTAAATGTACGTTTCTTTGACTACCTGCAGGAGAGTAAATGAATGTCTGTCTGTGATGTCGCGATGTAAATCAAAGATGAGTGGTGATGCGGTCCATGTAATTTCTTTCTTTCTTTACAGGTGTATGGGAATCATGCAGGTGGGTACTTCTCAGGACTGTGGAGGTAAAATAGTCTCTGTGGTGTCGTTGGGACTTTTAAAAAATGTTGAGCTTCGATTTAATCTTCAAGGACGGTGCAAACAAATACAAGCAGTGAAGACGCCACTAATCTGAAGAGCAGCAGTCACAATCTACTTTTACAGTGTTTTTTAACATTTATTTGTTTACCTGAGAGTCTACAGACCCACAACATATAAAATAAATTCATCCAGTCCTTTGTTTGTGGTCTGCAAAAGTCTTACAAAACATAAAAATGTTCCCTTTTAAATGTGCCCTCTTTGTGATGTCACAGTGGGATTCTGGTTTCTGTTTTGCCTTAAATCTCAGTGTCCAGCAAATGGCAACCTGCGTGAGCATCCACTGTAGAGAGGAGAGACAGCTCTCTAATGTTAATAAATTTGCCATACCCATTTTAAACACTAGGGGTCAGAGCTACAGACTGCTCCTTTAATAAAATAAAAGGGTACTTATCCTCGGCCCCGAAATCGACTCCAATCACTCCAACAAGGCAACGTATGTGGTTGCTTTGTTTTTAAATGACCTACTTACACTCTTGTTATTGTTCATGATCATTTGATCTCGAGGTCACACCGTTTGACTGCAGTATTTCTTTTTTTCAGTGCTTGCAGCAACATGTTCACTGATGAAAGCAGGTAAATATTTATATTCATTCATGTCAATATTTTTTTGTGAAACACACCTGAACTCAGGCTGTCTAATATTTGTTTTAGGTGTTTCCACAGAGAGTCTCACTGTATGTGATGACAGCGTCAGTGTTCAACGTCTGAGCTGTGGTGAGACTCAATATAAAGCTTTTTACAGAGTCGACTTTTAAAATCTGTGTTGAGGTAACGTGTGATATCAGAGCTCTGCTGTGAAGATGAAGACATGAAAAATGAATCACAGAACTTTGTATTTTATATCCCCCAGTTTCTTAAATATATTGACTCTGATCTTATTTTTGTCTTCGTGTCACAGAGAGTGGAGTGATCAGAGTGCAGAAAGCTCTGTATGGACGTATGAACAAAGAGACATGCAGCGAAGGTCATCCTCCTCAACACCTCACCAACACGAAGTGCTCTCAGCAGGGGACTGTGGAAGTCCTCAAGAGGAGGTGTGGACCCTAAAACCAACTAAACAACTTATTTAAACTTTAAGCAGGAAGAGCTCATCCTCCCAGGGAAAGTGTATTCCAGGGTACTGGAGAGAATGATCCGGCCGTTAGTCGAATCTCGGATCCAAGAGGAACAACGCGGTATTCGTCCACAGAACACTGGACCACCTCTACACTCTCCATCGGGTGCTCGATGGTTCATGGGAATTCGCGCAACCAGTCCACATGTGCTTTGTGGATCTGGAGAAGGCGTTTGACCGTGTCCCATGTGGTGTCCTGTGGGGGGGTGCACCGGGAGTATGGGGTCTGGGGCCCTTTGCTAAGGGCGGTCTGGTCCCTGTTTGACCGGAGCAGGAGCCTGGTTTGCCTTGCCGGCAGTAAGTTGGACCTGTTCCCAGTGCGCGTTGGCCTCCAGCAGGACTGACTTTTGTTACCGGTTCTGTTCATCATTTTTTTGGACAGAATTTCTAGGTAAGCCCAGGGGCTGGAGGGGATCCGGTTTGGGGACCATAGGATCTCATCTCTGCTTTTTGGCTTCATCAAACCTGGACTGGGGCGGTTCGCTGCAGAGTGGGAGGCAGATGGGATGAGGATCAGCACCTCTAAATCTGAGGCCATAGTTCTTGACCGAAAAAAAGGTGGTCTGCCCTCTCCGGGTCAGTGAGGAGTCCTTGTCCCAGGTGGAGGAGTTTAACTGTTTTGGGGTCTTGTTAACGAGTGGGAAGAGGATGGAGCGTGAGATCGACAGGCAGATCGGTGCAAAGTCCGCAATCATATGGTCGCTGTATCGGTCCGTCGTGGTGAAGAAGGAGCTGAGCCGAAAGGCGAAGCTCTCGATTTACCGGTCGATCTTCGTTCCTACCCTCACCTATGGTCATGAGCTTTGGGTCAGGACCGAAAGAACGAGATCTCGGATACAAGCGGCCGAAATGGGCTTCCTCTGTAGGGTGGCTGGGTGCACCCTTAGAGATAGGGTGAGGAGCTCGATTACCAGGGAGGAGCTCGGAGTAGAGCCACTACTCCTTCACATCGAGAGGAGTCAGCTGAGGTGGTTCAGGCATGTGGTCGAGGAGGGAGGCCTCGGGGTAGACCTAGGACATGCTGGAGAGACTATGTCTCTCAGCTGGCCTGGGGACACCTCGGGGTCCCACCGGAAGAGCTGGAGGAAGTGTCTGGGGCAAGGGAAGTCTGGGCATCTCTGCATAGACTGCTGCCCCAGCGACCCGGCCCCGGATAATCGGTATATATGGATGGATGGTTTTGGTTTTAAAAAATAAAAAATGAGCATTGGACTCTTTTTGCCTTGTCCACCATTTCCACGTCATACTCTTTCAAAACATCCTCCGGAGACCCTCCGACCTGCTGTCCAAATGTGAAAGTCCGTTTTAGACTTTATCTATCTATCTATCCATCTATCCATCTATCCATCTATCCATCCATCCATCCATCCATCCATCCATCCATCGAGCAGACAGGAAATGACCTCAGACATCGCACTTTGTACAAACACACATCACTGAAACTTGCACTTTATGTAAAGATCAGTAAAAGTGAGTTTCTTCTTTCTGTTTTCATAACTTTGTTCCCTGTAGGTGTGATGGAAGAAAAGTTTGTGAATTCAGCACAGATGTCGTCCATTCCTCCGATCCGTGCTACGGCACATTCAAATACCTGCAGACCACCTTCACCTGCCTCCCAGCAGGTCAGTGACACCTTTAAGATAAACTGTTTGATATTTAGATCGGTAAAGGCTTCGACTCGATCAGGAGCATTCAGAACATTCAGGCGTGCTGACTGCTGAGCTCGTGAGCGTTTTAACTTGAAATGTTTTCATCTCTTTCATCTCGTTGTTGCAGATATTTCTAATACGTAAAAAACCCAATAATCTCCATAATTTCCGACCAATTTCCAATTCGCCACTTCTCTCAAAAATACTGGAAAGAGTAGTCGCAGCTCATGTTGACACACACCTCTCTGGCAACAAACTGTTTGAACTCCAGTCTGGTTTCCATCCCCTTCATAGCGCTGAGACATCCCTGGTAAAAACACAAACAATCTCCTGGTGGCAGCTGACTATGGACTTGGTTCAAGTCATATCTCTCTGGTTGCACTCAGTTTGTTCAACTTAAAAACTTCAGATCACAGCTCTCCCCAGTCACTACAGGTGTTCCACAGGGCTCTTTCTTGGGTCCTCACCTTGTTCATCATCTACCTCCTACCCCTCGGTAACATTTTCAGGAAATTTGGTGTCCACTTTAACTGCTACGCAGATGACACCCAGCTCTACCTGTCTTCCAAGCCCAACTCCGCCCTCCCACCTTTATCCCTCTCAGACTGTCCCCTTGAAGTTGAATCCTGGTTCTTGCATAATTTTCTCAAACTTAACAGTAACAAAACTGAAGTTCTTCTGGTAGGAACCAAATCCACTCTGGAAAGTCCTACATCGCTGCAATAACTATCCACAACTCCGCAGTCCATCCCTCCCCCCAAGTAAAGAGCCTGGGTGTCATCCTCGACAGCACTCTCTCCTTTGAAGCACACATCAACAGCATATTTCCACCTGCGCAACATCAACCGTCCTCGTCCGTCTCTGAGTCCTTAAACAGCTCCACTACCTCCCCGTCGAATACCGTATGGACTTTAAAATTCTCCTTCTCCCCTTCAAGGCTCTCCATAATCTCGCACATCCGTACCTTTCCGATCTCCTCCATACCTACACACCCTCCCGGACCCTCCGTTCTGCCTCCTCCATGCTCCTCACTACACCACCTCTCCGCCTTGCCTTTCATCTATGGGGTTTTGAGCGTCCCCCCGTCTCTAGAACTCTCCTCCCACAATCCCTCCGTAACATCAACTCTCTCCCCACCTTCAAATCTCACCGTCTAAGATTAGCTCATTCTGTTTGACACCACTTTCCTCACTGTTGTTTCTTTGTTTTTATGTTGTTGAATGTGTTCATGTTTTATTGTGTTGCTTTTATTCTTCTGTAAGGTGACCTTGAGTGTCATGAAAGGTGCCTATACAGTAAATAAAATGTATAAACACGTTAGCATGTAATGTCCCTTAAGTGTTGATGTCTAACCTGCTTCGTGTTCCTCTCACAGTTCACCAGGTCATCTGTGAGAACTCTTTTGCAAACCTACGCTGTGGTGAGATCACTTTGACTTCTGATAACTTCATCATGACTGACATAGAAGATTCATTTAGCGCTCACAGCTCCTCCTCTTTCTGACAGACGCTGGTCAGGTTATATCTTTATACGGGGCTCATTATGGACGCCACGACAGCTCTGTATGCTCTTACAAGCGTCCAATCAATCAACTTCAAAATATCCTCTGCTCCAAGCCTGTGAGCAAAGTGGCTGAAAGGTACGACTCAAACTCACTGCACGTTTACATACATCGAATCCCCTCATATATTTTAACCTGTGATTCTCACCCACAGGTGCAACGGTAAAAACAGCTGCACTATCCGAGCGAGCAACGCAGACTTTGGAGATCCCTGTTTCGGCACCTACAAGTACCTGGAGGTGGCTTACACCTGTCTGAGTAAGTGACTCACCTTTCGGCCTCATGGGAAAAGGAACATGATGATTAGAGCATGAAGTTTTTAAAGGAGTAGTATGCAACTCTGTAACTCCCCCTAGTGTTTAAACTGGGTACTGTAGTCTAAATTCTAATCATCACAGACAGCTGTCTCCCCCCCTCCTCTCACACAGGTCAGCATGTGGTGGACACTGTAGCTTCAGTGTTTAGCCAGCTCTGCATGTGGTGGACACTGTAGCTTCAGTGTTTAGCCAGCTCTGCATGTGGTGGACACTGTAGCTTCAGTGTTTAGCCAGCTCTGCATGTGGTGGACACTGTAGCTTCAGTGTTTAGCCAGCTCTGCATGTGGTGGGACACTGTAGCTTCAGTGTTTAGCCAGCTCTGCATGTGGTGGACACTGTAGCTTCAGTGTTTAGCCAGCTCTGCATGTGGTGGGACACTGTAGCTTCAGTGTTTAGCCAGCTCTGCATGGGTCTGTAAAGCTTTCTGCGTTCTAACCTCTCTCCATGTTTCAAAAGCATCTCCAACATTGATCCTAGTTTGAGCAGCTTTCTGCTGCTGGAGCTTATTAGAAACATGCAGAGGCTTTTTAGCTCGGGTACAATCACTTCTATCTGAAGCAGTTCCACTGCCCGCTTCCATCGCTGCAACACCTGTTCACCTGATAACTGCTCTCATATCTGGCAAACCCAGGGGCGTCCAAAACTGATTGGTCCTTTACAGTTTTATTCTTGACGTTCCAACTTTATTCTTAAAATGTAAAATTTCCTTAAATATTTTTGTACTGCTGTTGATTTAATTCTCCTAACATGAATTTGTTTTCGGTCTTGTTGCAGATCCAGTGTGAACGAGATGAGGTTACGATTATTCTTCAAACATTTCAGCAAAATATCTTCAGTCTGTGTTTAGATTAATGAGAGGTGTCGGAGCAGAAGCCAGTTTACTGCCTGATATCAGGATGTCAGACTTTAAATCCACTTCCTGATTAATCTGCTTTTTTAGATTGTTACATGAACTTTACTTTTTTGTCTTTGCAGAGAGTTGTCTCTTGTTTCTGAAGTCAAACTGAAGCCTTAGATCTTGAATAAAACGTGAATGAAGGAAGAACGACTTCCTGTCTTTCCTATCCTCTGAGTTTTAATGAAGTTCTCAGTAAATACACATTTAGAGTAAGCTCCTCCAGCGACACACCTCCAACCCCTCACACTGGTGCACTGGTGGCGCAGTGGTTAGTGCACGCCATGTATCGAGGTTAGTCCTCACGCCGGCGGCCCGGGTTCATGTCCGGCATCCACTCTCCTACCTCTGTGATCAAGGCACAAAAATGCCCAAAAATAAAAAAGTGAAACAACCAGAGTGCACCATGAAGAGCAAGTAGATCTCTGCTTGATGTGTGCTGTCGCTTTAAGAGGGTATGTTGTTGCATTTTTCTCAGTGAAGCCGTGAGCGGCGTGGAGGCTTCACTTAGCTGTGGCGTGACACAGCGTTCATACCGTGTCTGATGGTTGTAGCATAGCAGCTAGCTCACAGTCTTGTCCGTAACATTCAAACCAAACAGAACTTTTTCACAGATGTTTTATTGGGGTCACAGCAGCACGACGACACAGGACCGAAATCAGGACCTCACATTTCAAATCCACAACAAACAACAACATAAAAGAAAGAAATAGTTTCACATTAAAAGTATTTTAGTGCACATCAGATTTAAAAATCTGCCTCGTTATGAATTCAGTATTCATGATAATTTGAACAGAAAAAACAAACATGGTCCCTTTGCTCTGCGATGGAGGATACTGGAGGTTGACGTTATGCAGCGATATGACTCGTCGATCATCCTTCATTCAACATCGTTTCACTTGAACACACAGACACAAACACACAAAAAGTAGTTCCATCAATAAATATTTCATTTCAATATGTTTAACTTTAGTCCCTTTATGTACAATCGTAACTCTTCCACGGACGACATTTATCCACATCAGCCTGATAACTTCACCCCAAGTATGTGTCTCGAATGGATCAACGCTACGTGTTGCTCTCCTCAAAGCTCCTTTGACCACGCGGGTCAGAACGCGAGATGAAGACTGTTTCCACGTCAACTTCTTGAACGCTAGAGAAGAATCAGGAGAGATGCTGGGTGCGACCTATCACGTCTGCTGTTAGGCTCACGACAGTGTTTTGCGTGGTTTTCTTTTGGTCGTGATAACCCCGCCCCCAGCAGTTTATTCGTGTGGACCAGCAAGGACTTGTTGCTAATCTGGATCCAAAATCCAGATCTTAAGTGGTTGAACCACAAAGAGCTGGCTCCAGATTGGGGACAGACAAAGAGGGGTAAATGTGAGAAGAGTGATAATCGTATTCGTTAACCATTGAGCCTCCGTTACGTGTCTGAGATCAAAGGAGACTTTGAGGACGGCTTGGACTGTTGAGCGTAACGCTTCCAACACGAGACACAAACTTGTTTCTTCAGTTCCAGGATATCGACACATACTAAACCCTTACTCTGCACACGTCACTAACTAGTCTGCAAAATGCCCAACTACAGATGAAGAGGAGGAGGAGTGTAGAGGGAGGGAGGCATTCAGCGGTAAGAGGAGCGTTTGAGGGAGAGAGAGAGGAGTGAAGATGACGTGACCAAAGCTCCGTTTCTAAGCGGTCCGGTTCAGTTCGGTTCAGTGACATTTATTTACACGGTCAGAAGTTGGGAATGGTACCAAAATAACCGATCTGTTGGGGTCCCAAGTGTCCCCCGTCCGCCCCACCTGACAGGTTGGATACGGTTGGCTGTGGATACAGATCAGGGTTAACCTCCCCAAACTGAACCAAAGCGGACCGCTTTGCTGAAACAGGGTTTTGGTGCGTGTGTTACTACTCGGTCTGGGGCACAGAGATGGCGGGGCCCTTGGGGTCGTCGAAGCGGTCCATGGTGTGGAGCTGCATGATCATGTGCAGGCCGTAGGTCAGCACCAGGACCATGAGGAGGCTGGTTATCAGACCCATCCAGATACCGGGAGAGAAGAAGCCCGCACAGTCGCTGGCATACGAGAACTCGCTGCTGCTCACGTTGAAGCCCTGGATCTGTGGAGCGTTTAATGCATCATGCTTGTGAGAAATACAGTGAAAAATTATTAATTCAGATCATAAATAAAACAGAATCTCGCAGATTCTCTCACCTGGAAGTCCTCGAAAGAGACCCTCCACTGGTTGGACGGATCCTTGGATGAGCGCGGGGTGAGGAGCGGCCAGCGGAAGTTGGTGACGGACTCGCAGCGGTACGAGTACTCGGCAGGAGCGTAAATGTGTCGGCTGCCGTTAAACATGGCTTTGGTCCCGTCGTACTCGAGCTCCACCGTGTCCAGCGTGAACCAGCGGCGAGCTGACACTCTGTACAGACGCTGACTCATGGCAAAGCTGCGAAGACGCGAGCAGCACAATGCGGAAAGTTGAAGAGATTTAAGGGGACGGGAGGAGAGAAAGGTACGGGGGGTGGAGTTAAAGAAAAGATCCACTCACATCAGTTTGAAGCTGCGGTGGCCGAGGACGTTCTCGTAGTTCAGAACCAACCTGCAAAGAAGCACCGACTGTAAATATGAAGGAGGACGGTCCGAGCTGCTTCGCTCCTTTACTTTAACACATCTCGTTTGATGCTTTTCAGAGGCTGGAGGCATCTTGCTGTAGATGTTGTTGTGGATGAACATGACAAACATTTGTTGTATTCTTGTGTTTGTATTGTTGGCTGCTCGTTGTCTGAAACTCTCCTGTTGTCACTTATGTTGCTGCTTGTTTTGTCATTCTTGAAAAACTGATTTTTAATCTCAATGAGTTTTTTTCTTCCTGGTTAAATTAAAAAATACAAATAAAAAAACAATCGAGTCATCAGACACAAACTCACCTGGATGATCATCAGACTAAATGTCTTGTTCAAAAATTCTCCTTTCGTTAAAAACTCAACGAATCTTTTACGACAAACACAAAAGAAAAAAAAAAAGTCCTTACATTAAAAATAATGATTGTGCGCCCCCTGCTGCCAGGAGGAAGTACCACCTTCCATGTAAGACATCAGATATTCTTCAAATCTCACATGAATGATGACAATTCTGGCCTGATCACAGCCAATCTAAACCAACTCGTCTGTGAGTACAGCGCCACCTACTGGAAGAGGATCAAATCTGCACCGCCTGAGGATCACTGAAGTCTCGTTTTTATGCTTTCTTTGGGATCCAATTTAAACTCAACTGAGCAAACATTGGTGTCCTGTGGCTTCCTGCAGTCACATCACGTTGATAATTTAGCTTTTTGTTGTTTATTATTTTGAGATAAATTTGAACGCGTGTATGAAAACACCTGGCGCTCATGTGTTAACACAACACGTCCCTTCAATATGAGGTCATGAGTGTTAGGACTCAAACAAAGGCCTGACGGCGTCAGCTACCTGGCTTTGGTTCTGTCGCAGGTCGAGCCGTGGAGTTTGGGGCTGACGCCCTCGCCGAAGGTCGACGGGGTCAGGTCATGCTCCTCCCACTGACCGCTCCGAAGGATCTTCACAGACAGGCTTTTGGCCCACAGGAGGATGCAGGTTTGATCTCCCTCCTGTAAAGACATGAAGACTTTGGCACTGCTGCATGTTTCTTACGTCGTTCAACTTTTCTGATGAGACAGAAAACCAGGAAGCAAAACTCCACCTTAAATTCCACGGGTCCGTAGATCCCGGCCCTCTCCTTGGCCTTGCGCTGCCTCTCCCGCTCTCGCTCCCTGTCCCTGTATCCTCCTCTGTACTGCAGGAGAGAGCGCCCTCCGCCCTGGCCTGCCTCCATGGACAGAGACGCCGCCTCCTGCAAAGACAAAATCATCAGGAAACAACAAACCAATCAAACGGCAGCAGAGCGACTCCACCCCGTTGGAAATGTGTATTAATGCGACCAATAAGACGTCAGCTCACCCTGGAGGGACGCAGTGCCGTGTAAATGGCCGTGTATGGGACGGATTGGCTCTTCATTATACTCATCACTTGACCGATCACCTCATCTGAAAAACAGTACTTCAGCTTAAAGTGTGACAAACAAAACAAATCTACATGCTAAAACAGAGACGGGCGAGGACTGGAAAGGAGGCGGAGCCAGAGTAACGATTTGCAGGATTGAGGGATTGAACAGCAGCCTCACCATTTCCACTGAGAATCTCTTTAGCAGACATCAGATCAGCCCTGCAGGATCCGAGATAAGATGTAGATAAAAAAGACAATCATGGATAAAATGTAATGATGCATGCTGAGTCATCCGTGGAGCTCAGACTGCCTGAAATCTGTGAGTAACTTCTAATCATACGTTTGCCCTGTTCTGTCTCGTGTACGCACCCGATGCCGTACGGTAGCCTGAACACCAGCAGGGCGGGAGAGGAGGCGTTCAGTCTCAGCTGACTCAGGGTCTCGGGGTCCATGTACAGAGGGGACGTTTCTAATTGGTCTTGCAGCTGACCAATCACTGCGTTGGAGGCGGGCCAGGACACAGCAGGTAAGACCAGACGGGAGGACGAGGACATCAGAGCGGCCTGCAAACACGCTTATTATTATTCAGTTCAAGGTTTTATTTCAGTCTGATTTGATTGGACAGGAACAGACAAAGATTCAGACGGTGAGCTCGACAATCTTCAACAACAGTGGATCACATCTTCTCACCTCGACGTTGGGGTAAACACTGTCCTGCTTGTTTCCAAACGCTCCTCCGTACATGGTGAAGTCCTCTATGCTCATCTGGGTGGAGACCACAGAAGACATGTTTTTTAACAACAATAATTTACCTGTAGAGACACTTTAAAAAAGTCCAGTTTAAAAACGAGTGTTGGACAGAAATGATGTTTTTTGTTGTAAGATTGTAGGGCAGAAAGGGGTTTTGAGTTTTTAATCTTTGGAAAGGGAATGTAAGAGTCATTCTGGGATCTGTTACTATGGTTACCGTTAGGTTAGAGGTTTAAAGTGGAGATCAGTTGATTAGTGATAAAATGGAAGGACAGTCAGCAGTTTGAGTCATTAAGACTGACAGCTTGGGAGCTCTTTCTTTCCCCCAGTGACCTTTGACCTGCATGGCAGGTCTGATGATGGGTCACAGGTACGTGCGTGCGTACCTTGTCCTGAAGGAACAGCAGCACATTTCTGGGACCTTCGTTCAGAGCTTTTTCCAGGTAAGAGGAGAGCTGCTGTTCCTCGACGATGTGACCGGCTGCAGGAGGAGACTGAGTCGACGTGGAGACACTGAGAGGTGGAGGACAAGACAAGACACGTCCCGTTACAGCACTAAAATGACTTCCTTGTATTTGATAACTGTTGGAAATATTTAAGGTGATGTACGTACTCAACAACAATAAATAACGTAGGTTCAGTCTATCCATTTCAAACATTAGGTTATTTGAGTTTAAATATTTTCTTTAAAAGTCTCTGACGTGGCTGTCATGAATAAGAAATGAACTCAAAGTTCTCACTGATGGTCGGGTTTTATTCACTTTTTAATAGACAACCACATAGACACTATAATCTAAACACATTACCGTGAAACCACACAATATACTCTATATTGTAATTTTATTGATAATGGGTCATTTATTGTACTAAATGGATTATATGTGAAGGTAAAATAAGGATCAGGGATATTTTTAAATGACGTGTTGACAGTTGGTAAAACTGAAATGTGATAATTTCCATAAATAAATAATAGCATAATATTCCCATTACCTAAGACTTTTTTTTCTTTTTATTAATTAAGTAAAGTATCTTATTTATCTTTTACATGTTAAGTGTGTCTAATCTGAAACCAGGATTTCATGACAATAACACACTTCTTAAAGTTTCTAAAATTAGTACTCGTACATGTTTTAACCTATAACTTGGATGTGTGAATTTATTTTATTATAATAATACAATTATATCGATCCTCGTAATTGATCCTGAATGTCATTATCTTCATATTAAATCTTAATTAGAATATAAAACATCAGTAATTCAATAACCACTGAAAGAATATGCGAATATTCATAATTTAAAGATGTATATATTTATGAACTATTAATAAGACAGCTCACATTACAAACAGAGAGGTGATGATACACCTGTCACTCATTAAGATATCATAATATAATTAAGATAGAGTTTTACTTTAATAGTTAAATCTTCAAAATGACAGAATATGATTTATAATGTCCGGGAAGGTTAGCCGTTATTAGCTTAACGGTTTCCAACGGTCGTCACGAGCGTCAAACCGTCGGTCCATAGATCCTCCTCTCCTCTGTATAACATGACGATTTAAAAAATATATACATTTAAATGGACATTTCTCACCCTTCGCTCGTCCAGAGAAGAAGCGGCACCTGCTCGTCACATTTCGCCGGGTTTAAAAAGCTGAATAAAGCGAGCAGGATGGCCAAAGAGGCCGAGATGCGCTGAAGGTGCATCGTCCCTGTCGTCGCCATCTTTGGAAGCTGAGCCTTGGAAGCAGGTGATGACGTCGATCCGAGGTCACGTGACGTCGGATGAAGGAGAGGCTCGTGTGATGAACTGTCTCTGTAAGCCGTCAAATATCGGTGAAGCGCGCAGTTTAATGTGTCTGCTCTTTATCCTTCTGCTTCACTAGTTGATCAATGTTAGATTGAAAGTCTCTAAAGAGTTCACTGATCTATCTGTGAATAAATGTTAAATCACTGGTGTCCAAACTTTTTTTTTTTTTTTGCGGGCAAAAATTATAGTTAGAATTTTTTATTTTTTATTTTTGTTATAAAAATATTATCGTGAGGAACTTTTGTATTTTGCCCTCTACCAAAATAACGCAAACACACAATCATTACAGTGAGAAACTATTTTGTTCTAACTCTCGGAAAAAACATTTTGGCTTTGTAGATCAGAATAAAAAAAAAAAAAACCTTTAATAAAAGGAAATTAAATACTTTTTTTTTACGTCCTTCTTTTTGAGGTGTTTTTTTTATTTGTTTTTCTCAGAATCATGTCTGTAATGTGGTGAATTTATTTGTAAAAGCTTTCTGTATTTAACTCAGGTTATTAAATGGTTAAAGACAGTCTGCTTGTTTGAAAAAGTAATGCCAAGGTTCATGTTCATAGTTAATAAAAATCGTGGAAAATAGTCGGAGCTGTTAAAAAAAACAACATACATTGTACTGAACATTTCCTACTTTGGACCCCAGTGTGTTAGTGCATTTACCTTCAGTTTGGTATTCAAAGATAGACAATGTGAAGGATTGTGACACTGACACGTCAAAGATCACACTGTGAAAATGACAAGTCAGATACTTTTATAGGCATTCACATCGTGTACAGTAAGAAGCATTCACAGTAAGGCAGGACATGTAGAAAACAAGCACAGACCTCTTTGCCCTGGTCTCCCTTCCTTATAAAAGCCACTCATCCCTATGATTAAATATAAGTTAGAAACATCTGTGGCAAGGAAGAAGAGGATGGAACGATCTCCAGGATTAAAACTCGGATTGTAAAACTTCTTCAGAAAAGAAATGATCTAAACTTCAGGTGAACATTGATGGCGACGGATTTAAAGCAGCAAGGACTTAATAGAAGAAAAAGCTCAAGATCAAAAGGTCACATTCTCTCCCTGTATTTATTTTGTCCCTTCAGGCTCCCCATAGATAGTGGTCCTCAGTGTCTCCCTGTAGTCTCAGTGATGTAAAAGAAGGACTCTGCTGCATCTTTGAAATGTCTCATTTCACCTGATGACATCACACATTGACCTTTGTTTCCGCTCACCTGATGACATCACACATTGACCTTTGTTTCCGCTCACCTGATGACATCACACATTGACCTTTGTTACGGTTTCTTTGAGCTGTTTGACCTCACTTTGGGATCCTTAACCACTTCCTGTTTCTGGGCTTAAATTCATGCCCTAACTGTCCACAAACAGGAAGGGCCTTACTGCATTTCAAAATGAAAGCACAGAGCAAGCAAGTACTTTCATCTTAAGACAGTACATTTCAAAATAAAAGCCTAAAAGTTCAATTTTTTTCAATGTGATATAATGAAATCTCAAACGTGATTAAAAATGTATAATCTAATCAGCCCTTCATATTATCAATAAGTATAATAATAAACATCAGTTCTGAGTAAAGTTGTCTTTAAAAAAAAATTAAATTTCAGATGATTTTGTAAATGCTCCGAAATACATTTTACAACAACCGTTTTTTTTATTGAATTTTTTTTTTACATCTCATTTGACCGTTCTCACATTTCTTGCATGTAAACTGCAGAATAAACTACATTTCCAGGTTGGTTAGGCAACTAAAACAAAGCTAGTTTAAACTCTAATCCTTTAAAATATAAATGCTCACACTCGTACCCTTACTGCCTTGGTGCATTAAAGGTACACGCAACTTCCTGCATTGGCACGGCTCATAAATCCTGAGGCGTTGAAACCTCAGATACGGGCAGAATCACTCAAACTCTGAGTGTATGAGTAGGAGAATAACCAGGACGCAGCTAAGAAGCTCACACGTCCAGTTAAGAGAGAAAGATTCATGGACTGTAGAAATGTCAGACGTGATGTTTGTGAGACCACACACAGGTTTGTGTTTGAGTAGCTCGAGTCCATCGGTCCAGCTCACACACTCGTCCTGTTCTGGGCAGCGACTGAGGTGCAGATTCTGTAGGTTGAATTAAAACATGATTCCATCCACTTTAGAAATCTTTGTGTTGCACCAGCTTGAATCAGCTTTGATCCTGATCCCACAAAATATTCAGAAAAAACCCCCCAAAAGTTTCAAAACATTCAAACCTTGAGACTCAAACGACTTCCCAGTTTGAAATGTTCAACGATCCAGCAGAGAGGAGAAACAGTCTGTACCAAAACACAAAGGATCAGGTGGTGTGGGAGGAGGCGTTACCCTCGGCTCGGGGTAAACGACCTTCAGTCGTGCTGAACTGGGAGGAGTGTTGCAGGATTAAGCGGGACGGCTGGGACTCATAGCTTGGTCTCGATCTGCCCGTGGAGGGCCTCCGCCTGGGTTTTCAGGCTCCAAAACTCCCCCTGGATAAAGTCAGTCAACATTTTCCTCATTTCCATCTGAGAGAAAGATCGAAACGATAGATAAAGATAAAGATAAATTACGTTATCCAAAGAGTTATGATGAGCAAACATGTTTTCTGTCCATAACAAGGACAGAATAAACTTCCCCCCCGAGTACTGTAGATACACGTTGACGTGTTCTGATCCGGTGTACAGGTGAAAGTCATCCCGTCCTCACCTGGCTCTTGTTTTCAGCTCGCAGAGATTCAACGATGTCCTTCAGGTTGAACGGTTTCCCCACCACCACGGTGATTCTCTGCAAGCAAGAAAAGCCCCGGTTCACAGCTCATCACGTGTTACAGGTAACAACATACCTGCCGTTAGGTCAGGGCGAGTTGTTCTCTCACCTTGCCAGCTCGGGGAATGTAGGGCTTCATGTTTGGCAGAACGTCGCTCAAACCTGAGAACGCAGAAGAAGAAGAAATGAGGGGGCGAGTTCTCTCTGCTGACTTCATCATATAACAGAGAAGTGTCTCTATCAGAGCTGATCTATATCTACTCTCCCTTTACAAAGTCAATCAGAGAAAACAACAATAATGTACCATCGCTTGTGGCATTTCTTCCGACTTCCTAAAACTCCAGATTTAGCAGTTTGGATTAAAGCCGTGAGGACGATGAAGCTCTGCCTCCTCATCAGTCGGTTCTCGCTTCTTACACTCGAGCAAAGCTTTTTCACAGTAAAGAAAACTGAGGATATGTACACGAGGAGCTGCATGTGTGAACGCAGCAGGACGGAATCAGGAAGATTTTACTCTTCTGATTCGTTCTGGTTGACTGTGGACGTTTCTGATTGGAGCTGGAGCTGGTTTCCTCCAGCCAATGAGAGCGCAGCAGGTGAGTTCAGGGCTGGACACTATTGAATCTGGCAGATATGACGGACGCAGATGTGGCGGCGAAGAAGAGAAAACATAATGTCAGTGAGGCGAAACGGCGAGCAGACGAAGCTGGTTCTAAAACGAGGGTGAGCTTTGCGTTGGCGTGGAGAGTTGGTCTACTTCCTGTTTGACAGGCAGGTGACAGACACCGAGGGTTAGCTTGTGCTAGCGTGCTAAATTATCGGCTTGTCCTTTAGCACAAACGTAAAGCTCTCAGGTGGCGTGCAGTGAAGTGAAGAGGCCGCGTCTGAACGTTTACAAACGGTGCCTCCACCTTCCATGAACGGGTGAGAAGACGGCGTGCTGCCCTCTGCAGTGGCGTTCCTCACCTACGTGCCACAGCGGCAGGACGATGGGGTTGAGGGAGCAGTCGGCTATCAATCGACCCACACCTGAAACACAAAGAGCAGAGCTGATCATCTGAAAGCTGCCGTGCGTCCTCATCACAGACGGACGAAGACTTTCAAAATAAATCGTCAAACTTACCCCATTTTAACCGGATGAATTCTTCTGTCATGTTGACTTTGCCTGTTAAAGAGGACGGAGAGAAGAAGCTTTTATTCACTCCCACTAAAACTAGAACAGGCTCCGTGACCCCTGTGACCCCCGTGACCCCTGTGACCCCCGGAACACGAAGCAGGAGGAACTTCTAAAGATGACACAAATATATTCAACGTGATGAATAATGGGGAACATACCTTCTGGAAAAATGTGCACCCACTCTCCTCGGTTCAGTTTCTCCAGAATGAAATCCATGCCTTTCTGGTAAACACCATCACCTACAGGAAACACGTCAGAGAGGCCGGCGTTCTAAGAGAAGGACTTTAAACGTCCTAATTATATCTTGTCTGAACAGTTCAAGGAAGAATGCACAACGTGTTTCACAATAACACAGCAGCTTGTTTTGGTTTCGTGCCGGAGCTCAAGAGCGCCATCTACTGGATCAAAAAGTGAAACCCAGACGGGGCCTCACCTCTGACGACAGGAACGCACTTCCCACGGCTGAAGAACCTCGAGTGCAGCTCCTTCGTGAAGCAGATGTCGGACGCTGCTGGAGTCCTGAAACGAGCGCACGGATCAGACGCAGAATCAAAGTCATCAGTGAAACGTCTGAATGTGACAAACTCACCAGCGCATCTGGTTGAAGTTCCACAAATGCCTGAGCTTCAAGACACCTGGTGAAAACAAACTCCATTACCTGGCTGCTTTACCTGAGAATTATAAGTCAGACTGTGCGTTCTTTCTTTACCCCAGATATGCGGGTCGTCCATGCAGGACTGGTGATTGGACAGCGTGATGAGAGGCGTGTCCGAGGGCCGCTGGTCAATCAGGTCCAGTAGAACCTCTTGGTTGTGGACGGTCAAGTAGTTCATGTACTCTGAAGGAGAGGAGCGTTTGTTAGCGGCCGGAAAAAGGCCGACATCAGGTGTGTGTGTGTGTGTGTGTGTGTGTGTTTATACATGATCTAACATCTCAGGTTGTCATGACAACAGAGTTTTAAACTTTCATACAACACGAGTAAACAATCAAAATATATGTCATAACGATGCATTGATCCACTTTTCTGTTTTAGTTCTGATCCAATCCAGAGACAAAAACCAACCACCAGGGTCTAGACTCCACCAGGGGGGGTACTACCATCACTAACCAGGGTCTAGACTCCATCAGGGGGGTACCACTATCACTAACCAGGGTCTAGACTCCACCAGGGGGGTACTACCATCACTAACCAGGGTCTAGACTCCATCAGGGGGGGTACCACTATCACTAACCAGGGTCTAGACTCCACCAGGGGGGGTACTACCATCACTAACCAGGGTCTAGACTCCATCAGGGGGGGTACCACCATCACTAACCAGGGTCTAGACTCCACCGGGGGGGGTACCACTATCACTAACCAGGGTCTAGACTCCATCAGGGGGGGTACCACCATCACTAACCAGGGTCTAGACTCCACCAGGGGGGGTACCACCATCACTAACCAAGGTCTAGACTCCATCGGGGGGGGGGGTACTACCGTCAGTCCTACTTACTGGTCCAGAGGTATGAATAGGAGCCCACCATGCCCATAACCAGGGAGCCGGAGAGCCTCCACGCCAAAGTGGGGCACTGTGGGAACGGCCATCTGACCTCCAGGGGCATCACAGCGCTCCACGTACACTACATCAACACACACGTTCAACTGGAATCATCAGGACAGAGAGGGAAGGGTTAACGCTGAAGGTCTGTATAAGACTTATACAGACCACAAACAAATGACTGGATTCATTTAGTTCACATGTTGTGGGTTGATAGACGCTCAGGTTACCCAAATAAATGTTCAAAACCCCTTTAATGTTGACATCTCTGCACTGAGGTTTGTCTTATTTTAACAATCACATTCATGATCTAATCCTCTTTATTTAATTAAAACCACCAACATTCATTCTGTGTAGTTTGACTGAGGAGCTGCCTCCCTTTCACATCTAGTTAACCAGTTTAATGTTTTAACATTATCAGGGTTATAAATGTCTACTTCACGTTAGCCTCTGAGCTAACTAATAGTTTATTCATTCAGTTCAGTAATGAATCGAAAACCCTGCTCTCTAAATATACATGTAGACTCATTGATGAATGACTAAATGCTGTGACTGCTGTCCTGACAGTCATGTAACTGACAGCTTTATATTCAGCTCTCTTTCTCTATTTCCGTGAAGAAAAACAACAAGTGGATTTTATAAACACAGATAAAGATTTAAAGGTGAGTCTTTAGTCAAACTCCGTTTATTTAAATGTTAAAAAAAGACTCCACAGAGTGAGGTAGAACAAAAAAACACAACAAGATCAAACATTTTCCTCACCTTTCTCCTGCTGACAGGCGGATAGCCGTTGACCCCGGAAGTGAAAGTCGCGCAATGCGTTGTGGGTACAGTAGTGTTAGAGGACGGTTATTTTTTAACTTGATCATTTTCGAAGTTTAATCACCGTTTCCTTTTCATAAGTCTATTTTTTTTTATTCAAAGCTTCTTGTACGACACTGAAGGATGTTACAATGATGAAATCGCGTTTGTTATAGTCAGACTGTGTAGTCCACAACCCACTTCCGGGCTGAGAAGCGCGGAACTCTGGGTAATGGATGAGGTGAAGTAGAGCAAAGGTGAAACTGTTCTGCTGTTTGTTACTCTGTCAGGATAAAACTGGAGTTTAGAAAAACAAACAAGATAAATTCTTGTTTGTCCTGAAGGACTAACAGCAATATAATATAGGACACTCCACGAACAAGAGGTTGGTGCCTTCAGAGAAGGATTTAAAGGTCAGATATTTTGAAAAAAAAATTTCTCTTTACCATATTTCTGTAACACTAATATGTGTCTTTAGTCCGTCTATAAACCCCCCAATGATGAGAAAAGTCCATCTTCTCCGTCTTCTGCCTGCTCCACTTTTAGAAAATGTGTGCTCAAACAGGCCGTTTGGAGATTTTCCCATCATGACATCACAAAGGGCAGTAGCCCCTCCCCCAGGTGGGTGACACTCCCACAGCTAGGTGTTTGTTCTGCCCCCTGAGTCTGCCTTCTCACCGTAAACAATAGGACATGGAGCCAGAAAGCACCGAGTACACCTGAGCCCTTCCAGAGAGGGGGCGTGGTCAGACACAGCTCATTTACATATTTAAAGCTACAGACACAGAAACAGCCTGTTCTGAGCAGGGCTGAAATAGAGGGGTTTATAGACATGATCAAATACAGGATCAGAGTGGATTTACAACAACACACTTCACACACGTTTGACCTTTACAACACACAACAAATACAATTTAGTGAAAAGTCAGGATATGCATTTGTAGTTTTATTTCCGAATGTGTGTGGTTTCAACCTCTCAACCGTTTGCTATTTTTTTGTAATTAGTAATTGTGCTGTAATTCTGCATATTACTAGAAAAAGGATTCCTAAGTCATTATTAAAAGGATGCATCTCTGTTCCCCATCTTGCCGCACCTACTGTAACACAAAAACATCGACTCGAAGACTCTTGAAATTTTAAAAACTTTATTCAAACATTTAAATCACAAAGCTTATGAAAGTCCCACTGAGCCCGAACACAGGCCGGACAAAGATCTTGACCCCTTTCAATAAATTAATTCAGACTTTTGGCAGAGCTTGAAATTTAAAAAACTATTAAATTAAAACCCACTCTGAACTGAATGGACGGAGATGTACATTTTACAAACAGCAGTTTGTAAACACAGAGATCACTCGCTCTCACTCAAAAATACATCCTCACATTCACGTTGTAAGTCTCATATTCAGATGTGTGCGTCTGTGGCGTCAGTAAAATAATATGTGAAATAACATTTACAAAAACAAGATTTCATTACATCTCAGCATCTTAAGACGTGACTCCAAACACACACACACTTATTACACAGTGTGTGTCTCAGAGAAACAGACGTGACCCCGTTACTGACTTCGCTCACCAGCTGGGAGCGACGATGTTCAGTCCCTTCAACGCCACCTCAAATCCCAAAAAACAGGCCTGCAGGAGGGAAGAGGGCGTGTCAGAGGGTTTGAAAAGTGAAATGATGCTGAGAGAATGATCAGAGGTTTACCGCGTTGGCAGGGAAGGCTCGGAGAAAAACAGCGTTGAATCCTTTGTAGAGAGCTTTAGGTCCTTCTTCCCTGAGCAGCGTTCTCAGCACGTCGAGTAGACCTCGGTATTTACCATCTGCAGCTGCACACACACACACACACACACACACACACGGTCTATTTTTGGTCTATTTTTAGACATTTCGGTCAGTCGACTTTGCATTGGATGTGTCCACTGTTTGTGTTTACACGTTTCTTTTTCTTTTTTTTTTAAACAGTTTATCACAGACTGTAAATATTAAAGGACAAAGCTTGAGTGACGTCCTGCAGGGGGCGCTGGAGTCCCCTGTGTGTTCCTGCAGGGGGCGCTGGAGTCCCCCGTCTGTCCCTGCAGGGGGCGCTGGAGTCCCTCCTGACAAACCGTTACACGGCGCCCACCTGTCAATCAGCTCAGCTACACGCCTTATTGTGAATAACTCTGATCCTTCATCCAATCAAAACTGATGAGTCATCAAAACATTCCCCCCCCTGTACAGTGTGTGTGGATGTGTCGGTGTCGTTTCTCACCGGTCTGGAAGTTTGATTTGAGGACGTCTGGAGGAAGAGCAATCGTCCAGTTCAGTATTCCTGCGATGCCGCCGGCCAGGAGGATGTTTGGCGTGCTGAGCTGAGAAACACTGACACAAACACAAAGTCTGATCAAACACGAGGTCAAGAGACTTCCTCGTAATAATAAAGCACAACTTTACTGTTGTAGTTACAGCACGTGCAGCTAACTGAACTTAGGATTCATATGCTGGATATTTTCTCAATGGACCCTTCTGTTGGCTCTCTGATTGGTCCGCTGACTCACCAATGAGAGAGCTCCCTCCCATAGCAACCGTTGCTGGGCTACTTCTGGTCATTAGGACGTGGTTATAAGTTGCAAAGAAAGCACTCGATCAACAGATTTTACCACCTGACTACATGTGAATTACACGAGTGGTGTGTGCAGTGTAACCATGGTTACTCACCTTTGACCTTCAGGTGTGAGAAAGTTTTTGAGGTATTCGTAAGTCAGGAAGTAGAGACCGTTAGAAGGCACATCTGAGAGAGAGAGAGAGGTTGTAAAATATCTGTGCTGCACTTTGGATCCAATAATCACGACAAACACAGACGACATGTTTGTCTTTGTTCATAGATATCAGGGCGTCTTCTCTTATCTCCTTATATGGACGTAAACACGGCTGAATGTAAACATGGAGATTTATTGAAGGCGGCTAACTGAGCTCTTCATGTGACTTAAAGTCGACCTGTTCTGCTGATCTCCATTTTGAAACTGACGTTTAGTGTTACAACGCTGGAAGCCTCTCACATGGTCTCTCTTCTCCGAGCACTGAAGAGCAGCCCTCATCTGGCAGCCCTGCAGCGTTCTGCCCCCCCCCCCCCCCCCCCCCACAAGCAATGTCAATTCTTTCCCTGTTTGTCACTTGTTTGTTGCACTGGGGTTAAACACACACACACACACACACACACACACAGTGGCAGTGACCTTCACCTCTGATCAGAGTCAGCACAGTCCCTTTATAGACGCTGCGGATCCCCTGCGCCTTGTAGAGCCGGACTGCACAGTCCAGAGGACCGGCATACCTGGACTGCCCCCCGCTGGCCTGCACCTGGACAAACACACACGCTCAAAGTTTAAACCCCTCGAATGCACTGATAATAACGATCACTTAGGTAATCAATCAGCAGACGACTCTGAATGTTGTCGTCAGATGTTCACTCGCTGAACTCTTACCTGCAGTAAACACTTGATTCTCTCTCCTGGAGCCACGATGACCGTCGTGAAGACGCCGGCCAGACAGCCCGACAGGAATATCTGCGTGTGCCTGAACAGAAGAGAAGACTGGATGTGTTCTCTTCTGCTTATGGGAGGTCGGGTCCAGGTGGCAGCAGGATGACGTAAACCAACCCAAATGACCCTGCTGCTTTCTGTTTCCTGTTCTGCAGTCTTTAGTTCAGGTTGTAACATTTACATAAAGTCAAATCTCTCTGACAGGGAGAG
Source organism: Symphodus melops (assembly GCF_947650265.1). Taxonomy (NCBI): domain Eukaryota; kingdom Metazoa; phylum Chordata; class Actinopteri; order Labriformes; family Labridae; genus Symphodus; species Symphodus melops. The sequence continues at coordinate 25,761,227 of NC_136703.1, forward strand.
TCTGTCCGGCTGTCAGCTGCATGTGAAAATGTTCAGGAGTGAAAACGACTCCAGAGACAAATGTAAAGAAGTTTAAAGACTGACTGAACAGAACATCAGTAAAGAGGAAGAGGAGGAGGAGGAAGTGTTGCCCTCACGGAAACGTTCCCAGTGA
>NC_136703.1:25763880-25777489 GCF_947650265.1 Symphodus melops
CTGACTTTTCTGTGTTTAGTTTTCATGTTTATTCAGTTTTGAAATAATTCTTCACCATTTCACGGGCAGAAACCATCTTGATCTTTACTTTTCGAGCTGATCTATAACCCCCCCCCCTCTCATTGCCTCTGTGTTAGCTGCCTCATGGCCTCAGTGACACTTTAAGCTGATTTATCAATAATCCTCTGAACACCCACGTCTGATGTCTGACTTCGTTCACTCGGAGTTTCTACTAAAGCAAAACAAAAAATCCAGGAATGCACTTTACAGAGCGGTGTCAAAGTGGACACATGAGGAGCGCAGAGCTTGTTCAGTAAAAGTCCTCTGAGGTGTGCAGAGGTGAACACACTGGTGTCTTTACCTTGATGGTGTCCAGCGGGTGGCCGGCCAGCAGCAGACACGCTCCGGCGACTCCTCCAGCCACGAAGTTCTTCAGCGGAGAAACTCTGACCTCTTCCCCCATCCTCAGCCCCGCATGGCCCGGGCAGCAGCTGACAGCCCGTCCGCTTCACACCGGCCAGAGAGTCCGCACACACCGCTGTTGTCCCGTGTGTGCGTGTGTGTGCGCGCGCGTGTGTCCGTGTGTGTGTGTGTGTGTGTGTGTGTCTTCAGACTGCTCAGAGACTGAGATCTGTCTGCCTCCGGTGAACAATCACTTCTTATGTCTTTATATAACCACACATGTTGTACTCAATAAGTCTCTGAATGTGACTGTAGTCTGGCTCTAAATAGACTCCCCTCTGCATGAAGTTGTTTACAGCGCTCTCACAGGTTATCTCAGAAACAGCGACCTCTGCTGGTCAAAGTATTTCTAACTAAATAATAAATACAATAACATTTAACAGCGCAGAGAATTCCTAAGAGTGACATTTAATAGGTATAGCGATGAATTCAAATATTTAATCATTTTGTTCTGGCTCCAATAAGCCCGAAAAAACACGTTTGTTTAAATCATTCCTTTTATAGTTTTATATATTGATTTACTTCTTACGCTGAAGTAGTTTTTTTCACTGTTGGTTTATTTGTGCAGGTCGCCTTACTAATATTATGTCTTTATGAATCTGTTTCAATAAATAAACGGCCTACAAAAATACGTCATCAAATAACTACCTGTAGCTGGTCCTCCTGTCGGTGTGCTACGTCATCAAAAGGCGCAGCCAAACAGCCCGAGCGGGAATTTGACAGTTAAAAATAGGGGTCGGTTGATTTTGCATTTATACAAAGTAAGTCAGATTTTTTTTTCTTCATTGAACTCGAGTTTTAGCTCTCTGTTGGCGTCTTTGCGTTCAGCTAACACCGAAATGTGTCCGTTAAACGTTTATTCATCACGAGAGTTAGCATTACTTTAGCATTAACCTCCGTAGCGCGACTTCCGGTTTACCGTTAAAGTAGAAAAAAAAAACAATTTTAACGCCTTATAAAGTTGTCGACTTTACTGTATTGATATTTAAATGTGTGTGTGTGTGTGTGTGTGTTTTATTCAGGCAGCGTGTGGACATGACACAGAGAAAGAGACAGTCCAACACTCCGAGCTCCTCTCAGAACAAAGTAAGAAACTTTACATTTTATGTGTTTAATGTCTAATAAACGGTTAGTGACGTAATCACATCTTCATCTTAATATGAAATATAATACAGAATATAACACGAGTGAATATCGATCATGAAAATGACAGACTACACGTAAACATTAATTTGGGTTATTTTTGACCCTCTTATTGAATCAGAATCTGTTTTATTGGTCAGGTTTGTTTAACATAAATAATTTACCTTTGGTAGACTTCTCTCTCTGTACAATTTAAATATTAACAATTAACCAAAAATATAATCAAGTAATTAAAGAGTAATATGTACAAGACTAAATTGTATCTAAATCAAGTTTTTGATGGTAGAGGCAGTCGGGCACCTTTGTGTCTCAGGGAGACGACGATGACACGACCTTCACCCAGCCGAGTAACACTCAGGTCACGAGAGGGCTGGAGAAGCTCACGTCTGCACAGGTCGATCAAAAGGTGAGTCGAGCACTCGTTCACAGACAGCTGTGTGAGGTGAGACACACGTGAGGGTGAGTTCATTTACACGGGGCGTCTGTGTGTTTGTCCTGTAGACCGCTGAGGTGGTGCAGTTTTTCTTGGTGAAGGACCAAAAGAAGATTCCAATACGCCGAGCAGGTAGGATTCATTTTTCCTTTTGCACATGTTTGTATTATGATGTTAAATACAAGCTGAAGCCCAGTTAGACCTGGAGCAGTGTGAGTGTTATATTCTGAATATTACGGTACTGAAGTTTATTAACCAGTGTGCTTACAGTCTCGCCCTTTTCTTCTTCTGTGTCTTGGCAGACCTGGTGAAACATGTGGTGAAGGAATACAAAAACATCTACCCCGAGATCATAAACCGAGCGGCACGAACGTTTGACGAGGTTTGTTCAGTGTGAAGGGATCAGCAGCATCTGAACACGCTCCGTCTGTTAACTCTGCTTCTGTTTTGAACCAGGTCTTTGGCCTCAAACTGGTGGAGATCGACACCAAAAACCATTTGTACATACTCGTCAATAAGTTGGAGGCAGCCGAGACGGCCCCGCCCATCGAGTGAGTGTCGTCAGCTTTTTAAGTTTGACGTCTTTGTCTTCGACGTTTGTGTTAAAAAGTGTTTCTTTTGTGTGTAGGACTCCGGCCAATCCAAAGACGGGACTGCTGTTTGTCATCCTGAGTGTGATTTTCATGAAGGGCGGCGTGGTGAGAGAAAGTGAGTGACTCCACCTAGTGTTCACTGTCGGTATTACACCTTCAGTGTTGTGTTGGGTTTAGTGCAGAGATGAGCGTTTTGGCTTCAGTGTGTTAAAAGGAGTTTAAAGGTGTTGTGCTCTGTGCCGTAGACGTCGTCTGGAACACGCTCAAGAAGCTCCGCGTCGACCCGGGGTAAGGCAACATCTGCATGAGGCAACATCTGCATGAGGCAACATCTGCATGAGGCAACATCTGCATGGTAAGCGTGCAGTTTGCAGCAGATCTGTAATGACACACGTCGATGATTTTATGTCCAGAGGCAAACACGAAGAGTTCGGCGACGTGAAGAAGGTGGTAACGGACGAGTTTGTGCGTCAAAGGTGAGAACACGCACACGTCACGCTGATCCAAACGCTTCCCTCTGAGCCACCGTACAAAGATTTACTAAATATAAAGATACAAATACAGACTTACACAATTACTAAATACTGTGCAAAGATAAAAAAACAGCAGCGACAATAAATGTGAGAACTTGTCTTAACTGCAGATATAAATAAGTCACAAACATGGTGAATTAATTTAGAAGTATTTTTAACTGTAGTTAAACACTTGTGTGTAAGCCCCGCCCCCGAGCCATTAACAGCTCTCACTCTGATCACACAGTCCTCTCTCTCTCTCAGGAGATAGCTCAGTCTGTAATCCTGCAGACCTGTGATCAGAAGGTCGCAGGTTCGAGCCCCACCACCCCCCCTGGTGTGTTCAGAGCCATTGTCTGTCAGACCATAGACTCTGGTTTATACCACACCACAGAGCAGCAGGAGCGTGCGCGACCCCGGACCACTACAGCAGAGTGGACCGGAGCACGGCCTCCAAACATTATCCGTCTCTGCGCCACATTTATTCAAAACGCCGTTTACCTTCCCCGTGAGATGTTTGCGAGCGTGCAGCTTCACACAGGAGACGTTTCTTCATGTTGGCAGGTACCTGGAGTACGTGCGGATCCCTCACACGGAGCCCGTCGAGCACGAGTTCAGATGGGGTCAGCGTGCGGAAATCGAAGTATCCAAAGCCAAAATCCTCGAGTTCGTGGGCGAGGTCAGTATCTCTCTCTCTCTCTCGCTCTCTCTCTCTCTCTCTCTCTCTCTCCCGCTCGATGCGTTTGAAATGAGCGTGACCAATCGGTGTGTCGTGTGCTTGTAGCTCCACGATCAGGACCCGGAGAGCTGGAGCCAGCAGTACAGAGAAGCGCACGCCACCCAGAACTCCTCACAGCCGAGCACCAGCAGCCAGAGATGACCCCGCCCCCCCTTAAATCTTTTTAACCTTTATTTATTCAGGGAAGTGACGCTGCAGGAGAAACATTCACACTTCTCTATATGTAAATAACTTTAAATAACACAGCAGTGATCTCACATCTGTTTATTTTATTGCATTGATGTTCAGGTAACAGTTTCTTCTTCTTCTACTCAATAAAAATCTTTTTTTAACACGTGGATGGACGTCATCGCTCACACGACGTCACACAGCGGTGACCATAAAACCGGTTTGTCTTAAAGGGACGGCTGCTTCAGACGTCAGCGTCACATTGTGACGTGCTAACAAAACGTGATTTTATTTACATGACCACGACCAGGACACGCCCCCCCACACACACACACGCACACCTTACGCAACACGGCTACATAAAACTACAAACCGCCATCTTAAAATAATTTTCATTAAAACAGACACGTTGCATCTTCACACGTCTCGTTAAGATGATCGATGGAGGTTAAAAACACAAAACGCTGCTCACTAGTGAAGACGGCCGGCGGCGCCGTGAGTCCGGAGGCTGCATAGAGAAATCGTGTTTGACTCGTGTGAGGCACGTCACGGTGTCGGGCAGTTAAAGCGCCAGGTGTCTCCTCGGACCCGTACCGATCACTTTGACGACAAACAAACCCGCGAGCGGCGTTCAGCGGCGCCTTAAGGTCGAGATCGATGAGAGAACGACTGAACGTACCGGCCAGCTAAAAGTTACGTTTGCTTTTTTTAATCTTGTGTTATTTTGTCCCTTCGGGCTCGCCGTAGATAAATCGTCCTCACTGTCTCCCTGTACTCACAGTGATGTAAAAGCAGGATGTCTTTGTGCTAAGCTAAAGAATGCTAACAGACGAGAGGTCGTCCAGCTCTGTGACCGAGGTCGGCACTGTAAACGTTCGCCGCTCGTTTGAGGCGCCGCTACGAGGAGAATCAGAAAAACCTTCCAGCTGAACTTCCTGTTTGAAACGATGTGCGGCGTTCATCTCTAAACGCTCGCACGCTGGTTAGCCCGTTAGCACGAGAACTGAGGAAGATAAAGTTTCTGACGCGTGGTCGGCGAAGGTCAACGCTCTTCTTCGCGTCACAGACGTCGGTATAAAGTGCCTTTATAATGGAAGGAGGCGGTCAGCAGAGGAAACTGATCGGAGCGATCACAATGAAAACTTTAGATTAGTTGAATTAAAAAAAAAAGGCCACTTTTCATGACGGTAGGAGGAGATCCAATCAGCTCTAGATGTGGTCAGGGACCGTTTCCAGCGCCGCCGCAGGTTCCCGGTCCACGTCCACGTTCTGAAAAAGAGCCAAACATGTCAGACCGTCCGAACCCAGAACACACAAAGAGTTCAAGAAGTCGACTGTCTTACGTACCTCTGGTTTGTCTCTGTGCGTGTTGACGGCTTCTACGTTGAGGAACACCGACTCCACTTTACAACCTGAGAGAGACGAACGAGAGAGAGAGAGAGAGTGAGCGAGAGAGAGAGAGAGAGGCTGTGATTTTATTAAATACATGGAAAATAAAAAAGTCGAGAAGAAGTAAGAATCAAGCGGAGCTGAAGTCCAGCTGTGAGACCGACCGTAGGCGACCGGCGTGAGTTTGAGGACTGTGTGGAGAGGACACTTCAGGTAGGGCAGCTCATCTGAAACACAGAGAGAGAATAAAAACTAAATATTTTTCTTGATGTTTGACGACTTCTGGATGGTTGATTTCTTTTCCCTAAAATGTTCCCTTCCAAAGGAGCGGACCCTCTGCAGGATCTCCGGACGTTAAAGGACCGTTTGTTTGCTCTCACTTGCACTTTTGTCCAAGAAGTACGCCAGCAGACACCTCATGACGGCCTGGTGACAGATGACCAGGACGTTCTCCTGCCTCTCCAGCTCCATGATGACCGGCTCCAGACGCTGCACCAGGTCCTCGTACGACTTTGGAGGGGGGCAGATAATAAATGAAGATACAGCGCGTTACTATGGTGACGACACATCTCACAACCCCGCGAGGAAGAACACACAGATGAGCTCTCACCTCTCCTCGGGGGTAGCGGTAGCGATACTTGTCTTGGTCTCTGAGTGCGAACTCCTCTGGGTAATTCTCCTGGATCTCCTCGTACGTCATGTCCTCACAAACCCCCTGAGGAACAACACACACACACACACACACACACACACACACACACACACACACACACACACACACACACACACACACACACACACACACACACACACACACACACACACACACACACACACACACACACACACACACACACACACACACACACACACACACACACACACACACACACACACACACACACACACACACGTTTCTCTTTCACAAACCTTTCTCAGCACATCAGTAGTTTAAAACAAGAACACAAAGAAATTAAAGTGGATGTTTGGAGCTGAAAATAACAGAAATGTTCTGTTGGTGAAAAAGTCTGAAAAGTTATTTTTAAAAGGATTCCAAATGTAATTATAAAGACTCTGCAGCAGATAACTTCAAACAAGCATGAACAGAATAAAACCAGTAAGTTTGTCTGAAACAAAGAAAAGATTTAAAGGCCACATATTACCCAGAATCCTCTCCTCCATGTTCCTCTAACATGTGTCTCTAGTCTGTCTACAAACCCCCCAATCATGAGACAAGTCCGTCCTCTCCGTCTTCTGCCTGCTCCACTTTTCAGAACATGTGTGTTCAAACAGGCCGTTTGGAGATGTTCCCTTCATGACATCACAAAGGGCAGTAGCCCCTCCCCTTCATGACTTCACAAAGGGCAGTAGCCCCTCCCCCAGGTGGGTGACACTCCCACAGCTAGGTGTTTGTTCTGCCCTCTGAGTCTGCCTTCTCACCGTAAACAATAGGACATGGAGCCAGAAAGCAGCGAGAACACCCGAGCCCTTCCAGAGAGGGGGCGTGGCCAGACACAGCTCATTTACATATTTAAAGCTACAGACACAGAAACAGCCTGTTCTGAGCAGGGCTGAAATAGAGGGGTTTATAGACATGATCAAATACAGGATCAGAGTGGATTTACAACAACACACTTCACACACATGATGAAGAGGAGCGAGGACACTGATTTCACCTGAAGAAGAGGAGGAGGTCATGTGACCTTTAAAGTGTGAAACATGACGACACTCACAGCATCGATCTCATTGAGAGCTTTCCACTGCTCGTACTGAACTCCCAGAGCCTCTGCGGTCTGGATGGTCCTCTTCATGTGACTCGTCCACACCTTCAGGTCACTGATACACTGACCACGCATGTACGTACCCAGAGCACTGGCGAACTGACACACACACACACAAAACAATATAAATATAATGTATGCTTCCTTCAGTACTAAACCCTCACAGGTCTAACCGTCCTCACCTGAGCTCCTCGATGCGACAGCCCAGAGTCGCCCCCGATGCGACCCGTGAGGTTGAGCTCGCTCTCTCCGTGGCGACTCAGGTAGATGGACCTCGGGGTGACGTGGATGTTCATGAGGTAGTACACTATCCGGCTCTGGATGTGGTCCTGGACCCGGTTCACCAAATACCTGCTCCCCACGTTGAAGATCTTGATGTAGGACAAGTTCCTGCGTCAAGACGAGAAGAAGGAGGGAAATTATTCGTCCTCTTTTACCTTCAGTTTGAGAAGTAACAGAAGACGTGTGTTCTGGTGTTTAGATAAGGAGCAGCCGGTAACTCTGCCCCTAGTGGTTAAAACAGGTACTGCAGTCTAAACTCTAAACATCACAGAGAGCTGTCTACCCCCCTCCTCTCACACAAGTCAGCATGTGGTGGACACTGTAGCTTCAGTGTTTAGCCAGCTCTGCATGTGGTGGACACTGTAGCTTCAGTGTTTAGCCAGCTCTGCATGTAGAGACACTGTAGCTTCAGTGTTTAGCCAGCTCTGCATGTGGTGGACACTGTAGCTTCAGTGTTTAGCCAGCTCTGCATGTGGTGGACACTGTAGCTTCAGTGTTTAGCCAGCTCTGCATGTGGTGGACAGTGTAGCTTCAGTGTTTAGCCAGCTCTGCATGTGGTGGACACTGTAGCTTCAGTGTTTAGCCAGCTCTGCATGTGGTGGACACTGTAGCTTCAGTGTTTAGCCAGCTCTGCATGGGTCTGTAAAGCTTTCTGCGTTCTAACCTCTCTCCATGTTTCATCTCCAACATTGATCCTAGTTTGAGCAGCTTTCTGCTGCTGGAGCTTATTAGAAACATGCAGAGGCTTTTTAGCTCGGGTACAATCACTTCTATCTGAAGCAGTTCCACTGCCCGCTTCCATCGCTGCAACACCTGTTCACCTGATAACTGCTCTCATATCTGGCAAACCCAGGGGCGTCCAAAACGGCCTTCACTTGCTGTCAATCATCCACTTTGTTTAATCACAGACACTCTGAGGTCACGTCGACATCAGTGATTGGTCACCTGTCCTTGTTGTCGTCCAGCGGGATGTACGTCTGCTTGTAACAGTCGATCCTCTTCAGGAAGTCGGCCACGGCCTCCTCTTTGTCGCGGCCCACGTAGTCGGGACTGCTCAGCTTCACTTGCTGAGAGGAGAGAGAGAGAGAGAGAGAGAGAGAGAGAGAGAGAGAGAGAGAGAGAGAGAGAGAGAGAGAGAGAGAGAGTGGAACATAAAACAACAGAGCAGCTCAGCTGAGGTCAGATCAACGTTTAGAGCTTCAGTGACTTTAAATACTGATTGTTGTTCTCTTATCTGAGAGCCGTTCAGTGCAAAGAAGTTTAAAGTTTAAAAAACAGCAACGACTGTCCAGAGCAGCAGGCCGTGGTTATAAGATCAATAATCTATGAGAAATGTAGCCGACATAAAACTATCCATGAACCTTAAAAGCTTGAGCTCAAACACAAACAGGAAAACAGATCTGATCAAAGTGAAGGCGGGAAAACAAGAGGAACTAAAATGTGGAGAGCAGCCGGAGAGCCGGTCTCAAACTGACTCGAGTTGGAACAAAGGACGCCGCATCTCGCCAAGAAACACGAGAACCCTGGCAGCGTCTGTGAGCGGCACCATGTGTTCAGCCTGTTTCCTCCAAAAACAACACACACACACACACACACACACACACACACACACACACACACACACACCGAGCATCGACCTCACACACAAACACACACACACACACACACACACACCGAGCATCGACCACACACACACACACACACACACACACACACACACACACCGAGCATCGACCTCACACACAAACACACACACACACACACACACACACCGAGCATCGACCTCACACACACACACACACACACACACACACCGAGCATCGACCTCACACACAAACACACACACACACACCGAGCATCAACCTCACACACACACACACACACACCGAGCATCGACCTCACACACACACACACACACACACACACACACCGAGCATCGACCTCACACACAAACACACACACACACACCGAGCATCAACCTCACACACACACACACACACACACACACACACCGAGCATCGACCTCACACACACACACACACACACACACACACACACACACACACACACACACACACACACACACACACACACACACACACACACACACACACACACACACACACACACACACACACACACACACCGAGCATCAACCTCACACACACACACACACACACCGAGCATCGACCTCACACACACACACACACACACACACACACACACACACCGAGCATCGACCTCACACACAAACACACACACCGAGCATCAACCTCACACACACACACACACACACACACACCGAGCATCGACCTCACACACACACACACACACACACACACACACACACACACACACACACACACACACACACACACACACACACACACACACACACACACACACACACACACACACACACACACACACACACACACACACACACACACACACACACACACACACACACACACACACACACACACTCTCTCTCTCTCTCTCTCTCTCTCTCTCTTCAGTTACCTTAATGTTCTCCGCGATGATTTCAGGATCGTCACATATCGACTCCACGAAGAAAACCTGGACGTTTGAGAGCGAGACAGAGAGAGGTTGTTGTTGTTGTTGTTGTTGTTGTTGTCTCAGAAGAAATATTGTTTTTTTGTGTGAAACGGAGCAAAGACAACAGATCAACAAACCTTGTAGCCGTTTTCCTTTGCGAAGCCGATGATGACGTCTCTGCGCTCCGTTGTCGTGTTCGTGGCGTCGAAAACCTACAAACAAAATCAAACTCGCTGACTAAAAATAAATAAATAAATAACACGAGCAAAAGGGACTCGAGGTCGAGGGACTGCAGATGTAAACGAGCTCTGAGCTAAATCTGGTGCAACACATCGAATGGAAACATTTATGTTAAATATTGCACATGGTCCCTTTTTTGGTTTGGTTCGCTTTGGCGCCACCCAAAGGTGTCTGACTGCAACTGCACGCGAGTTCATGAGTTCTTGTTTTGACCTCGAACTGTAAATTTGAGTCAAATTGATAAAAAAAACGGCGAATATATTTTGAAGATGCGTCCTCTCTGTAGAGATGGATTTATCACGTCGATCCCTCAAAGGAAGCGACGCTCGACTTGTTGTGATCCATTTGGCGCCCTCTGCTGGTGAAAGAGAACTTCTCATGTTATACCCTTCTTACGACAAATCACTTTTCGTCGGCCTTTGAAACCTCGTGCACGTGACGTCGGCAGCCAGCCTCTAGTGGACGGAAGGTGAACTGCAGGCTCCTCCTTCTGAACCCTTATTAAAAACAATCACAGTGTTGGTGTCTGACGTCACTCACCACGACCTGGCCAAGCATTCTGGTGAAGTATTCGCACACGTCTTTCAGAGCAGCGACGGCACAGGCCCTGAACACACACACACACACACACACACACACACACACACACACACACACACACACACACACACACACACACACACGATGTTCACTGATCTATATTCCACAGAGACGAGTCATTAGAAGTCACCGGGGGAGGAGCTGAGGGTTCATACTTGCGTATCTTCATGGCCTCCGTGTTGTCGGGTCTGAAGAACTCGAAGCTGTTGTAGGCGTTGGTGGCGTCTCTTCTGTACTGACCCACGTTGAACACTGCAGAGCACATGAAGGAGAGAACGCTGCTAACTGGACTGTTAATCTTTCACTATGTTGACGAGCAGAGACGCCTGATTGGACGACAGAGGTCATCACGCAAACGTCTGCAGTTCTGGAAAAGAACCTTTAAAAAATGAAACGGTAAATTGCGGAGGAAATGGCGCAAAAGGTTTTTCGCGTCCAGGGCGTCACCGAGCGTCACCGAGCTGCTTCGCTCTCACGATGAAGAGATCGCTCGCACTGGAAGGCGTTGACTTGGCGTGCTCATGACGCCCGTGTCAGTGAGATTTTAAGACTGAGCATTATTGGACAGGATTGTTTATTCCAAAACGGAGGAGAGGAAGAAAAAAAGTACCCGCCCACGTGTGGCGTCTGAGTGTCCCCGTTACCCCCCCCCCCCCCCCGTACCCTGATGGAGTCGTACCTTTAGTGTTGACGCCGATCCAGTTCAGGTATCTGGTGAGCTTCTTAGAGATGTAGGTCTTCCCCCTCGCCGGGAGTCCCACCATCACGATCATGGTCGGCGAGTTGGTGAACTGAGGCACCGACGCTGAAACACACAAACACACTGCTCACACACCGGGCTGCACGCCGTCTCCGAGGGGCGTCCTGACCACGAAGTCTCACATCTCCCTCGTGTGTGTAAATGTACTTAAATAAATAATGATTCTGATTTAGAATCGAAATTTCACATTTGGAAACACAATCAAACGAATCACAAGCATCAGCAGGTCAGATTATAAAACTGTTAAAGCTCAAAACAGGTCAAATGACTCTGAGACACAAAACCAAACAGCTCAGCAGGAGCTCGAGCAGGAAGAAGGTTATATTCTTTACACATGGTCACATGGCTGTGACCCCCCCCCCCTCCATCCCTTTACAAGCCAAGTCCTGGACAAGTCCTGGACAAGTCCTGGACAAGTCCTGGACAAGTCCTGCACGTCACCATCACAGACGTGTCAGTGTGAGGAGTCGTGTGTTGATCTGCATCAGATTTTCTCTCTTCCTGATGTCGAGACCTCAAACCTACAAAGGAGATGTTTTGGATTTGTGCAAAATGTCAATAAATTAAAGTGTTTTTTTTTTGCTTTTTTTTCAAGGTTCTTCCCCTAAATGTTCCCTCACTTTGGGAACACTTAATTGTTCCGACCCTGAAGGTTGTTCTCCTCGTGTTCTCACAGTCTGAGAATCCAAGCGCTGCACGCTGGTGAAGGAAACAGTCAAAGCATCAAGTTAAACACGAGTTTAAAGTTGTGTCTGTGGTCGAGTCAGTGCACGTGTCCTCATGGTGGACATTCGGGGGTGAACGTCCCTCCGGTCTCTCGCAGAGCGCCGCTGACCTCCTTTGACCCCGAGAACACGACAAGTCGCTGTGCGCTCATTAAACTCTCTCACGGCTCCTCGAGGAGCGAGTTCAAACCTGTCAAAGTGATGTTACATGACACAAGGGAAAACAGTATCCATGTGTGTGTGTGTGTGTGTGTGTGTGTGTGTGTGTGTGTGTGTGTGTGTGTGTGTGTGTGTGTGTGTGTGTGTGTGTACTCACAGCCTCTGCGTTGGCTCAGCCTGCTTTTCATCCATGGCACCCACGTCTTCTCCAGAGGGTTTTGAGTGAGTTTTCCTGACATGGCTTAAACAACCAGGGTGTGTGTGTGTGTGTGTGTGTGTGTGTGTGTTGTGTGTGTGTGTGTATGCTCCTCTGTACTGAGTGTGTGTGTGTGTAAATGACAGCAGCACAGAGCAAAGAGGAGCGCTCACAGATTCTGAACTTCCTCACACACGCTGTCAGCAGGTGGAGGAGCTCTGAGTCGTTTGTCAGTCAGCACACCTACAGAGAGTCTCTGATTGGTTCATCGACCTGTCAGTCACTTTCACTGTCCTGGTAACACCCACACATGAGGTCACACATCCAACCAATCACAGAGCTCAAACCTAAACTTTGCCCTGGAATGCAGGAAGTTGTCACCTGACAAATCAGGAACAGCAGCGTAAAGGAGGTTTAATCTGATGAGTCATCAACCCATCCTTCTGTGTGTGTGTGTGTGTGTGTGTGTGTGTGTGTGTGTGTGTTTACAGCATCGCCTCATGAGAGAGAGAGAGAGAGAGAGAGAGAGAGTTTGTGTGTAACACTGTGTATTTGCTGGTGTGTGTGTGTGTGTGTGTGTGTGTGTGTGTGTGTGTGTGTGTGTGTGTGTGTGTGTGTGTGTTAAGCAGTGATAAGTGAAGTCGGCTCACTGCCACAGAGTGACCTGGCACCTCTCAAGCTGCCAGACCAGGACTTGAACCAGCAACCCTCAGGCTCTAAACCCAAATCCCTCCAGACTTCAGTGTCCACCACATGGTGACCTGTGTGAGAGGAGGGGGCGGAGCCAGACAGCTCTCTGTGATGATTAGAGTTTAGACTGCAGTACTCATTTTAAACACTAGGGGGCGGAGCTACAGACTGCTCCTTT
>NC_136703.1:25777689-25870678 GCF_947650265.1 Symphodus melops
GACCTCACTTATTACTGGAAAACAACCCGCTCGGTTTCTGTGGGCTGTTTTTCCCGGCTTTGTGCCGTCATCGAAAGTTGGGACAAGTCACCCTGTGATGTCATCACCGTGTCATGACCTCCCCCTCAGGCACCCACACGTCGTGTCCTCTGACCCCCCCCGCTGTCTTCCTCCTCCTTCATCATCTCTCTCTGTTTAGCTCCATCAGCGCTCCTCTCTCTTACACGAGTGTAAAACTGCTCCAGGCGACTCGCCGGCGTTTATCAGCTCCCGCCATGACAGACGAGCTCCGACCCCCGTTCATCTACACCTCATCATGTTTCTGAGCGGACAGACACACGGAAACATCCCAACAGCCATCAGAGAGCTGAGTGTCTATAGACATGTGTATTAATGACCTGTGTGTGTGTGTGTGTGTGTGTGTGTGTGTGTGTTTGACTTTCTGATTGGATGAGGGAGACTTCTCGCCCCTCTGCTCCTCCGCTCAGCTCGACGCCTTTCACATTCAAATCAGCTCTGATTGGCGTGACATTGTTTATCCACCTCTGGATTAACCCTCCAACACACACACACACACACACACACACACACACACACACACACACACACACACTCCTCCAACACACACACACACACACACACAGACACACACACACACACACACACTCCTCCAACACACACACACACACACACACACACACACACTCCTCCAACACACACACACACACACACACACACACACACTCCTCCAACACACACACACACACACCTCCTACACACACACACTCCTCCAACACACACACACACACACACACCTCCATCTACACACACACACTCCTCCATCTACACAAACACACACACACACACTCCTCCAACACACACACACTCCTCCAACACACACACACACACACACCTCCATCTACACACACACACTCCTCCAACACACACACACACACACACCTCCATCTACACACACACCTCCATCTACACACACACACTCCTCCAACACACACACACTCCTCCAACACACACACACACACACACCTCCATCTACACACACACACTCCTCCAACACACACACACACACACACCTCCATCTACACACACACACACTCCTCCAACACACACACACAGTTTCTTTCTGGTTCGTCTCTCTCCACACGGTGAACGCATTATTCCGTCATTAGTGACGGTATGTTGTCGTGGATAAACAGCAGCTCGCTCTCCGGGTGGCGTCCCGGCCCTGCTGGGGTCTTTTTAGATTTAGCTGAGGGGCGAGAGGCACCAGCTGTGAGAGGCCACGGTGTAACAGAGCG
Organism: Symphodus melops; assembly: GCF_947650265.1. Taxonomy (NCBI): domain Eukaryota; kingdom Metazoa; phylum Chordata; class Actinopteri; order Labriformes; family Labridae; genus Symphodus; species Symphodus melops. The sequence continues at coordinate 25,779,006 of NC_136703.1, forward strand.
CTCCGGGCGAAAGAAACAAGACCCAAGGAACGCCATCTATCACCGCCAATGTCACAGCCAATCAACAGAGAGGAGGGAAGAGGCCGTGACATCACCACAGGAACATTTGAGGAGGCTCCTGGTTTAAAGAGATCCCATCCTCTGATGACATCACTGATCTCACACATTCTCAGACAGGACGAACGCCGTCACGGCTCGGGGTGAAGCGTGCTACAGTGGGAGGGGTTTCCGGTATCTGTGAGGTCGATCAATAAAAGACATCATCATCAATCACAGGTCTGCAGAAGAACCCGTTAAAACACTGCTGACCAGCCAATCAGTGAGCAGGACTGAGGCGAGGTCTTCATCTGTTCAGGGAAATATTCAACGGATGAACTTCAGGACAGACTGCTCCCGAAGACGTCTCGCCTCCAAGGATTAATAAGGGAAGGGAGTTGTAGTTCTCTGTGATCTTGTAGTTCTCTGTGATCTTGTAGTTCTTCCTGTGATCTTGTAGTTCTCTGTCATGTTTGTAGTTCTCTGTGATCTTGTAGTTCTCTGTCATGTTTGTAGTTCTCTGTGATCTTGCAGTTCTCTGTCATGTTTGTAGTTCTCCTGTGATCTTGTAGTTCTCTATGATCTTGTAGTTCTTCCTGTGATCTTGTAGTTCTCTATGATCTTGTAGTTCTCTGTCATGTTTGTAGTTCTCTGTGATCTTGTAGTTCTCTGTCATGTTTGTAGTTCTCTGTGATCTTGTAGTTCTCTGTCATGTTTGTAGTTCTCTGTCATGTTTGTAGTTCTCCTGTGATCTTGTAGTTCTCTGTGATCTTGTAGTTCTCATGTGATCTTGTAGTTCTCTATGATCTTATAGTTCTCTATGATCTTGTAGTTCTTCCTGTGATCTTGTAGTTCTCTGTCATGTTTGTAGTTCTCTGTCATGTTTGTACAGCTGATCATAGAAACAGATCTATTCGGAGTATTTGTGTATTGGGAGTTTTCACATCAGGCTCGACTGTTTCTTAGGTTTTAATCACAGCTGCTTTCAGTTAGCATGGTTAGCCATGGCTGTAAAGGTTTATGAGGCCCGAGGCGATAATAAGCCGAAATAGAAAATGACTCTCCATTATGCAGAAGAGTTCCACTGACATGTTTCCAGTGTTCATCCACACACACACACACACACACACACACACACACACATCCAGCCGCCTACACACAGTCTCTCCTGAGCCTACCGCCCACACACCCTCCACCACCCAGAGGCTTGTCTGGCTCGCCCCCCCTCGCTCTCTGAGCCTTTTTTCCTTTACAGCTGCTGCCAGTCCCTCGGCTGCTTTAACAGCCACTCGCGTCACGCTGAATCCCTGCTGGCAGGTGAGAGGAGATTACCTGCAGCTCCTCTTCATCTCCATCCTCAAGGTGTGAGGTCGAAGCACGGCGGCTTCTCTGAGACGGGACACACAGGGGTGAACATTCATCTGACGCATGAGCCGACACACAAACAAAGAGCGGACTCGGTTTTTCACCACGTGGACGACACGTGACGCTTTTCAAGAAAAAACAGCCAAAGTGAATTTACAACCGAGTCCCTCCTAAGTTTTCGACCGGCTGAACGTTCGTCTCTTCAGCCTCCTCGTATTTAAGCTGCATAAAAGTCTGAGTGAGCTGATGTGAGAAGACAGCAGGATATAATCAGGAGAATTCACCTGCAGCGAGTGGGAGGTGGCGTTTCACCTTCTCGTCCGAGGTGCACGTGTGCAAAAAGAGTTTAAAAAGTTGGCAGAAATTAGAAAAAATATATATTTTTTAAAATTACAGACATTATTGAAAGTGTTTTATTATTTCTCAAGCATGCAAAGACAAAAATCGCAGCGTTTTATTCCTTCCTAAAACGCAAACCGGTTTTTTTCTAAATCGTTAGAATATTTTTTGAGTGAAATATTTTTGAGCTCTCAGGGCCACCGTACACTTTGTTTGAAATAAAACCAGCTTCTCTGGTTCGATGGATACTCGTCTCTTTGCTTCTTATCTAAAAAGCCACAACTCCGTCTCCAAGTTACACCGCTCCCAGGTGGGAGATCGTGTTTCTTCATCTCCACTCAGAGAGCCTCTCTCTTTATCTCCCGTCTCCTCCTTCATCCCTCCGCAGCATCTTTTCCTCCCCGGCCGTCCCGACCCGCCCGGAGATAACAGGAAGGAAGCTTTAAATTAAAACGGAGATTTGATGCTTATCGTTTTATTCAATCAGTCGGAGAAAAATGTCAATTTGCATTTGTGTTTAAGCGTATATGCACTCGCAGCCGGTCCTCTTCCTCTCCCATCCCTTTCCCGTCATTCCCCCATCACCATGGTAACCCCCCCGACTCCAGCAGCACACACAGCCATATTTCTCTCCCCCATCCCCCACGCTGCCCCCTCCCTCTTCTCTCCCATCCCCCACTCCGTCCCTCCACACCTCTCCCTTCGCTTTCTCTCCGGTGCCACTCCCTTCATCTCCTCGATTCACCTCTCTCTCTCTCTCTCTCCATCTCTCTCTCTCTCTCTCTCTCTCTCTCTCTCCATCTCTCTCTCTCTGTCTCTCTCTCTCTCTCTCTCTCTCTATCTCTCTCTCTCTCTCTCTCTCTCCCTCTCTCTCCATCTCTCTCTCTCTCTCTCTCCATCTCTCACACACACTTTCTCCTGCTATTGTCTCACATCCCACCTGCCTCTCCCTCCTCGCTATGACTCGACTGGTCTCCGGAGTGTCAAAGCGGTCGCATATTTTTGGGTACATTTTATTTTTTTCCTTTACGCCCTTTTGTGCAGCTTCTTTTCAAAACGCAGAAACACAAAACACAGACGCAAATACAAGCAGGCAGCCGATCAGTCAGCTTCAGGAGAAGTTCTGACTCGAGGGACTTACTGCAGGTTAAAGGAGACATAAATAAAGTAGAGACAGAAGGAGGGGAGATGATGATTAGTCATGTAGGACTCCCACGTGTTACGCGTTTTTACTGCGTTCACGTCAGCTTCTCTGTGTAAAGAAAGGAGGAAGAAATCTTTCAACCGTCAGCCAATCAGCCGTCAGTGTGGATGAAGATTCAAATCAGCTTCTCTGACAACAATGCAGCAGCCAGTATGTCCTCCTTCTAACTTTAGATTCTGGATCTGACTGCTCTGGATCTGATTGGACCAGAGAAGGTAGGCGGGGCTTTGAAGGCCGTTTTGGACGCCCCTGGGTTTGCCAGATATGAGAGCAGTTATCAGGTGAACAGGTGTTGCAGCGATGGAAGCGGGCAGTGGAACTGCTTCAGATAGAAGTGATTGTACCCGAGCTAAAAAGCCTCTGCATGTTTCTAATAAGCTCCAGCAGCAGAAAGCTGCTCAAACTAGGATCAATGTTGGAGATGAAACATGGAGAGAGGTTAGAACGCAGAAAGCTTTACAGACCCATGCAGAGCTGGCTAAACACTGAAGCTACAGTGTCCACCACATGCAGAGCTGGCTAAACACTGAAGCTACAGTGTCCACCACATGCAGAGCTGGCTAAACACTGAAGCTACAGTGTCCACCACATGCAGAGCTGGCTAAACACTGAAGCTACAGTGTCCACCACATGCAGAGCTGGCTAAACACTGAAGCTACAGTGTCCTGCCCGATGAGTCTGACATATGTTATGTATGAGTCAGCAGCTGCTCACTGTGCTGGATGTGACAGTCGGACACGTTGTGCAGCATGTGCTCGTTTGTCGTCTGAGTGACGGCTGATATAAAGTCTGATAAAGTGTCCTCTGTGTTTGTGGTCGCTGCATGAATGGCGCCCTGTCATGGCTCCGCCACACTGGCCATAAAAACAGACACAAGTCACATATTTGCAGGACGAAGTGTGTGTGTGAGTGTGTGTGTGTGTGTGTGTGTGTGTGTGTGTGTGTGTGTGTGTGTGTGTGTGTGTGTGTGTGTGTGTGTGTGTGTGTGTGTGTGTGTGTGTGTGTGTACTGTACATGTTAAAGCCATTGAAGTTAGATTAGCTGTTTCTGAAGGGATTAAAAAACTCAAACGCAGAGGGGCTGTTAAGACCCTACTACATCGTCTAATCCAAGCTAATGGAAGCCCCCCCCAACCCACACACACACACACACACCCACACACACACACAAACAAACACACAAAGAGGAAGAGACGGGAGAAAACATGAGGAGGACGAGCTTCCAGGAAAACAAGCAGAAGAAGGGGGAAGAATACAGTGAGGGGGCATTCCTCCCATATCTCTGCACAAAGAGGTCTTTCTGTCGGGGAAGATGGAAAAACAAGGAGGAAAGAAAGAGCAAGAAAGGCCAAGAAGAGAGGAAAGATGGATGAGAGGGGGCGTGGGAGACGACGGGGGAGGAGAAAGCACAATGAGAATCATAGAGGAAGACATCCTCAGAGATAACGAGGACCTGACAAAGAGCAGAAAGTCTAATCACATTTTCCCTCCCTGGCCGGCTGTCCTGCAGCTCAAACGTTTCAGTCTGGCTCCAAACGGCTCCTTCAACCTTCCTCCTGGGACTTTCACTCACTCTAAAGGCCTGCCAGGACAAGAGAGATGCATGTGCTCCTTTCAGTCGACGCACTATCGAACCAATCTGAATGCAGGAGGCAGATACACAACCACACAGAAGGCATCTCCGCTCGTCGGTCCGGGACACATCTGGTTATTTCAGGTTAGATTGAGACTACATGCTAGGAAGGTAAACAATGATCATCAATCCCAAAGAGCACAAACGACGTCCCCGAGACCAAATGAAAAGAGTGTCAGTGCGAGTTCGACCTGACAGCAGGGAGGGGAGAAGCTTCAGGACGCCCGCTCATATCGACAGCATCAGTAAAAACTGTCTCTGTGCTTCATATGCAGACGATACTGTGATTTATCGCTCTGCATCCGACTCTCGCTCTCATACAAACAAAATATGTATTTGCATGTTTTGTCTTTTGTGTCTGTCTGCAGGATGTGAAGAAAAAAAGAAGCCCTGAAATAAAAAAAAAAACACCAGATGGTTTCAGTCAACTTGACTGATGCCAAGCTGAAGAGGAGGGGGCATCCTCCTCCTCCTCCTCCTCCTCCTCCTCCTCCTCCTCCTCTTCCTCCTCCTCCTCCTCCTCACACTAAATGTTTCCTCTTCTCCGTTTATAAACCTCCACGTTCACTCACATCTCCTCCTTCCTGTCTCTTTCTCTCCTCTGCTCACCACCAGCCCGGTGAGAAAAACCTGACAATGCAAACAACAGAAGGAGAGACGTGTGTGTGTGTGTGTGTGTGTGTGTGTGTGTGTGTGTGTGTGTGTGTGTGTGTGTAAATGATGTTGCTATGAGTGTAAAGAGGAATTCAAGAGTAAACGGAAACGAGTGGAAGTGAAATCCCAGCTGTCGCCGTGCGTCCATGAAGAAGGTCGCTGCTCCGTCAACTTTGTTTGCTAAAGTTACATTTTGGATTTTTTGGAAACGTAAAGAATTTATACTTTACAACGTCAAACGTTTTGTTTGTTTTGTGCCAAGATGGCGCCGCGGATGGTTGCTACGGTAACGTGCTCTTTTGTAGTGGTTGAGTCTTTCTTTACTTTTGTAGTTTTTTTGCTCCTTTTTAGCCCCGCCCCCCCCCAGAGAGAGAAGACCTATTACAGATTAAACTCATCCCGGACAGCTCACTACACCCTCCTCACAGCGTCACGTGCTGCTACGTACACCGAGGTCGATGCACAGAGTTGTTTCATAAACTGTTTTATTCACTTCCGGAGATTTCCTCCTTTGTTATGTGTCAGTGAACTCGCTGCATCGGTCCACAGTAAGCTAGCTAACGGTCGCTGAGTGCCCACGCTCCATCGATCTTTAGTACTGCTCTCCGCTCTCTCAGCGTTGAAACCTTTTGTTCTGATCGGCTGAGTCAACTGAGTCTTTGGGTTTCTGGACGGTTGATCCGTCAAAGATGAGCACATTGCATCTGCCCTGTGCTCATGTTTAATCATATCGTCTGGAGCTGTTTTGGTAGTTTTAGACTTTTAGTGAGCGAACAGGTGAAGCACGTCTTCCTCCTCTGACGGCGGCGTCGGCGTCTCTGCTCCGTGTTCGTATTAAACCACGACGTCGACCATCATGATGCCGTGTTACCGCTCTGTCAGTCATTCGTGAAGTACCGACTGTTCATAGACGTCGAGCTGAGTCACTGAGCGCTAACGCTCTCTGCAGACTGCGAAACCACGAGAGCACTGACGCCTCAGAGCTCTTTCACACCGCAGGTCACACCGACACGTTCACGCGCCGCAGACGAGGCAGCGGGAGCAACTCGGGGTTAAGTGTCAGAAGGTAAAACAGGAAGTTCATGCAGGGTAACCTTCTTCTCCGCTGAGGGACAGAGCACATCTAGCACATCAACGACGAGGCTGCAGGAGCCGGGGATTGAACCCCCGACTTTTAAGGTCAGAGGTGGCTGACTGTAACGCTGAGCCACAGCCGCCCTGCAGCCCAGCCGCCCTGCAGCCCAGCCGCCCTGCAGCCCTGCAGCCCTGCAGCCCTGCAGCCCTGCAGCCCTGCAGCCCTGCAGCCCTGCAGCCCAGCCGCCCTGCAGCCCAGCAGAGTTCTGCATGACAGAGACTCAGAACTTTTCATCTCCCCAGAAGTCCAAAAACATCAACGCGTCTCCTGCTCACCTGCTCAGTGCTGCAAACAAAACTCACATGACGATCTGAACCTCGGAGCTGACAGGAAGTCCGAGTCTCTGCCCGGTCGCTCTCAGCTGTGAGCTGACTGAACTCCTCCTTAAAACAAACACACCGAGGAGGGCTGATGACATGAGGAGGTCGGAAAGCCCGGATGCACACGGAGCCGTCTCTGTGCACTAAAAGGTAGAAAGAAGCTGCCTGACAGAGAATCCCGGCTCTAAGAGCTTCTGCACTACGAACCCGTGGTGAATAATTGAACACTATGATGTTGTGCTGCAGCTTTTCATTTAATATGAATCCAAACACGCTGCTGCAGATGACACAGGAGATATTAAAAAGCTGAATCAAGTCAGGCAGACACTCCCTGTTTGTGTCCACGCGCAGAATCATGAATGGTCATTTCACGTTTTTATTTTTAACACGCCGAGACACACACACACACACACACACACACACACACACACACACACACACACACACACATGCATGTAGACACAGTGACACACGTATTATGAGAGCACGCCCAGCACAGTTCTTCATACCTGCTGGCCCATTATGTAAGACATCCTCGCTCCCTGAAGCCCTCATCGCACACACACACACACACACACACCCACACACACACACATACACACCCACACACACACACACACACACACACACACCGAGCTATACACTCTCACACACATCACATCCATGCATGGAGACCCAGGCAGCAGACGCACGGTGGGTTCCTTTTGTTTTCCTCGTACCTCTGCAGGTGTTTCCTCTCTTCTTTTATCCCTTTGTCTCCTCGTCACGCTCCTCTCTTCTTCTTCTTCTTCTTCTTCTTCTTCTTCTTCTCTGTCTTCACCTCTTCCTGCTCGTCCACTCAGTCGTACCTTTTCCACACTGATGCTGCAGTGGTACATTTAACACACCCATCTGAGCGCTGCCTCTCCTCCCTCCCTTCTTCCCTCCTTGCTGCTCTCTGATTGGCTGCCTCGCAGGGATGACATCAGCCTCTTTCTTTGCAGCCTCTCTCGTCCTCTCTCTCTCTCTCTCTCTCTGTATTCCCCTGAGAGCTCCGGCCCCTCCCTTCTTCTTTACCTCCATGCTACCCCCCCCCCCCCCCCCCCCCCTCTATTTTTACCTCCCTCCATCCCTCACTGTCTCCTCTCTGTTCCCGTTTTCTCGTCTTCCTGGTGTCCAGCTGGTTGGAAGAATATCAGAGAATAAATCTGGCTAATAAGTCGTTTTAAACTTTAAACTTGAATTGTTCTGTTCAGTGTAATGAAATAAAATAAAATGAGCCTCGTCCTTCTCTCTAATTAAATCAAGTCGTCGGCTTGTTTTCAGGAACAACAACAAGGTGGCAAACTGTGGGAACAACACAAACATGTCAGTCAGCACCAGCAGACATGAAGCAGCATCTTCAGAGATTATGACCTTTCAAAATAAAATGAATAAAAGGTAAACACGCTGCAAGTAAACAATACAAGTCCTAAAAAAAAAAAAACAACAGAAAAATAAACAGGAAACAAACACATCATAAGTTCTCCTGACTCCCAGACAGACGGGTTTCCTGACGGGATATTAAGATGGACGGAGAAACAGCCGCCTGGGAGTGAAGCCTCTGCTGACTGGCTTTAGTCCAGGTCATAAGCCCCGCCTCCTCCATGTTGACAGATTGACTATCACCTCTGGTGTTCTTTAAGTCAGACATCGGCTGCGTGGCGGAGCGAGGAGCTTCCTGGTTCTGACTCCTGGTCGGACAGGAGGTCTGGTGTTTGTTAACCCCGTGCGTGCCTGGATCCTGCTTCCTGTTGTCTCTGTAGAGAACAGCTCGGGGTTGGATGCATCAGAGCCCGACTGTGGACGCTGTATTCTGATTGGGGGTCATGCATCTGGTTTACTTTGTGATCAATAATCAAAATGTCCTCATGTGAAATCTGTGTTTCTGGAACTTTCTCAGGACCTTCCTTTCAGTTTTCCAAAATGTTGAAGAATTCCCAACACTGAAAGGAGCGTCAATTCTTCAGCTTCACTTCAAGCTGGACTCTTCTCTGGATGCTTTTCCTGATCGACGACTCCTCCTCCTCCTCCTCCCCTCCTTCTGCTCCTCCTCCTCCTCCTGCTCCTCCTTCTGCTGCTCCTCCTCCTCCTCCTCCTCCTCCTGCTCCTCCTCCTCCTCCTGCTGCTCCTCCTCCTCCTCCTCATCCTCCTCCTCCTCCTGCTCCTCCTCCTCCTCCTGCTCCTCCTCCTCCTGCTGCTCCTCCTCCTCCTCCTCCTGCTGCTCCTCCTCCTCCTCCTGCTCCTCCTCCTCCTGCTGCTCCTCCTCCTCCTCCTCCTCCTGCTGCTCCTCCTCCTCCTCCTCCTCCTCCTGCTGCTCCTCCTCCTCCTGCTCCTCCTCCTCCTGCTGCTCCTCCTCCTCCTCCTCCTCCTCCTCCTGCTGCTCCTCCTCCTCCTCCTGCTCCTCCTGCTCCTCCTCCTCTTCCTCCTCCTGCTCCTCCTGCTCCTCCTCCCCTCCTCTTCCTCCTCCTCCTCCTGCTCCTCCTCCTCCTGCTGCTCCTCCCCCTCCTCTTCCTCCTCCTCCTCCTCTTCTCTGTCACTAAAATGGAAATTCTGTTCTCCAAGTCCAGACTATAAAGGTTTGTGACACACATTTGGCATTTTGCTATCTGCCAAACAGAGCAGGCCGCCAAACAGCCACAGCCTTTGTGTGTGTGTGTGTGTGTGTGTGTGTGTGTGTGTGTGTGTGTGTTAAATCCAGAGCGGGAGAAATAGATGTGAGATCGGACAGATGGACGGGGAGACTCTTTGTGTTGAAGGGTTTTTCTTTGGCAGGAAGGTTCATACTGTTACAGTACTGTAACACTGTGTGTGTGTGTGTGTGTGTGTGTGTGTGTGTGTGTGTGTGTGTGTGTGGTGGGTTTACTGTTGTGCCGCTTCCAGAGACCATCTCTCTCTCCAGGATTTCTCCTACAAAATAAAACTCATCTTCTCCTAAAGTAACGCTGCTTGTCCCTTCAAAATAAAACTCAGTCTTAAAGTGAAGCTAAATATATGTGTTGGCTTTCACTAGCAGACGTGAGCGACTTCCTGTTGGACAGGTCGGTTGTGTTCCATCACAACAAAGTGAAGATTGTCAGGTACCTCGTAGTGTTTGAACGCCGTGTTTACGAGCTGTAACAAACATTTCCTCTGACTGTCGACAAACAAAAGAGTCTTTTCAACAAGAAGACAAAAACTCACTTTGTTTAGAGTCCAAACTGGAAACATTCCTGAAAGGTGAAAATCCAGAAGGAGCCGAGCGGGAACAGCTCAGGAAGTCAGGAAGAGGGAGACACAGCGATCAGACACAGGTGAGACTGACTGACCACACAGGTGAGACTGACTGACCACACAGGTGAGACTGACTGACCACACAGGTGAAGACGATCAGGAAACGACAGAACAACAACAGGAAGTTCAGGTAAAACAGGAGGAGAAGATTCCTGCTTCCTCCTGATCGCTTTATTGAGTTTCCTCTCCTGCAGACGGAAGCTCCATTATCTGCTGCCTCCTCCTCAAAGTCTGAGCCCACTTAGAGCTTAATTCACTTTACCTGTGTGTGTGTGTGTGTGTGTGTGTGTGTGTGTGTGTGTGTGTGCGCTTAAGATGCAGTGATCAATACAGCTGATTACCATCTCTCTCTCTCTCTCCTCTCGTATGTCCTTGTATCATGTCTAACATTGTCTAGGATATGTCATCACACACACACACACACACACACACACACACACACACACACACACACACACACACACACACGAGCCTCCTTCTTGAATATGGATATTGTTACCGTAAGTGTGACTCAGCCGCTCTGACTGGAATACTGAACACCCAAGAAACTGCAGCACACACACACATGCACACACACACACACGCACACACACACACACACACACACACACACACACACACACACACACGTCCTTCATCTTAGCTGTGAGGGAGAAAATAAAGACATGATGTATAAATATGAGAAACAGACGAGGACATGTTGAAGGTTTAACGCTTTAATTTAATTACACACAAATAAATCCTGTAAGGCAACGAGAGCCATTAGTCTTATGAGTCCTGCCCCACACACACACACACACACACACACACACACACACACACACACACACGGGTATCTTCATTCCCTAATGTCTGACCTGAATCTGATCTAACAGTTACAGCTCCTCGATGAGTAAAGACTGAATGTGTCTTTAGGTCCTGACAGACACTGATAACTCGAGCGCTCTGAAACAGGAACAAATCAAGAGTACCGACTTTGTCCCCCTGATGGCGCCGTAGATCGTATAAAAACATGGATGACACGACGATTCCCTAAAAGTGAAGACAGAAGCTGGACTCGCAGTGGCAGCTGGAGAAATCTCTAAACCTTTACTTTATTTCAAAATAAAAGCAGGGTTGAGTTTATATATTCTTTGTCTGTTGTGTTTTTATTTTGTTTTCTTTTTTTCTTTTTCCTTCTATTTGATTTGTTTTATCCTGTTAAGTGGTGCAAATTAGCATATGAAACACTCAAATCAATACATTTTAAATAAAATAATCAATTGTGAGAAGCAAAAAATAGACCAGAGAAGTTTGAATTAGATTCATACATTACATCCCGGCCTCAAGGTGTGTGTGTGTGTGTGTGTGTGTGTGTGTGTGTGTAAAACATGCAAAGTCACACACGTTGAGTAATTGCTGTGTCTCGTAAAAACCTCACCAGCTTGTTTCCTGTTTCGTGTGTAATCTGACACACACTCGTATCGATGCAGCAGCTCAGTGAGAGGAGAGCTGATGAAAGATCACTACGGTGGCCTGTTGGAATCACACTGAAGAATTTACACGCTCAGACTGCGTCGTTTTTATCGACACAGAGAAACAGGCAACGTGAGCCGCCGGCTGTTTGACAGACTAACCATGATGTTTGTTATTGGAGACACTGAAGAGTGTACAAAAAATCAAACAAGGGAAATCCAGAACACACACACACACACACACACACACACACGCCTGCCTGTGTGTGTGTGTGTACATGTCTCCCCCTGCTGGATGTTTTGTGAACAGCACCTCTGACTCTGCAGAGAGTTGAACCACCGAAACATGTCGGAGTCTGAATTCACCAAACAACAAAAAAAACAAAAACATTTCATGTGATTGTAAAGAACTTACAGACTGTTCTCAGCTGCAGCTGTTGAAACGTTTGAAAATTCAAATTTAAATTAAAATTTTTTTTTATTTGTCACCGGGGGAAATGCAAAATCACACAGAGCAGCAAATGGACGACAGTGCAGGTATTACTAGAATTAAACAAAGAAAATAAAGTGTTGATAAGAAAACAAAAAATATAAATAATATCTGTAAAAAGGAAAACTTTACAAATGCTAAATAACGCTGAATGCTGCGAGGCGAGGCGGCCGGTCGACCGCACGAATATCGACCCGGGAGCAAGCGAGAAGAAGTTCTTCCCTCGAGTTCATCCAAAGTCAGAGTTATTATAAACTTACTCATACGCCTTTATTTTGTGGGGGATTTTTAGTCTTGTACTTGGAGACAGGTTGGTGGACAGACAGAGAGAGAGAGAGAGAGTCATCCCGTGTTCGGGTCCAGCAGAGTCCGACCAGCTCACCGTCGTCCCAGATCATCCTTTAAAAACACATTCAGTGTGGAGCTGCAGAGGTCGGTGTACCCAGGCTGTGGCTCCTTTCCCTCTCTCTCTCTCTCTCTCTCTCTCTCTGGACCTGCTGTGTCCACTGTCCTGCGTCTCTAAGGGACAAAAAGTCTTTGTAGGAAGGAGTTTTTTATTAATCAGGGCGTCTTCAGCAGTTCTCAGGAAGCTGCAGCAGAAAAACTTTGTTATTGCAGACTGATGACCAACGTTACAAAACCGCCCTTCAATTCTGCAGTAACCATTTACAGCTACAGAGAACTGTTTCCACACTTTGACCATGTTCACTGGACATGACAACACACCAACCACGGATTAGACACACGGTGGGTTTTACAGGAAGTCTGGAGATGTTGTGGAGCATTTCAAAAGAAATATAACCTCATGTTGTGTCAATCATGTTGAACCGCCGACTCAAAGTCTCCTCCAGGAGATTTTACAAAAACCAACTTCAGCCTCTGTTGCCTCACAGCGAGGAGTTTCCTCATCCCGCGACCCCGGACGAAAAATAATGGATGGATGAAACTTAAAACCAAAATAAACTTTATTAATAATAATGCACTGGACTTTTCTAAACAAAGAACGCTCAACAAAGAAAGACAACAAAACAAAACAGAGAAAACATGAGAATTAGGGAGTTACCACACTACTACTAATGCTAACATTATTATTATATCCTCCTCCCACAGCGTTTGCGCCACACACACAAAAAAGGTATCAAAACGAGCGGCTCGGTCATGACATGGGTGTTTTTACTTTGTGGAAACTTCTGGCACACGGTGTGGACACAAATCGAGTTTAAATGACAAAAATTTGCCCCATTCAAAGCAGATGGCAAAAATTAAAATCCTAGAGTGTAACTGCCAAAAAGTTCAGTTTTGGAAACATATTTGTAAATCGCCATCCTGAAGTCATTGTTGCTCACATATATAAACAAAATACATCAAAATAAAGCTCTGAGTGTCCTCTCACTCATAAAGCAAAAAGTAAAAACATAAAATGTTCCAGTCTCCCAGGGGAGACATTTGTTTGACAGTCACACACCACATACACACACATTGGACTCTCACTCTAACTGACCTCCAGAATTTCACAGTTTTCACTCATGTTTTTAAATCACCACTGTGGTCCCAGTCTGAATGTTAGATAAAAATAAAATATATCAAAACGTGCTCCTATTTGTTCTGTCGCTCACAGTCCAAACAGATCGGTGATACCATGTTTAGTTTTTAGGATATTTGAGGTTTTGCGAGCAGTGGTAAGCCCATTCAAATACATTGATGGAATGTTCTGGCAGATCAAAGCTGAATGTCAACCAATCAGTGAGCAGCAGGTGTTCAGAGTTAGAATGATGACATCATTGCTTCAGTGGGACAGAGTTCTGTTTTAGCTGTTAGCTGACTAGATGGCAACCACCCTCACAATTTCTGCAGGAATTGTCTAGTATAAATAATATAACTTCTGGTTATTGACAGATATGTTTCTCAAACACATCTGGAAAAACATTCAAAATATGGTGCAAGTAGAAAAGTAGATCTGAAGCAAAGAGATGAGGTTGCACTTTTGAAGTTTATCAAATCAGATCAAATTAAACAGAAAGCTTATTATAGGTCTCATATTACCCAGAATCCTCTTCTCCATGTTCCTCTAACTCTAACATGTGTCTCTATCTGTCTCTACAAACCCCCCAATGATCAGAAAAGTCCATCCTCTCCGTCTTCTGCCTGCTCAAACAGGCCGTTTGGAGATGTTCCCTTCATGACATCACAAAGGGCAGTAGCCCCTCCCCCAGGTGGGTGACGTTTGTTCTGCCCTCTGAGTCTGCCTTCTCACCGTAAACAATAGGACATGGAGCCAGAAAGCAGCGAGTACACCCGAGCCCTTCCAGAGAGGGGGCGAGGTCAGACACAGCTCATTTACATATTTAAAGCTACAGACACAGAAACAGCCTGTTCTGAGCAGGGCTGAAATAGAGGGGTTTATAGACATGATCAAATACAGGATCAGGGTGGGAACTGGTTTTTGAAGACGAGGAGAATGTGTGACCTCTGACAGCAAATCATCTTGGACATCACTCACATCTCCCGAGGTGATGAGTAGATGACACTTTCAAATTGTCCACCGGGGGCACTTCTGAGCGAGACGGTGGCAGGATTGGTAAAATTCAATTCAGAGTAGGTGATGTTACTCGAGTCTTCATGCTGGGAAAAGAAAAACAAAACACAAAAAAACCAGCAATGAATCTGTTGCATTGATTCCTCACATGATCCATCAAACTGTATATACTATAGAACTTTCTGGACGACAAGCCTGTATCGTCCCTACAACCGCCGCCGTCCTCATTCAGTAATGACTTGATTATAACTTATCAAACTATACCTTCCTCTACTTGGTACCTTTCCCCAAAACGCCAGAGTACGTACGTATGCCACACACATCTCCGACACTTACTGTATTCTGAGACCGGGCTCGAGTGACAGAGCTGTATTCATGGTCGATCTCGACTTCATTGGGTTTAGCGTACACGGCGTGTTCGTAAGGAAGGGATCCTCTCTGGTTGTCCTCCTTCAGGTCCTCAAATGCTCGGTTGGTCTGCAGGAGAAAACATCAGTTTTCATTTGTGGTCAGAAGAGCTCGTTCAACGGCTGAAATGTCGTCGCTCTCACCTCTGTGACGGACGTGAACTCTGTTTCCATCGGAGTTTCTACAAAAAGCAGAAAATGTTTAGTGAATGACACAAGACTGAAGAACACATCAAACCAGCCTCAGGCGCCGGCGCCACCTTGTGTTTAATCCGGACGAGGGGAATACGGGGAATATCAGACATTTGGAAATGAGCGCCGGTGACCCCAACGGCCCCTTTTCTGAAAAGGTGAAAGATTTGAGCTCTCGGAGCGACTTCCTTTAAATATCAAACTTTCTATATTTCTTTTACATATGAACTATATTTCCATTTAGAAATGCCTGTTAGTTATGGAGCCAGGTGGCTTCCTGCTACAAACACACTCTACTAAAACTCCAAATATGGAAATAAAAAAAACACTCAAACAGCCCGAGCCGTCTGAAAACTGTGACCAAAAACCCCCGGCATGTATTGCACTCATAACATGTACCATGAGAAACAGGAAGTTACGGTGGGTTGCCTGCATGTGTAAATGTGTGTGTGTGTGTGTGTGTGTGTGTGTGTGTGTGTGTGTGTGTGTGTGTGTGTGTGTGTGTGTGTGTGTGTGTGTGTGTGTGTGTGTGTGTGTGTGTGCACATCCTGTTGCCTCACCGTTGGATTTGGAAGACTTCCTTCTGCAGAATATGAAGGTAACGAGAGCTAACAGGACAAGCAGGGCGAGGAGGGCGAGTCCTGCGTACAGCAGCATCTCTGCAGACAGAGCGATGGAAAGGGGGCGTGGTTTTAATTTGACACGTCATGGTGGTTGATGACATTAGTTGTAGACTGTCAGGAACATGAAGCCTCTTAAGACATCCATCTAAATTCTCCCTCAGTCATGAGTCTTTGCTCCTGTGTCGTGTGTTCCTGTTCAGGGTCCAGATAACGACCTGACCTCCTCAGTTTCCTCTAAAGGCGAGCTCACACTCGGCCCAGTTTTCCCAAACCACTGGGACCACAGCGTGCCAAAGCACTCCGTACCTGTCGTTGAGAGTCGCTCGGTGGTTTCAGCTTCATGGCTGCTCAGTGTTGGTGCTGCTGAAGGGACTGACGTAGAGAGAGTTGGATTACGTTTCGTCGTCGTGTCTGTGAACACAGAAAGCACATGAACACGTATGAAGGAATCCTAATGAGACGACCCACAAACATACAAAATATTTTTATTCCACTTAAAGAAGAAACTCACCGTCTGCAACAATGATCTCGAATGTGTATTTAAGATCACTTAAGGAATTTCTTTTCAGCTCACATGAGTACTGTCCGGAGTCAGACTGGGTCAGCTGTGAGATGCTCACAAACACAGCTCTCCCAGTTTGAAATCTTACATATCTGATGGAAACTCTGCCAGTCTGCCCAGTTGAATCAGATGCTCCAATTGATAAGAACCAACATTTGTCTTTGCATAAGAAAGCTGTGTTAAAATCTGAAGTTGTAAAGAAGAAGCACTCTGCTGTGAAATTCTCTCCAGCTGTTGTTTTGACGGGTTCTCTTCTGTCTGCTGTCAGAAATGCTGTGAAAAGAGAAGAAGAATCAACTCTTACAAAATGTATAAATACTTTATATTATCATCAATAAATCATCACATATTTCATATTGAACAGAAGGATGAGTGAAAAAGCTGGTTGGTCGAGCTTAGTGCCAGTACAGGAGACATCAATGGGGAGTGCACATTAAAACACAGGATCCCATGCTGCTTGATTTGAAGTTGTTTATTTGACCAGGTGGATGATGTTGTCGAGGTGGATGACTTTTTCTATCACAACAAAGAAGTGAAAACATTAAACTAAATGTATTATAATACTAAACAAACAGAATAATCCAAATTATATTATTATCTCTGGTAAATCAGACTCACATCAATAATGCATCCAACTTCCTGATCAAGGTAAATACAAAAGGTTTGTGGGTTCCTATTTTCTTCTTCTGCCTGCCAGGTTTGGTTTGGAGGGACAAAGAGGGAGCTGGGGGATGAGGGCAGGCTTTATAATGTTTGGGGTGTGGCTTACACAGGTGTGGTGAATCTAGGGGATTGGAGCTTGTGATTTTAGGATAGGATATAACTTTATTGATCCCCAATGGGGAAATTCGGGCGTTACAGCAGCAGCAGCAGTGCAGAATCAAAAACAAAAGTCAAAAATCGAATAAAAAATAACAACATAAACATAAATACAATCCAGGTAGTAAGGGGGGGATATATACAGAGGACTATAGCACGGTGGACTCAGCAGGGCAATGGAAAAGATATTAATAATACTGTGCAGTGAATGGCATGTTAAAGTTAAAGTGACCAGTGAAAGAATTTAAAGTGGCATTGTGATCAGAGGGTTATGTAAACCTTTTAACAATGAGAATATTTTAAATTTTTATAAGTGATGTTAAAGGTTGTATGAGATGTGCAAATACTAAAGAAAATAACTGAAGTATAAAAACACAACACAGAAACATTTATTACAGCTGTTTAAAGTCAATCAAACTGAGATAGCTCAGATCTGTATCACACAGATTCATTCATCTTTCCTTGACTTGAGCACACTGCATAATAACATAGAGCATGTGCTGTATTACAACGTTAGGTTCAATAATCTACAGTCACATACTGGGAGCTGCCCAGTTTAACCAGTAAAGTAAAAGATGTCTGTGGCCTTCAGTAGTTTATCAGTTGTTGTCATAGTTCAGCTCTTCAGGACAGATTTTTAAAACAAACTTACCATCGACAACGATGATTTCAACATCCCTGTATGAAGCTGACGATAACGATGAACCGACTCCACACCTGTAGAGTCCAGAGTCGGACTTGGTCAGCTGGGAGACTTTCACAGAAACATCTCCGGATGAAAAGCTTCGTCTCTTCCATTCAATGCTGAATCTGCCTTCTTGAGCGCTGACACCAAGTGTTTCTATGATGATGTCCTTCCCTCTACATTTTTCTCTGCAGAAAAACTTTCTGTCTGAAGCTGAAGAAAACGGGCATTCAACTTCCACACTTTCTCCTTCAAGTGCTGTGTAGTAAATTATCGGTTCTGCACCAATGACACCAAAGTGTTCATCCTGCAGAGCTGTAACGAGATGAAGAATCAGAAGTCACTGTCTTTACATGCTGCAGTCTGATATATGTTAACATGTTCCTGCTGCATGTTTAACTCTTCCCTTTGATGTTTGCATCTACAGCTGTAATAAATATGAGTAATAAATATTGTACAGTAAAACTCTCAGACTCCAGACGACAAAAAAAACCTCAATCTTTCATCAGGAACTTCTGTTCAATTAAAGTTCCTGTTTCTCAGAATAGAGAAATGAAGCAGCTCTTACAGACCTTTGTTTTGTAATATTCCATCATTTGAAGCTCTTTTTATTGCAATCATTTCAACATGATTTAGAAAGCAGCAGGTCAGTTGTGCATGTCATTCCTACATTACAGCACTGATTGTTTTTAATGCTGTGACGCTCAGGTTTCTATTGGTCTGTAGTTTTTACATCAACCTTTAAAATCTCCTTCATGCTGCAGATTCAGTGTTTGGTTAAAGGAAGCGAACATGTTGACTCAGTTACTGATAAAAATGCAACAAAAAGATTTGAGTTTGACACAAACGTTAAAATCATCAGTCGACATGAGGACTGAACCTCACACTGAGGCTCATCGTTCCTCCACCAATGATTACAGAGAGAACTGTGTACATACTGTGTTATTTAAGGTCATGATCATCATGTTGAAGCATTACAACATTATAAACCAATTAAAAAACAAACTGATTAAAAGAATAAATAAAAATACTCACAGAGCAAGAAGAACAAGATCAGAGTGTGACGGACTTCCATGTTTGAGACTCGAATGATTTTCTACTTCTGCTTCACTTAACCAGGAACTTCACCTTTTTTTAAAATGTTTGAACCCTCCTCTGAAGAGCACACACACACACACACACACACCCCCACACAATGACGTAAACACACACACACTAACACAATGACGCACACACACTTAGATGTGTACCTTACAGAGAGGGGACCATCAGGCTACTCTAAGTGTGGCCTTCTCCTTCTGCTTTTTTTTTGTTTTTTGCAAGTTAGACAGCGATCATGAAGTTTTCTAAATACTTTATTTTGTGACTTTGCACATCTCTGTTTAATCATGTTTGAATCTCGTCCACTGAGCCAACATGTGAAGACTGGCTTCCTCTCTGCTTCACACTTTGATGACTAATACTTCCTCTGCAGGTCTAAAGTTTAAAAATACTCTCATGATGACCATCTTCATTAGAAGTTAGAACCTCCATCATTTAAACACTACCAGTAACAGGTCATGTGAGATAATAATATATTTATTTGTAAAGAGCTTTCAGGTCAAAGTGCCGTACAGAGCATAAAACATAGAGTTTAAAAACATTTCAAATCACTAAAACAAAATTAAATACACACTTGGACTCTCAGGAAAACAAACAGAGAAATTAGGACTCATACACAACAGTAAAAACATAGAAATAAAGGTACAGAGTCGTAGGAGTGAACAGGAAGTACAACTGTTAGAGAATAAGAAAATAAAAGACATTTTAAAAGGAACTATCAAAATAAAATAATTCTGATAGGTTCAGGTCTGCTGAATTAACTGAGGTCAAATTCTCACCTGTGCGCCGACGCGAGTGGCCGCACATTCAGTAGCTCCGTCCCTGTCGTACTCGTCTTGATGTGTTATTCGTATGTTTTGGCTCTGTGCCAACTTCTGCTTTTATAGTTTTTATAGTTCTATAGTACACTTTCAGTGTATAACTTTATGTATCCTATGGATACTTTTTCGTGTTTTCGCGGAAATAGCAGCGGAAAACTTTCTTATTCAAGGGAGACGCTGCTCACACTCCGGACAGCGGGACAAGCCGGCATCGTTCACCCGATACCTGAGGAGCTGAGGCGGCGGTACAGAGGCTGTAGAGCCGGCGCTAAGCTAAAGGCTAGGCTAGCGGCTAAGCGATGGAAGTACAAGCCCTCGGTTCCGGTGATAGTTATGGGAACGTAAACTGTCTAACCAACAAGACAGACGAGCTGGCTGCTCTTGTGAGGAACAACCGGACATTTAGAGAGTGCAGTTTAATGTGCCTCACAGAAACCTGGCTGACTCAAAACACCCCGGATGCTAACGTGGATCTACCGGGCTTCACTAAAGTGAGAGCGGACAGAGACACAAAACGAAGCGGCAAACGAAAAGGAGGAGGACTCGCGCTGTTTATTAACAACAGATGGTGCCACCATGGACATGTTACTGTGAAGGAGGCAACGTGCGGCAAAGACATCGAGCTGCTGGTGGTAGGTCTCCGTCCTTACCACATGCCCAGGGAGTTCTCCCACGCCATTGTTGTTGTTGTTTACATTCCTCCGCGAGCGCACGTCGAGACTGCGTGTGACGTCATCCACTCTAACATCTCGAGATTACAAACACTGCACCCTGATGCTTTCATCGCCATCTCAGGGGACTTCAACCATGTTACATTGAACTCCACACTACCGGACTTTCACCAGTTTGTAAGCTGTCCCACCAGGAAGAACAGGACAATAGACCTCCTGTATGCAAACGTGAAGGACGCCTACACTGCCACCCCCCTACCACCTCTGGGTAAGTCCGATCACAACCTGGTCCTACTCAAGCCACAGTTCAAGACTAAGATCCAGAGACAACCGGTAACTACACGCACCTTCAGAAAGTGGTCTCCTGAGGCAGAGGAGGCGCTCAGAGACTGTTTTCAGACCACCGACTGGAGAACCCCCAAAAAGAGACTGATGGTGAGGACATTGAGGGGGTCACACTCTGCACAACTGACTACATGAACTTCTGTATTGATGTTGTGGTTCCCACTAAAACTGTGCGCTGCTTCCCGAACAACAAGCCCTGGATCACCAACGATGTCAAGGAGATCCTTAACAGGAAGAAAAGGGCATTCAAGGAGGGAGACCAGGCAGAGCTGAAGCGTGTGCAGGGGGAACTCAAGGTCAGACTCTGAGAGGCAAAGGAGGAGTACAGAAGGAAGGTAGAACAGAAGCTGCAGCTGAACAACATGAGGGAGGTCTGGGAGGGCATGGAAACCATCACAGGCTGCAGGAAGAAAAATAACAACGCAGAAGACGGGGAGCCTGAGAGAGCAAACCAGCTCAACTTGTTTTTTAACAGGTTTGACAGCCCCGTCGCTGCAGCCAAAGTGTGCTATTACTTTGTGGAAACCTCGGGCACACGGTTTGGACACAAATCGAGTTTAAGTGACAAAAATTTGGCCAAAATTTGCCCTATTCACAGTAAATGGCAAAATTTGAAATCCTTGAGCGTAACTGCCAAAAACTTCAGTTTTGGAAACATATTTGTAAATCGCGATCCTGAAGTCACTGTTGCTCGCATTTACAAACAAAATACATCAAAATAAAGCTCTGAGTGTCCTCTCACTCATAAAGCAAAAAAATAAAACATAAAATGTTTCAGTCTCCCAGGGGAGCCATTTGTTTGACAGTCACGCACCACATACACACACATTGGACTCTCACTCTAACTGACCTCCAGAATTTCACAGTTTTCACTCATGTTTTAAAATTGCCACTGTGGTCCCAGTCTGAATGTTAGATAAAAATAAAATACATCAAAACGTGCGCCTGTTTGTGCTGTCGCTCACAGTCCAAACAGATTGGTTTAGTTTTTAAGATATTTGAGGTTTTGCGAGCAGTGGTAAGCCCATTCAAATACATTGATAGAATGTTCTGGCAGTTTGGCAGATCAAAGCTGAATGTCAACCAATCAGTGAGCAGCAGGTATTCAGAGTTAGAGTTATGACATCATCATTTGAGTGGGACCATAGCAGTGGGACAGAGTTCTGTCTTAGCTGTTAGCTGACTACAGTTCAACAGTTTTACAGCAGTATAACTCAGAAACACGTACACAGACGGCAACCACCCTCACAATTTCTGCTGGAATTGTCTAGTTATGTTTACTCACAAAGAGTCACATAGAGGCTCCTAAATCTTATTTGGGGGATTATTGTATACAGAGGGGAGGGGGACAGTGGGTGTGTATTGTAGCTAATGTATTGTGTCCTGCCTGTCTGTATACTGCTACTGGATGCCTTGAATTTCAATCAATAAAGTATCTATCTATCTATCTATCTATCTATCTAACTCAGGTGAAGGTGCGTTTAGTTACCTACGGTGACGTTCAATGGAACAAACTGCTGGCTGACCTGACGTAAGCGGGTGTTTTTTTCATCCATTAATAATAATAATTTATACTTTATTAATTCAGTTTACACTCTGTGTAATGGACATGAACACACACATAGGCTGAAATACACACTCATGCACAAACAGGATGCTAGTGACGTGCATTCATGGTCTCAGAGTGAGGGGGGCTGCCCACAGCGAGCACTCCAGAGCAGGTTTGGGGTTTGGTGCCTTGCTCAAGGGCACCTCAGCAGTGCTCAGGAAGTGGACTGGCAGCTCTCCAGCTACAAAACCAATTTCCAAGCTTGGTCTGTGCCGGTACTCGAACCCAATACAATTTACATTACACTTGTTGACTGACAGACAGATGAGAGTAGATCTGGTCGGTGTCCCGTGTAGCTGGATGGAGACTCTCGTAGACGCGTTGTTGACCTGAGACTGCAGCAGAGCTGTTCTCGTAGACTTCATGTCCCTGGAAATAAAACAGCAATAAAATCAATCTCTGGTACAAAGCAGGAGCCAAAAAACCATTTTAAGATCTACATTTTTACAGCAGAAATAAACATGTTTACAGTCTGCTACCAACATTTTTTTTTGTCTTTTCAACTATTTTTTAATCCATAAAAACTGCACAGAAAGATTTATTTTAAAACTCGCCCATTTGTATTACAGTTGGCGCCAATTTCACCTTACAAGGCTGTCTTTATGAAGCCTGTGAGAGGGCATTTTGTTTTACAATCAGCAGTAAAAGAAACATACATGCAGTTAACAATCAGCATACAACTTAGGGAAGGATACTAAGAAGTAAAAGTCCAGTGGACAATAAATAAATCAAAGAAGAAGAAAGTGAAAAAGTGTTGTGGAAAATTTTACTTCACGTGTACTATGTACGTTATTTTACTTCACGTGTACTATGTACGTTATTTTACTTCACGTGTACTATGTACGTTATTTTACTTCACGTGTACTATGTACGTTATTTTACTTCACGTGTACTATGTACATTATTTTACTTCACGTGTACTATGTGTGCTGTTTTACTTCACGTGTACTATGTACGTTATTTTACTTCACGTGTACTATGTACGTTATTTTACTTCACGTGTACTATGTGCGCTGTTTAACTTCGCATTTACTATGTGTGCTATAGACTGGTGTAGTTTTGAGTCCTAAAACCAGGAAGTGAGTTAGCATGTTAGCGCCGTGGTTCTAAACTCTAAAAGTTAATGGGGATTTTGAATGTGTTTGTGTTTAGACGCCTGAAATAAGGTCTGTGGTTAACACAAGCTGAAGAGCTGTTGATGTTTTGTTAGACGAGATAAACTACGTTAGCTAAGTCCCCACTTGTGAATTTTAAAGTTTTTACGCTAACTTTAAATGGCGGTTGCTAACAAGTAGCTAACTGAGACGACAGTGGTTGTCACAGACATTACACGTCATCACGCTGGGAACTCTCTCACTAATCCTCCTTACAGCCTTTCGTCATGTTTTTCAGTGCTCTTGTAAATATTAGGTCAATAAACAATTTATTAAGCTAACGTTTAGGTATCTTGTGAAAACCGCTGATTAGATCGATGAAGCATAACAGTCGTGACGTCATTATAAATCGACCGCGGTGTAGTTCGCTAGAGCATAACGTTAGCTTTTTACTTCTCTCGGCTGCATTAACTCTTCAAACTTCATATAAATGATGTTCAACTGTAAAGATTATCCCGCTGAACAAAACAGCATCAGAAACGTGTGTTTGACACAGAGCTTATTTTCTGCAATGATCCAAAATTCAATGCAAAAATCCCATAGGCGAATTTTCGAAGGAACCACCGGCGCCATTTTTTCGTGTTGGCCTAAAAAAATATGTCATTTCTACACCAGTCTATTTTATTTCTGTGGCTCTATGTGGCGTGATGGGGCAGTGGCTCTATGTGGCGTGATGGGGCAGTGGCTCTATGTGGCGTGTTGGGGCAGTGGCTCTATGTGGCGTGATGGGGCAGTGCTCTATGTGGCGTGATGGGGCAGTGGCTCTATGTGGCGTGATGGGGAGTGCTCTATGTTGCGTGATGGGGTAGTGGCTCTATGTGGCGTGATGGAAGTGTGTTCTGATGACTGACAGACAGATGAGAGTAGATCTGGTCGGTGTCCCGTGTAGCTGGATGGAGACTCTCGTAGACGCGTTGTTGACCTGAGACTGCAGCAGAGCTGTTCTCGTAGACTTCATGTCCCTGGAACTAAAACAGCAATAAAATCAATCTCTGGTACAAAGCAGGAGCACAGAAGGATTTATTTTATAACTCGCCCATTTGTATTACAGTTGGCGCCAATTTCACCTCACAAGGTTGTCTTTATGAAGCCTGTGAGAGGGCATTTTGTTTTACAACAAGCAGTAAAAGAAAGTTAACAACCACCATACAAATTAGGAAGTAAAAGTCCAGTGGACAATAAATAAATCAAAGAAGGTTAAAAGTGTCACTTCACGTGTACTATGTGCGCTATTTGACTTCATGTGTACTATTTTTTTTATTTTAAACTCTATTTATCCCTGTGGGGCAATTAGCACGCCAAGCGTTCAACCACCCACAGGAGCAGCGAACTGCATACACCATGACAGGGCGAGGAATTCAGGGTGAAGTGTCTGAACATCAGTTTTCATTTGTGGTCAGAAGAGCTCGTTCAACGGCTGAAATGTCGTCGCTCTCACCTCTGTGACGGACGTGAACTCTGTTTCCATCGGAGTTTCTACAAAAAGCAGAAAATGTTTAGAGAATGACACAAGACTGAAGAACACATCAAACCAGCCTCAGGCGCCGGCGCCACCTTGTGTTTAATCCGGACGAGGGGAATACGGGGAATATCAGACATTTGGAAACGAGCGCCGGTGACGCCAACGGCCCCTTTTCTGAAAAGGTGAAAGATTTGAGCTCTCGGAGCGACTTCCTTTAAATATCAAACTTTCTTTATTTCTTTTACATATGACCTATATTTCCATTTAGAAATGCCTGTTAGTTATGGAGCCAGGTGGCTTCCTGCTACAAACACACTCTACTAAAACTCCAAATATGGAAATAAAAAAAACACTCAAACAGCCCGAGCCGTCTGAAAACTGTGACCAAAAACCCCCGGCATGTATTAAACTCATATCATGTACCGTGAGAAACAGGAAGCTACGGTGGGTTGCCTTCATGTGTAAATGTGTGTGTGTGTGTGTGCGTGTGTGCACATCCTGTTGCCTCACCGTTGGATTTGGAAGACTTCCTTCTGCAGAATATGAAGGTAACGAGAGCTAACAGGACAAGCAGGGCGAGGAGGGCGAGTCCTGCGTACAGCAGCATCTCTGCAGACAGAGCGATGGAAAGGGGGCGTGGTTTTAATTTGACACGTCATGGTGGTTGATGACATTAGTTGTAGACTGTCAGGAACATGAAGCCTCTTAAGACATCCATCTAAATTCTCCCTCAGTCATGAGTCTTTGCTCCTGTCTCGTGTGTTCCTGTTCAGGGTCCAGATAACGACCTGACCTCCTCAGTTTCCTCTAAAGGCGAGCTCACACTCGGCCCAGTTTTCCCAAACCACGCTTAATTCCGATTGTCCCGCTTCACAACAACATGCACAGCTTAGCGTGATCGTGAAGCATGCTTAATGTACGAGACAGACAGGTTGGTAAAATAAGAATAGAAAAGGGGCGTGCAGTCAAGTGTTCGTCTGCACACAGACGAACACTTGACTGACTTTGTGGATTATTTAGAGTCACGTCAGTCAGGTAGAGACAGAACGCTGCCGGGTTCCTTCATAATGAAGGCTCATGTGCATGCACTCGTACATGAACTGTAGCGTGCCTAAGCACATCTCTTCCAATCACGCCGGGGTCGAAGAAATGGACTCACACAACTGGGCTTTAGGGGAGAAGTGTGCTCAGGTTGGTTGTTGTTTTTAAATTATTTAGTTTGATGACTTTAGACTCCCTGAAATCAAAGTTCATCTTTCCACTGACCTTTTAAATCGTTCATTTCTTTTGGATGATCATACACTTGTTTATGTTTCAAAATAAGTCCTGGACCTCCTCCCTGATCCGCTGTCTGTGGACGTACCTGTCGTGGAGAGTCGCTCGGTGGTTTCAGCTTCATGGCTGCTCGGTGTTGTTGCTGCTGAAGGGACTGACGTAGAGAGAGTTGGATTACGTTTCGTCGTCGTGTCTGTGAACACAGAAAGCACATGAACACGGATGAAGGAATCCTGATGAGACGACCCACAAACATACCAAATATTTTTATTCCACTTAAAGAAGAAACTCACCGTCTGCAACAATGATCTCGAATGTGTGTTGAAGATCACGTAAGAGATTTCTGTTCAGCCCACATGAGTACTGTCCGGAGTCAGACTGGGTCAGCTGTGAGATGCTCACATACACAGATCCTCCAGTTTGAAATTCTGCATATCTGATGGAAACTCTGCCAGTCTGCACAGTTGAATCAGATGCTCCAATTGATAAGAACAAACATTTGTCTTTGCAGAAGAATGCTCTGTTAAAATCTGAAGTTGTAGAGAAGGAGCACTCTGCTGTGAAATTCCCTCCAGCTGTTGTTTTGACGGGTTCTCTTCTGTCTGCTGTCAGACGTGCTGTGAAAAGAGAAGAAGAATCAACTCTTACAAAGTGTATAAATACTTTATATTATCATCAATAAATCATCACATATTTCATATTGAACATAAGGATGAGAATATTTTAAAGGTCGTGTCCCCAGTGAGATGTGGAAATACTAAAGAAAATAACTGAAGTATAAAAACACAACACAGAAACATTTATTACAGCTGTTTAAAGTAAATCAAACTGAGATAGCTCAGATCTGTATCACACAGATTCATTCATCTTTCCTTGACTTGAGCACGCTTCAGAGAGGTTTGCTTGAGTTTTATGTATCTGACTAACATGTAGCTGTCATGTTCTCTCTCTTTCTTCAGTCCACCTTTTTGTAAACTGAGCACGCTGCATAATAACATAGAGCATGTGCTGTATTACAACGTTAGGTTCAATAATCTACAGTCACATACTGGGAGCTGCCCAGTTTAACCAGTAAAGTAAAAGACGTCTGTGGCCTTCAGTAGTTTATCAGTTGTTGTCATAGTTCAGCTCTTCAGGACAGATTTTTAGAACAAACTTACCATCGACAACGATGATTTCAACATCCGTGTATGAAGCTGACGATAACGATGAACCGACTCCACACCTGTAGAGTCCAGAGTCGGACTTGGTCAGCTGGGAGACTTTCACAGAAACATCTCCAGATGAAGAGCTTCGTCTCTTCCATTCAATGCTGAATCTGCCTTCTTGAGCGCTGACACCAAGTGTTTCTATGATGATGTCCTTCTCTCTACATTTTTCTCTGCAGAAAAACTTTCTGTCTGAAGCTGAAGAAGACGGGCATTTAACTTCCACACTTTCTCCTTCAAGTGCTCTGAAGTAAATTAACGGTTCTGCACCAATGACACCAAAGTGTTCATCCTGCAGAGCTGTAACGAGATGAAGAATCAGAAGTCACTGTCTTTACATGCTGCAGTCTGATATATGTTAACATGTTCCTGCTGCATGTTTAACTCCTCCCTTTGATGTTTGCATCTACAGCTGTTATAAATATGAGTAATAAATATTGTACAGTAAAACTCTCAGACTCCAGATGACAACAAAACAACATTTCATCAGGAGCTTCTGTTCAATTAAAGTTCCTGTTTCTCAGAATAGAGAAATGAAGCAGCTCTTACAGACCTTTGTTTTATAATATTCCATCATTTGAAGCTCTTTTTATTGCAATCATTTCAACATGATTTAGAAAGCAGCAGGTCAGTTGTGCATGTCATTCCTACATTACAGCACTGATTGTTTTTAATGCTGTGACGCTCAGGTTTCTATTGGTCTGTAGTTTTGACATCAACCTTTAAAATCTCCTTCATGCTGCAGATTCAGTGTTTGGTTAAAGGAAGCGAACATGTTGACTCAGTTACTGATAAAAATGCAACAAAAAGATTTGAGTTGGACACAAACGTTAAAATCATCAGTCGACATGAGGACTGAACCTCACACTGAGGCTCATCGTTCCTCCACCAATGATTACAGAGAGAACTGTGTACATACTGTGTTATTTAAGGTCATGATCATCATGTTGAAGCATTACAACATTATAAACCAATTAAAAAACAACAAATGACGACAAAGAAAGTGACTAAAAGAATAAATAAAAATACTCACAGAGCAAGAAGAACAAGATCAGAGTGTGACGGACTTCCATGTTTGAGACTCGAATGATTTTCTACTTCTGCTTCACTTAACCAGGAACTTCACCTTTCTTTAAAATGTTTGAACCCTCTTCTGAAGAGGACACACACACACACACACACCTACACAATGACGTAAACACACACACACCCACACAATGACGTAAACACACACACACTAACACAATGACGCACACACACTTAGATGTGTACCTTACAGAGAGGGGACCATCAGGCTACTCTAAGTGTGGCCTTCTCTTTCTGCTCATTTTGAAAATACAAAAACTCAAACTACAATTAGTTTTGTCTTTAACCATAATATTACTTAAAATGTCTTTTTTTTTTTTTCAAACAAATGCAAATGCATACTTGTTATGGTTTTTTAAATGTTTTTTGCAAGTTAGACAGCGATCATGAAGTTTTCTAAATACTTTATTTTGTGACTTTGCACATCTCTGTTTAATCATGTTTGAATCTTGTCCACTGAGCCAACATGTGAAGGCTGGCTTCCTCTCTGCTTCACACTTTGATGACTAATACTTCCTCTGCAGGTCTAAAGTTTAAAAATACTCTCATGATGACCATCTTCATTAGAAGTTACATAAAGGACCTCCATCATTTAAACCAGGGGTGTCCAAAGTACGGCCCAGGGGCCATTTGTGGCCCTTGAGTGGATTTTTTGTGGCCCTTGACTTCAAATCGAAGAATCAGAAGATTTTGGCCCCAGGCCTCATCAGATGGCATATTTCGTTCTTTTTCTTCTTCATGTTAGCGAGGGAGACCTATAAAAGCCTGACTATTCTTTCCAAAACATTAGAACACAACAGTTTCCCACTGCAATTAATTATTGTGTATTTACATTATTTTTTGAAGAGGTCAAAATACAAAAAGTTCCTTCCAATATTTAAAAAAAAACAAACAAAAAAAACCCTGTGGCCCGTGAGCGATTCTAACGCGACAATTTTGGCCCGCAAGAAAAAAAGTTTGGACACCACTGTTTTCAGTAACAGGTCATGTGAGATAATAATATATTTATTTGTAAAGAGCTTTCAGGTCAAAGTGCCGTACAGAGCATAAAACATAGAGTTTAAAAACATTTCAAATCACTAAAACAAAATTAAATACACACTTGGACTCTCAGGAAAACAAACAGAGAAATTAGGACTCATACACAACAGTAAAAAGAAATAAAGGTACAGAGTCGTAGGAGTGAACAGGAAGTAAGACTCTTAGAGAATAAGAAAATCAAAGTGGACATTTTAAAAGGAACTATCAAAATAAAATAATTCTGATCGGGAGGTTCAGGTCTGCTGAATTAACTGAGGTCAAATATAACTCAGGTGAAGGTGCGTTTAGTTACCACGGTGACGTTCAATGGAACAAACTGCTGGCTGACCTGACGTAAGCGGGTGTTTTTTTCATCCCTTAATAATAATAATAATAATTTATACTTTATTAATTCAGTTTACACTCTGTTTAATGGACATGAACACACACATAGGCTGAAATACACACTCATGCACAAACAGGATGCTCGTGACGTGCATTCATGGTCTCAGAGTGAGGGGGGCTGCCCACAGCGAGCACTCCAGAGCAGGTTTGGGGTTCGGTGCCTTGCTCAAGGGCACCTCAGCAGTGCTCAGGAAGTGGACTGGCACCTTCAGCTACAAAACCAATTTCCAAACTTGGTCTGTGTCAGTACTCGAACCCAATACAATTTACATTACACTTGTTGACTGACAGACAGATGAGAGTAGGTCTGGTCGGTGTCCCGTGTAGCTGGATGGAGACTCTCGTAGACGCGTTGTTGACCTGAGACTGCAGCAGAGCTGTTCTCGTAGACTTCATGTCCCTGGAAATAAAACAACAATAAAATCAATTTCTGGTACAAAGCAGGAGCCAAAAAACTATTTTAAGATCTACATTTTTACAGCAGAAATAAACATCTTTACAGTCTGCTCCCCAAAAAATATTTTTTGTCTTTTCAACTATTTTTTAATCCATAAAAACTGTACAGAAGGATTAATTTTATAACTGGCCCATTTTTATTACAGTTGGCGCCTTTTTCATGTCTCAAGGTTGTTTTTATGAAGCCTGTGAGAGGGCATTTTTTGCGCAATTTGACTTAACGTTTACTATGTGAGCTATTTTACTTAACGTTTACTATGTGAGCTATTTTACTTAACGTTTACTATGTGCGCTATTTTACTTAACGTGTACTATGTGAGCTATTTTATTTCGTGTGTACTATGTGCGCTATTTTACTTAACGTTTACTGTGTGCGCAATTTTACTTAACGTGTACTATGTGCGCTATTTTACTTTAAGTGTACTATGTGCGCTATTTTACTTGTACTATGTGCACTTTTACTTAACGTTTACTATGTGAGCTATTTTACTTTACGTGTAATATGTGCGCTATTTTACTTTACGTGTACTATGTGCGTCATTTTACTTTACGTGTACTATGTGCATTATTTTACTTAACGTTTACTATGTGAGCTATTTTACTTTACGTGTACTATGTGCGTTATTTTACTTTTACTGTGTAATGGAATTTCTGTAATTCCTCAGTTAATGTGTAATGTTAATTGAGGAATTACAGAAATTCCATGACACTTTGTGCGCTAAAATATTTGTTGTCTTTTCAACTATGTTTTAATCCATAAAATCCATAAAAACTGTACAGAAGGATTAATTTTATAACTGGCCCATTTTTATTACAGTTGGCGCCCTTTTCATGTCTCAAGGTTGTTTTTATGAAGCCTGTGAGAGGGCATTTTTTGCGCAATTTGACTTCACGTTTACTATGTGAGCTATTTTACTTAACGTTTACTATGTGAGCTATTTTACTTTATGTGTACTATGTGAGCTATTTTACTTCACGGGTACTATGTGCGCTATTTTACTTCACGTGTACTATGTGAGCTATTTTACTTAACATTTACTATGTGTGCTATTTGACTTAACGTGTACTATGTGCGCTATTTTATTTCGTGTGTACTATGTGCGCTATTTTACTTAACGTTTACTGTGTGCGCAATTTTACTTAACGTGTACTATGTGCGCTATTTTACTTTACGTGTACTATGTGCGCTTTTTTATTTTGTGTGTACTATGTGCGCTATTTTACTTGTACTATGTGCACTTTTACTTAACGTTTACTATGTGAGCTATTTTACTTTACGTGTAATATGTGCGCTATTTTACTTTACGTGTACTGTGCGTCATTTTACTTTACGTGTACTATGTGCATTATTTTACTTTACGTGTACTATGTGCGCTATTTTACTTCACGTGTACTATGTGCGTTATTTTACTTTTACTGTGTAATGGAATTTCTGTAATTCCTCAGTTAATGTGTAATGTTAATTGAGGAATTACAGAAATTCCATGACACTTTGTGCGCTATTTTATTTCGTGTGTACTATGTGCACTGTTTTACTTCGTGCTGTACAAATGTCTCATATAATCTGTCATATAAAATGTGTTAGAAATGTCTTGGAATACTGCATGCACAGTATATAAGGATGTTTTGTCTTCCGTCTCCTTCTCACCCTGGACAGATATGGGAATAGTCACGTAGGCTCTTTTCTCACATGAGGGGATAGATTGTGCCCTGACAGGTGGGCAGTGGCTCTATGTGGCGTGATGGGGCAGTGGCTCTATGTGGCGTGATGGGGGAATGCTGTATGTGGCGTGATGGGGGAATGCTGTATGTGGCGTGATGGGGCAGTGGCTCTATGTGGCGTGATGGGGGAGTGCTCTATGTGGCGTGATGGGGCAGTGGCTCTATGTGGCGTGATGGGGGAGTGCTCTATGTGGTGTGATGGGGGAGTGGCTCTATGTGGCGTGATGGGGGAGTGGCTCTATGTGGCGTGATGGGGGAGTGGCTCTATGTGGCGTGATGGGGCAGTGACTCTATGTGGCGTGATGGGGCAGTGCTCTATGTGGCGTGATGGGGCAGTGGCTCTATGTGGCGTGATGGGGCAGTGACGATGGGGCAGTGACTATGTGGCGTGATGGGGGAGTGGCTCTTTGTGGCGTGATGGGGGTGCGTCTATGTGGCGTGATGGGGCAGTGGCTCTATGTGGCGTGATGGGGCAGTGGCTCTTTGTGGCGTGATGGGGGTGCGTCTATGTGGCGTGATGGGGCAGTGGCTCTATGTGGCGTGATGGGGCAGTGACTATGTGGCGTGATGGGGGAGTGCTGTATGTGGCATGATGGGGCAGTGGCTCTATGTGGCGTGATGGGGCAGTGACTATGTGGCGTGATGGGGGAGTGGCTCTATGTGGCGTGATGGGGGAGTGGCTCTATGTGGCGTGATGGGGCAGTAGCTCTATGTGGCGTGATGGGGGAGTGGCTCTATGTAGCGTGATGGGGCAGTGCTCTATGTGGCGTGATGGGGCAGTGCTCTATGTGGCGTGATGGGGGAGTGCTGTATGTGGCGTGATGGGGGAGTGTCTCTATGTGGCGTGATGGGGCAGTGGCTCTATGTGGCGTGATGGGGGAGTGCTCTATGTGGCGTGATGAGGCAGTGGCTTCATGTTTACTTTTTCTCGGGGCCTCTTTCTCTCCTCACCGTGGGAGAGAGGGGTCTTTTTAATTCTGCCTTTGAATAAATATTTATTGAGACCAGATCGATCTTGGGGTTCTTTACTGAATAGTTCTTCTCACTCTTTATTCTCACTCTTTGGTAATAGAAAAATTCCACAACAAAAGCAACACAATTAGATGTTTAAAAAGGCGACTCTGTGCTGTCTCATGGTGGTTGTGTTACTTTTCTACCTCCCTCACATTTCTACATCCGGCTTTGACAGCGTTATCGTAAAATCTTCACTCGATTCTGCCGTGTCTGTAAGTCTTCCTCTATTTTATCAGCTCATCTCAAGCCTGTAGTAAAATGTTGCATAAAGTCACCATACAGAAATCATTGAAACCTACAAAAACACAGAACGAATCAAAGACATTTACCTCCATGGGTACACCACCTTCTTCATGTCCTCTGGTGCTCAAACCAGAGTTCCTCCTGATCTTCCACACGCAGAGAAAGAGCAGGAAACCAATAATCTGCACTAAAGCCAGGCTCGCACACACAACCAGAGGAAGAAAGTAATCTGGAGAAAGAACCAATGAGAGTGAGAGACGAGCAGTGATGTCAATGTGAAATTAAAGGATTGTTAGAGCAGGCTTTTCGTACGGAATCTTCCGTGTGCTTTGATGTTTGTTGTTCCTGCCTGTGCAGCATGCTTGTTTCACTCTCGCTGCTGATTGGTTGCTGCTCGGAGCACGCTGCCTGTCTCTGTTTATGTGTTTCATTGGAATCTGTAGCATCATGGTAGCACACTGGTCTTTGACCGTGCTTTACATTTTGTTTTATTTTATTTAGTAACTTTGGGTTTGTATTTAAAAAAAACAAGAATGCTTTCAGTAAAGAATTAAAGTGAAGAACCTTCGGCTGGAGTTTTTTGTGAAGTATGCGTCAACCATATGTTACAGCTCTACAGTTTGTGTGCACATTTTTTGTGAAAAAAAATAAGACAGGCACACAAACAAGGATCATTTTGTGTTGAGTTTGCGACCTAAAGACCTTAAAGTCGTCCTTCAGTTGCAGAATAAGATCTGTACCTGGAGGCTGGGCGGCCATCTTGGAGGTTGGTCTCAGAGTTGTTGTTGGTACAGGGGCTGATGGGTAAGATGTTTAAAAGTCAGTTTCTTGTTCACTTTTGAAATACAAACTTCAGACACCAAATTATCAACAGAGTGTCATGACAGATCACATATGACACTCAACATGCCATGTGTATGCAGCCACACTCAAATACCAATCCTGTTGTTTTTTTGTGCAACTTTTTTTAACAGGCTCTGTTGGTTAATGTCGACCAACATGAACAAGGGAGAAGAATACTATCTGTATCCTCAAGTTTTACCCCAGATATGTACCGACTTTAAAGATTTATTCTATGCATCTACAACACAAAGCACACAATCAAATGTCTCTCTAGCTTCAGCATTAGCATTTTAGCATTTCATCCCTTTAATGTAGTTTTCAACCTTATAAAAAAAGATACTTAATGGGGACAAGATGATCACTCTACTGTAAAGTGCATCATCCCTCGACACTCTGGAGATGTTTGTTGTCATCCATATGGCGCCCTCTGCTGGTGAAAGAATTGCCAGTGTAATACAAATGAAATTCTTTTTGACTGGTGAATAAATCTGTAAAGTTGGTGCCTATCTGAGGTCAAATTAGACGATACAGATAATCTTCTTTTATGTTCATGTTTGTTGACATTGTCGACCTGCCAATTATTCGGTCGGGCTCTACTTCAGTGAGACATCCCGTCATAAATAGATTGATGGTGTATTCAATACATTGATATCAGGATAATCATCATGTCTTTTAGTAAATCGTTACCATCTAAAACTCTGAAGTTGAAGTCTCGGTATTCAGTTGGACCAGAAGTCCCCCCGACTCCGTACCTGTAGCGTCCGGCGTCAGACTTGGTCAGGTTGGTGACGGTCACAGTCACTAATCCTCGTCCAGGAGATTTGTTTTTGTAACGAACAGTGTGCCTGCCACTCTGAGCTTTAATGCCGTCTGTTTTAACTAGAACATCTTCTTTTGCTCCACACTCATTTTTACAGAAGAACTTCCAGTTTCCAGACGATGAGAAGGTGAATGAAACCCAACGAGTGTCTCCTTCAGCTCCTTTATAAGTGTTGACTTTAGCACGAACCAGTCCCGAGTCTCCTCCACACATCGCTGTTGAAAAGATATTTATTATTTGCACCAAATGTATTATAAATTAACATTTGCACATCCATTTCATAGGACAGACAGGTGCTTAAAGGTAAAGTCCTGCACACCGTCTACCCTGCAAACAAACATTGGCTTATTGCAAAGTTTCCGTAATTTATCTTTATAAAACCAAAAAGTTTGTCAAAATGGCGTCAAGACAAACTTGACAAGGAAATTAAATACAGACTTTACTTCTTTTTTAACTAAAAACAAACCAAATGTCGTTGCCACAGAAAAACAACAATGTCCGCCTTTAACAGTCAAGGGAAAAAATGAAAGGGATCCGGAAGGGGAAAAAAATATACTCCACAAAAAAAAGGGCCATTCGTTTGGCACTCACCGGTCTGGCGGCCTACTTCCTTTTTTGAGATAGTCCAGGGTGAATCAGGTCTCTTTTTGCGACGTCCGGTCCTCCCAACTCCAACACAAAAAACCCTGTTCAGGAGGAAACACCGCCACTTCCAAAAACACTTATTCCCTCATCTTCATCCAGTAAAAACCATCTCTCCTCAGCCACACCGTCCCTCTGCTCACTCCTCACCAAACCAAACCAAATCCCCCTCTCCCTTTGTTCACCTCTGCTCCGCCCCCTTCACACACCTGTGTATCCCTAGCTAATTAGGTCCTCACTCCAGGCACCCAGGCAGGGAGATCACACACACACACACACACACACAGGGACCTCCCTCACAGTAGTGGCCATGTCACAACACATTTAGAAACTGTTCATCGTGAACAGAAAGCATCACAGAAACACACACACAGATTTTCAGTCCTCACCTGATACGAAGCAGAAGAACAGAACAGGGTGCATGTTGATGGAGACGGTTCGTTAAACTGCAGGAGAGCGAACGCTTCATTCTTTTCAAACAGGAAGCTGTACGTCTGCCCCCTCCGTTTATCTGATCAATCAGGAAGATCAAGCTGCAGAGAAACATGTGGTCCACTATCGCTCACGTTGTGCCCTTAAGCAGCACCCACAGCGTGTTGATGACGTGAACACACGTTTTATATCAGTCATTTCATTTAACAACAATATGCAAACAGCAACGTAGTCATTTTAATATTACTTAGCAACATGTATTTCAGCACAGGACTTGCAAGTTTACTGGCTGGCAAGCTTCATGATTGGACAGCTGCAGTGCATTGTGGGGCAGTTTTCATGACACTGTGTTATTGTGAAATGTTTTTCAAAAAGGCAGAAAATCAAAAAAAAACAAAAAACATTGAATATGTTTTGAGTGCAAGAAAGAAAAAGGAGACAAAAGACGCATGAACACAAAAGATGAAAACAAATGATCTCCCTTTGTTTTGGTTTTTAAGCTGCAGTTCACCGTTAACGCTCATTATCATGTGCAATTACAACCAGTGCAAAAACTAAGCCACCGATAGGTCAGATTTCATTTTTGAAATCCTTGTGAAAATTTAGAGTAAAGGCCTCCTTCGTGTGAGGGCCGCTCTGCAGTCCATTGTTTGGGGGGAAATGTGAGATACAGAGGTGGGGAGCATTGGACCACTTGGCTCCTCGGTGTGAATCTGAACAGCCTCATGTGTGTCGAGGTGTGTGTTTGAGTGTAGAGTAGGTTTGGTCCTGGTCGCTGGTAGCCGGATTGAGGCTTTCGTAGATGGATTCCACAGATGAAGAGACTGGAGGATTGTTCCCGAAGTGTGGAATCTGAAACACACACACAGGTTTGTGCACGATGAGTGAACTCTGCTGCAGAACTTCACCTTCAACGTGCAGCAGTGACAGCAAGCAAAGAGTTAAAGGACGTCACCTCCATGTTCATGCCGTCCCTGTCCCCACCGCTGGTCGAACCTGTGAAACAGAAACGTCTTTTTCTTTTCATTCAGTCATTGAGATTCTTTGGCCTTTCCGAGTAACGTAAGTTAAACTAGTTTCTTGCTCGCAGTTTCTTTGGGTGAAAATGAGACATTTGAGTTTTTTTTGCTGTAGTTCGTTCTCTCTGTTGCCTCACCGTCACGTCTGGTGGTCCTGGTAATACAGACCACGGTCAGCGCCAGCCCCAAGGCGAGGACAAGGACGACGAGGATTACAACCACATACAGCAGCCCATCTGTGTGACGTGACGGAGGAGACAAAGGCTGCTTCTTAGACAGTTGATGACTCCACATGCAGAGTTAATATTTAAAATAAACATAAAGGTACCTGTGCCCCTAAACCCGACTGATAATCTCCCACCTGGCCCTTCAGTCAAGCTCCTTTGTTCCAACAGCAGTCAGATATTTTTATCTTAATAAACATGTTTTGTTGCGGCTCTGAATCTTGAAAGACTGAACTATTAACGAGAATTGCAATAATATCGCGGATATGATAAAACAAGACTTTCTAACCGCAAAGGATGCGAGCAAGCGAGAATGAGAAGTCCCCTCATAACGAAAAATAGAAATGATGCTCTTCAACCTCGGACCTGTTGAACAACGGTCTCAGGTTTAATCAGAGCCTGGTGCTATTGTGTAAAAGAGGAGCAGTACGTCCGCCGTGCGGAGCTACAATTCTTATTTTTTCAAGAAGACACCTGACTTGCTACCTCACAAACACCTGTTGTTTAGTAGCATGGCTAAATGCAGACAGGCGGCGTGTCATATAAGCCCAGCACTGACCTACATGGTTGTTAGCATAGCGCCACATGAACGTTATTAAAACGGCATGGAGAAATGACTCCGGGAATAACAGAGTTCATCAGGAGAGATTCGATGCCTCTCAGCACGGAGACTGAGTGGACCAGGCTCCAGGTTGTATCTGATAATTGGTAAGTTAATTGTGTGAGTGTATCTGTATGAAGGTCAGTTTTTGGCGATGGAGTTTCAACCATCATACCTGATTTAGTGGTTGAAGACGGATGGGGGATAGTAGGGAACGTGACCAAAGGTGCGGAGCTGGAACTGTCCTCTCTTGCTGGTGTGGTGGCTGATGGGACGGGTGTAGAGGATTGAAGGTCTGGTGTCAAAGTGGTTGGATCTTTAAAAAAAACAAAACAACCCATCAAATGCTGAATGAAAAAAGGCAGCAGGCACACAAACGGTTTGTCCAGATGCATTAAGCAAAAGAGGTGGGACATGATAATTTGTCTTTAAAGGACCAATCAGAGAGCTGCTCTCTTCCTCTCTGATCAGACAGCCAATCAGAGAGCTGCTCTCTTCCTGTGTGATCATGAAGGAAACCTGCTGTGTTGAAGCTTCTCTGACAACAATGCAGCAGCCAGTATGTCCTCCTTCTAACTTTAGATTCTGCTCCTGAATGCTCTGGATCTGATTGGACCAGAGAAGGTAGGCGGGGCTTTGAAGGCCGTTTTGGACGCCCCTGGGTTTGCCAGATATGAGAGCAGTTATCAGGTGAACAGGTGTTGCAGCGATGGAAGCGGGCAGTGGAACTGCTTCAGATAGAAGTGATTGTACCCGAGCTAAAAAGCCTCTGCATGTTTCTAATAAGCTCCAGCAGCAGAAAGCTGCTCAAACTAGGATCAATGTTGGAGATGAAACATAGAGAGAGGCTTTACCTAATGCCTATCAACAAATACCTGCATGCAGGTGCAAACTACAACCTGCTTCCTGATATCAATTATCTCAAGTAGCAGGATGTAAAGAAAGTCAGTGTTCACAGTGAGATACTTCAAAAACACTTAAAGGGGGGAAACTCACCGTCTCGGACAATGATCTCAAAGGTCTCCAACGTCTCTTCAAAATGTCCCTTTCCATACCCACAACTGTACCGTCCTGAGTCAGACTCGACCAGCTGTGAGATGCTCACATACAAAAGCGCTGCTCCCGAAATAGGTATGTATCTGAAGTCATACCTGTCAACATGCACTGTGTAATCAGGGTTTATAACAGGGATGTTCCTACACTTCTGAGGAGTGCAAAGAAACACATGGTTTACAAACGTGTTTCTGTAAAGGTAGCATTGGACTACGATATCTCCTCCAGGTCTCGCATACAGGGGCTCTTCTTTCTGTCTTCCATTCAATAAGGCTGCGAAAAACACAAAAACATCAGTGTCTGAACTTCCTGCAGCAAATCACAATCATTATTTCATATTTCAGATCTAACCAAGCGTCAAGTCAAACTAAGAGCTGTGGCTGGCTTTAAGTTCAAGTACAATAACCGTATTCAATATTTTATAGATATTTTTCGTCATGTAAAATTTCTTATTTCTGCCAATTAAAAAAAACAAAAACATCCTGACAATGAAACATGAGTAGAATGGAGGGGGCGTGGTCAGGCAGCTCATTTACATATTTAAAGCTACAGACACAGAAACAGCCTGTTCTGAGCAGAGAGGGGGCGTGGTCAGACACAGCTCATTTACATATTTAAAGCTACAGACACAGAAACAGCCTGTTCTGAGCAGGG
Source organism: Symphodus melops (assembly GCF_947650265.1). NCBI lineage: Eukaryota > Metazoa > Chordata > Actinopteri > Labriformes > Labridae > Symphodus > Symphodus melops. Next base: position 25,818,630 of record NC_136703.1, read on the forward strand.
CTGAAATAGAGGGGTTTATAGACATGATCAAATACAGGATCAGAGTGGATTTACAACAACACACTTCACACACGTGATGAAGAGGAGCGAGGACACTGATTTCACCTGAAGAAGAGGAGGAGGTCATGTGACCCATAAAATTGTTGTGGTCGTGCACAAAGTGATCGAACAAGAAAACGATCAATGAGCAGTTAACGGAGAGAGATTTTTTTTAAACAACAAAGGAAACGTCTTCAGGGTTTTTAGTCAAAACTCACCATCCACAACAAATAAATCCATATAATTAAATGTAGCTGATGATACAGATGCACCCACAACACACTTGTACCGTCCAGAGTCAGACTTGGTCAGCTGTGAGATTTTCACCACAACACTTGCTGATGAAGTTCTTCCACTGCCGTCCCATTCAATGCTGTATCTTCCTCTCCAGGCGCTGACGTCAGTTGTTTGTACGAGGACGTCTTCTGGTTGACAGTCGTTTTTACAGAAGAACTTTCCACTGGAAGCCCAGGAATAGGGGCAAGACATGGACGCCTCTTCTCCTACAGTGTATGAATAGATAGGAATCTTTTGATCTTCTGGGGGATACGTGTTTCCATCCTGCAGAGCTGTTAACACGAGGAGCAATCATTAGGTCAAACAAATCGCATTATTTCTGGAAGCAGTGATCTACTGTTTGCACACCTCTGACGGGCTGCTGTTTGAGTCCACTCAGTAAATGAACCTGAAAACAACAGATGGCAGCAGTTTGTTCTTTGTTTCCTGCTAACATCGTTCCTGAGTTTGGTTTAATTTGAGGAGGTCCCAACTACTCTGAGGCCCCGTTTACACGGAGACGCATCGAAAGGACTCCACTCCGGATTCGAAGTACAGACCGTCTACACGGCAGGTCTTGCCTGAGTGAAAACGATGTAGTTCTCACGCCCGGCCAGTAGTGGGCAGTGGAACTTTACAACGCGATATGCTCGACACTCACCAGTATAACCACTTGCGAAAGGTTGAACAATGTGCTGCAAGTGTTCGATGCTCTTTGGGCGGCGACACACACGATGTATCATATCAAGGTTCAGTTTATACAACGCGAATAGCTGCTGAAGCACATAGCACAAGCGAATCCGCCGCCATTGTTGTTTATGTTTTTTTCTCGACTACTGCGCATGTCCAAATGTATGGGGGGGAGGTGTGGTGACGTCATCGCAGCCAGAGAGTTCGCTCCGTTTCGTTCACATGGCTGCGATACGCCCCCCCCCCTCCCCCGTATTCGTTTTGCTCCACTCTGGAGGTCGAATTCAAAAGCTTGCGTTTTCACCCCCGTGAAACACCGACGCCGTGTGAACGAAAGGCCGATCCCATGCTCCACTGTTTCGTCTTACTGTCACAGCGTCTCCGTGGAAACGGGGACTTACAGTGAATGAAACCAAACTTGGGTTCTTTTCATCCTCACAGATGGCAAACAAAAGGAACTGTCCCAGAATATTCTTTCAAAAGATGGTTGTGAAATTGACTTTACGTTAAATTCTTACTTGAGGACAGCTCGGCTCTCAGGCAGCACATTCAGTATGTTGCTTCATTTTACTACAGAAATGCCTGTGGCTGGTTTGTTGCTCATTATACATTACCTATCTCTTTTCTCCCTGACTTCTGACTCGATCCTGTCTCTAAATAAAAGGCCCAAAAAAATCAACACTCAGTCGACCTATGGATCAAGACTTAAAAAACTGTAATAGTAATCTTTAAGCACTTCTGAAAATAAAAACACTAATGCTACTGATCAATGCCGAAAATAAAGATTTGTACCAAATAAAAAGAGACAAAATAACTATGAAAGTACTTACAGAGCAAGAGCACGCACATGAAAGTTTGATGGAAGTTCATGTTTGGTTTGAGACCTTAATGGTTCTTCTTCATAACTTGTATCTTTAAGTAACAGCATCCTTCCTCTAACCACAACGCACACACACTCCTTCTCTTCACTTTATCTGTCCTGCAGGTTTCCTGCTCAGTGAATTCAAAATGTTCTTCAACACCAGTTTGGGCTGCAGGAAGTTTATACATTTCTGCTCAAGGATCCATTCTTGGTGCGTCATTCTTTGAAATGCTCATCAGGTCTGTTCATCTCATTTCACAGCTATGCTGATGACGCATAGTTATATCACTCTATATTATAATCTAATCTCTACTCCACTCTCTCCATAAACAATAGGACATGGAGCGAGAAAACCTGTGTACACCCGAGCCCTTCCAGAGAGGGGGCGTGGTCAGACACAGCTCATTTACATATTTAAAGCTACAGACACAGAAACAGCCTGTTCTGAGCAGGGCTGAAATAGAAACAGGCTTTTTTTTGAATGGGTGTGTATGTGACTTCCTGTGCTTCTGCAGCCAGCCTCTAGTGGACATTCGAGGAACTGCAGGATTATGCACTAAATTTCCTTAAGACCAGAGGTCTCCCTCTGGGCGAAACCTCATTCACATCCCAAGCAAGTCTGGGACTTCTGCAGGACTGACGGGGTGCAGGACGGTGTCCCTCAGAGGGAAAGTTATCAGTGAAATAAGAAAGAAGAACAAACACTGATAATAAATAAAGAACTTTATTTTTTAATATGCTGTAAATATATCCAGAAAACATGTTGTAAACATAATCGTACACATTAACTAGATATACTTTATTTTTCATACTTGGACTGATATTTCAAGTATGCAGATCTGTACGAGCAGATAAGTCGCAGTGCGTTCACGGCAGATGGAAGAAGAAACGGCATAGTGAGTAATTTGGAAGGATTGATCATGCAGTGCTGTATGTTACAGACAACTTTGGTATTGTGTTCACCAAAACAAAGCAGTTTTTTTATTTTTTTTTTAATTTCTTCGACAAAAGCAGAGAATACAGCGTCAGGTTGGATCAGCTCCAAATACAAAACTTTCCCTTTCAGCTCCTAAAGTTTTTCATTTGATAACAAAAAGAATTTGTTTCTGCTTTATTCCCACGTTTATTCCCTCGGAGTGAAAACAAACTGATAATTCATCTCACTGATTAGAAGTGCTGACAGTTTGATTTTTATCTCAACAGTAACGTCCGATAATTTAACCCTGAATGCATCATCGTCAGTAATCAGCTGTTGAAGTTTTTTTCTGGAATGATCTGAAGCCAGCCTCTCATCTTCTAATTAGAGTATTGCTGATTAACATCATTTGATTTGTGACGCCGTACAAAGTCAGACGTCTCACTCTGACACGTTATTAGCATCTCTTTATTGGAAGAATGTGCGACTTTCTGATTCCAGTGGATGTCGCCCCCTTGAGCACCAGCATAAAACCAAAACAAACCGCTGTTAGGCCACGCCTCCTCCATACTTAAGCCTTCGCTCTCCTTCAGTAACACACCTCCAACCTCTCTCCACTCGTGTTCACACAAAGGAGTGGAAAAGTGCAATCGGAAAAAATCATCCTGACCTTGAGGTTCAATCTCCTGTGTCCTGCGTTGTTGTGTTAATGCTAATGTTAGCGCTCTTTAGCTAGCTGGTAGCTTCATGTAAACCGACACAGAATGATGTAAAAACTCTTCATCAAATAATCAGTGAGTATGTTCTTCTTCTTCTTGACTCAAACAGCTTTTATACACAAGGGGAGGAGCCGGCCGTCCCGTCCATGTAAACACAGCTCTGACAACAACACAGCCAGCAGGACTTCAGCTTCTCCCTCACACACACATTTACACAGGACACACTGGAGTTATGATTTCGAACATTCTTCCCTTAAAGCTTCTCTGCACAGTCACCGGTGTCACCGTTGGCTCGTGAGGCGTTTTGCATGGTTTCTTGTTTAGTTTGCATCCATCAGATCTGAACCCGACCCTGAACCAGGTTTACTGCTTGATCTGGCTCACTTTGAACGAGCAGTATTCGACGTTTGCTTTGAGATCTAAATGCCGTTTTCTGAAGAGCGACACAGCAGATCCAAACGTGCGTGTAAAAATAAATATCACTGTAAACTACTTACATGTCATCAGCTTTTAGATACATTCAACAATCATCATAAAATATGAGCAAACAAACTATGTTTCTCTTTGACTCCGCCCCCTCTTACATCACTTCCTTCATTCAGAGTAAAACTAAACCTTCAGAAACTCTCCTCTCTCTGATTTAAATCTGTTCATGCTTAGCAACAAAAAAATTAAAATATGAACCACAAACATTTCTGAGAACTGATTAAAAGAAAAACCTGGTTTCTCATATTTTGCACTTTGTAAATGCTCCGGTGGTTTGTTGAACTGCACGCTTGAAGAGCTCCGCCTTCATTCATCGTCTGATAATGAAACATCAAGAACGTGCGTCTTTGTAACCTCCCATATGCAAACACGTAGGTACGTGTGATGTGATTTTTACAGCAGATTCCTCTCGACTCAAACACAGTAAACACCGATCAATCATTAAAAGTCCGTCATCGTTATTTCTCTATTGCTAATAAATCTCCACAGCTACAAAATAAACATTTACATCTGCATCAACATCGGTGCGTTTTAAAAAAATATAAACACTCCTAAAAAATAAGTGGATCAGAACTTTTGTCTGAAATGACAAGTCGAGAAAAAAAAAAAAAAAAAAAAAAAAAATCTCCAACCTCCAATCACAAACATGCCACACCCTCCACCCGTTACAGGCCACGCCCTCCACCCGCTACAGGGCACGCCCCCACATATTACAGGCCATGCCTACCACACATTACATGCCACACCCTCCACCGGTTACAGGCCACACCCTCCACCCGCTACAGGCCACGCCCTCCACACATTACAGGCCACACCCTCCACCCGCTACAGGCCACACCCTCCACCCGTTACAGGCCACACCCTCCACCCGTTACAGGCCACGCCCTCCACCCGTTACAGGCCACACCCTCCCCCGGCTACAGGCCACGCCCTCCACATATTACAGGCCACGCCCTCCACCCGTTACAGGCCTCTCAAAGACACCTGGGCTGTTTTTGAAACCGCCTACGACATTCTGCCGAACAAAGCTCATGCCCAGCAAACCTCCAAAGGGAGGCGTCCAGGAGAAATCCTGATCACTGTTTTATTTTATACTGTAACTTCTTTCCAAATCAGAACGACATCCGGGGAACTTTTGGCGTCCTGCGGATCTGTTTCTGCAGTTTGACCAAATCAGTGCGGACTACTCGATGAGAGGGCGGTTTCCAAAACAGCCTCGGGCTCTGAACGGCGGCGAGCAGTTAGCTTACAATGGGTTAACAGTTGACTGGTGGGGGGGGCTTGTTTTGACTGCTGAACAGGAAGTGGGTTTTTTAAACTAAATAACAGGAAACGATCTGTGAACTTTTCAAATTAAATAATTCTTCCACTGAGTCCTTTAAACACTTTACAGTATTAGTATATATCAACAGTATTATAGCATACAGTCTGAGTGTACACACACACACACACACACACACACACACACACACACACACACACTCATACACACACACACTCATACACACACATGCAGTACAGCAGAAACCAGTTGCACTCTTTCAGAATAAGAGTTTTGTTCAGCAGGTTTCTTTCAGAATAAAATGGCTTCTTCAGATTAATAATGACACTAACACTGACGTTTAAACTGCAGCAGCTCTGAACACGTTAAAAACACGTTAAAAACACGCTAAAACTCTGAGGTTATAAATGTGACGTTTCATCGCCTTCACTTTGAATTTGCTTCTGAAAAATCACTCACTTCCTGTCATATCGATGATGTCACAACCTTCACCTGTCTCTCCCGCGGCCTGCGACATCAACGGTCCATTTCTATGGTGTCATCACTGATGTCATGCTGGTCGGTCCATCAGCACGCTGCACCCTGCAGGTGTGACTGTATCCAGGTGTTTCCATGACAACGAGGCTGCTTCAAAGAATTCCGGACTTTTTCCAGGCATCCTGATTAAAGAGTTTTAAAAATCTGTGAAAAAGGAAGACAGACTTCACACCCACATCTCTCATGTGTGCAATAAACAAGGTCATTCATCGGGGTCGTGTGCTGTGGTGGATCTGTTGCCGTTAGCAACAACATGCTGTTTACTGATTGGACGAGTGGTAAGTCTTTATTGCGTCTGTCTGTCACACTTCCTGTTCCTCAGTGACGGTTTCTCCTCCAAAAAAGAGAGACAAAAAAAATTCTCTATTCTTCTTCTTATTATTATTATTATCCATCAATCATGTCCGACCCCGCCTGGTTGATGATGTCAGAAGAGCAGACTCCGCCTCCTGGCCGGACTATTCGCTGGAAGAAATAAAAACATTTTATACTTTCTATTTGGAGGAAATTTATTACAAACCTGCCGACTGAGTAGAACAGTTTAGGTCAGTGTGTGTGTGTGTGTGTGTGTGTGTGTGTGTGTGTGTGTGTGTGTGTGTGTGTGTGTGTGTTACCTGGCTCAGGTGGGACAGTCGGCCTGAGTGCCTCTTTTTCCAGTCGTATCTCCGGCAGACTGAAGATGGACGTTGCTGAAACAAACAGAATGTGTTGACACGTCTGTGATCTGATCTATGAGTAATAAAGCGCTGACTGGATCAGCGTTTTCAGCCAGCAGGGGGCGACACTGGTAACAATAAACCATTGTGGATAAACGAGTCTCTGACGCCCTCACGACTCGTGTGTTAACACCCGCCTGTTATCTGGATGTTAACGTGAACAGCCTCAGTAGTGACTTTTTGTGATGTCGTCAAACAGGGGCAAAGGTCATACAAGGTCATACATTCAAACTTACAGTCAGGAAGTGAGATCACACTGTTTCCAAGGTTACTGAAGTATCTATGTCTCATGGCTCCGTCCGCTGAGATCCTCTTCTTCCCTTCAAACTGCAGTTTGATTAAAGTTAAAAACAGACATGATGATGTCACTTCCTGTCCAGATTTCATCAGTCACCAGTTATATTACTGGTTTCTTTTTTTCAATATGATTATTTCCATTAGAAGAACTCAGTGAGACGTTTACTGACCTGCAGGAACTTTGACAACAGATCTACACCTTCACTGCTGAGCCTGAAGACACACACACACACACACACACACACACACACACACACAGTTTGCTTGTCAGTCGGCTGACTTCCTGTGTGTAACAAAGTGAGGTGCATGTTCATGACAGCTGTGTGTAGTAAAGTTGTGTACCTGGGAGTGTGTGTACTCAGTCGCTCCGCTCTGTACTGAGGGTAGTTGTACGTCACAAACTCGCCGTTTGAACTGATCCCAGGCCAGCTCTGCTCTGTGGGAGTCCCTGAACACAACACACACACACAAAACACATGAAATACACAAACTCTTAACACACACAGAGTTCAGGCGGGATACCAGAAGCTGATTGGCTCACCGAGCAGTTTGAAGATGAAGTGAAGCTCCTCCTCCACCGTCGAACCAGGAAACAGAGGACGACCTGTGGCCATCTCATAGAAGATACAACCGACGCCCCTTCAGACGGAGAGGGAGAGACAACGTCTATCAGGAGGTCAAAGGTCAAAGTTACAGTGTGATGATGACTCCAACAGGACTGACCACATGTCGATGTGGGTGGAGTAATCAGTGCTGCCCAGCAGGATGTCGGGCGGCCTGTACCACAGCGTCACCACCTCGTTAGAGTACGTCTTCGTCGGGATCGACTTCGCTCGAGCCAAACCTGAAACACACAAACACACCTCAGTGACATCATCACAGACTCTGCAACACCTGAATGACATCATCACAGACTCTGCAACACCTGAATGACATCATCACAGACTCTGCAACACCTGAGTGACATCATCACAGACTCTGCAACACCTGAATGACATCATCACAGACTCTGCAACACCTGGATGACATCATCACAGACTCTGCAACACCTGAATGACATCATCACAGACTCTGCAACACCTGAATGACATCATCACAGACCCTGCAACACCTGAATGACATCATCACAGACCCTGCAACACCTGAATGACATCATCACAGACTCTGCAACACCTCAGTGACATCATCACAGACTCTGCAACACCTGAATGACATCATCACAGACTCTGCAACACCTGAATGGCATCATCACAGACTCTGCAACACCTGAATGACATCATCACAGACTCTGCAACACCTCAGTGACATCATCACAGACTCTGCAACACCTGAATGACATCATCACAGACTCTGCAACACCTGAATGACATCATCACAGACTCTGCAACACCTGAATGACATCATCCATGAACCAGACCAGCTAAAGAGGTCTGTATAGTTCTGTTCTGGACTAAAGCCCTGTTTCCACCGAGCGGTCCGGCTCGGTTTGTCTCGGTTCGGCACGCATTTTGCGGCGTTTCCATAGACTAATCCCGGGAAATATTCCCAAATAACCGATCCGTACCATCCCACTTTTTGGGACCTTTCCGTCGGGGTTCCAAGAATATCGAGCCGACCCAAAAAGGCGGAGCTAAACACTGCAGTCCGCTGATTGGTCGAGAGAATCGTCACTTCCTGTGTGACATCGGCAAACAAAACACATGACAGTGACAGAGGAGATGAACTGCTGGATGTCTTCTTCGTTGGTTTTGTTTGTGTCGCGTTTTTCTCCTTTGTTGAATTTATTAGTTAGCGGTTAGCGGTTAGCTGTTAGCGGTTAGCTGCTATCATGCGATGCTATTACACAGCTGACTCGGCTATCGTCATCCGGCTTACACGCCGCCTACCAAACAGGGCACGGGTGTCTGTGGAAACACAAACAGGATCAGGCTGCTGTGTGAAACCTGATGGTGATCCTCCTTCTCAGTTAAAATCTTTAAACACGATCAAGTCGACTCACCAAAATCGGCCAGTTTCAGCTCCCCTCGCTCGCTGATTAACAGGTTTTGGGGTTTCAGGTCTCTGTGGAGAACTTTCCTCCGGTGACAGTACGACAAACCGCGAAGCAACTGGAACAGAAAGAGCTGAGAGACGAGTCCCCCAAAGTCAATAAAGACGGGAAAGGGGCGTGGCTTCATGAATAAAAGCATCAGGAAGTTATGGTTGCCATGGTGACCGAGCCACAGACAGTGTCAACCAATAAAAGTGTTCTCACTTTGACGTTGTGAACGTTGATGACGTTTCCACAGTCGTCCAGATACTGTTTCAGATCTTTGTCCTGAAAACAGAAAAAACATCAATACAGCCCAACAAAGGTGTGTGTGTGTGTGTGTGTGTGTGTGTGTGTGTGTGTGTGTGTCTCACCAGATACTCAAACACCAGGGTGAGGGATTTCTGCGTGTGGATGATGTCATGAAGCGTGACGATGTTGGCGTGTTTCAAATCCTTCAACAGGGACACTGAGGGAGAAAACACACGTTAACTTTACACACACACACACACACACACACACACACACACACACACACACACACACACACACACACAGTGTGCAGAAATGATGCTGTGTGTATGTGCTGTCAGACCTTCTCTGATCGCTGTACACGGAGCTCCTTCTTCATGCTCTAGTCGAATTTCTTTCAGAGCGACGAGATTCTCCGTTAGTTTACTTCGACCTTTATACACCGTGGCGTAAGTTCCCTGAGAGAGAGAGAGAGAGAGAGAGAGAGAGAGAGAGACGGGTGAGAGAGAGAGAGAGAGAGACAGGGGAGAGAGAGAGCGAGAGAGAGAGAGAGGGAGACGGGTGAGAGACGGGTGAGAAAGAGAGAGAGAGAGAGAGGGAGACGGGTGAGAGAGAGAGAGAGACGGGTGAGAGAGAGAGAGAGAGGTGAGAGAGACAGGGGAGAGAGAGAGAGAGAGAGAGAGAGAGAGAGAGAGAGAGAGGGAGAGAGAGAGAGACGGGTGAGAGAGAGAGAGAGAGGTGAGAGAGACAGGGGAGAGAGAGAGAGAGAGGGGTGAGAGATGGGTGAGAGACAGGGGAGAGAGAGAGAGAGAGAGAGAGAGGGGTGAGAGATGGGTGAGAGACAGGGGAGAGAGAGAGAGAGAGAGAGAGAGAGAGACGGGGAAGAGAGAGAGAGAGAGACAGGGGAGAGAGAGACGGGGGAGAGAGAGAGCGAGACTCACCTCTCCCAGTTTGTCCAGTTTGATGTACGTCTCCAGTTTCCCAAAACCAATCTCTGACTGCAAAGCGAGACAGACGGAAGGATTCACAGAAATGTTCTAAAACACTGAATATGTAAAAATCATTCAACTGGCGGCCATTTTCCTGTGACATCACACTGTTGTTTTTTTCATGAGCCGTACGAATGTTGGTGAATAGAAACAGACCAGAGACACTCGGCGCAGCCGCCTGCTGATTGGCTGATCGAACAGAGAAGGACCAATCACGTTAAACTTCTCCAGGTAACCGTCAGGAAGGCGAATATCAGCCGGCAACGACAGACGTTTATTTATGTCCTGAAAAAATGAGACAGAGACAGACAGGTGAGACAGACAGGTAGAGACAGACAGGTGAGACAGACAAGTGAGACAGACAGGTGAGACAGACAGACAGGTAGAGACAGACAGACAGGTGAGACAGACAGGTGAGACAGACAGACAGGTGAGACAGACAGGTGAGACAGACAGACAGGTGAGACAGACAGGTGAGACAGACAGACAGGTGAGACAGACAGGTAGAGACAGACAGGTAAAGAGAGACAGACAGGTAAAGAGAGACAGGTGAGACAGACAGGTAGAGACAGACAGACAGGTGAGACAGACAGGTAGAGACAGACAGGTAGAGACAGACAGGTAGAGACAGACAGGTGAGACAGACAGGTGAGACAGACAGGTAGAGACAGACAGACAGGTGAGACAGACAGACAGGTGAGACAGACAGACAGACAGGTGAGACAGACAGACAGACAGACAGGTGAGACAGACAGACAGACAGGTGAGACAGACAGGTGTTTAAGAGTGTGAACCTCAGAGGAGATTTTTTTGTTCCTCATCCGGACTCTAACTGGACTCTGAACTTCCTCTGATGAAGGATCACTTTCCCCGTCAGAACTCATCTTCACATCCTCATGGACGATCTCTGACAGTACACACACACACACACACACACACACACACACACACACACACAGTCATAAATCATTTCAGAAAAAAAAAAACATAGCAAACATCACAACACAGAAAAATGTTTTGTGTGTTTTTCCCCTCAGTTAAGTTCATTCTGCAAGTTCAGTTTGTACAGATACCGGGTCATGTGGGTCACAGTAGTCTTACCTAGGCGGGTCATGTGGGTCACAGTAGTCTTACCTAGACGGGTCATGTGGGTCACAGTAGTCTTACCTAGACGGGTCATGTGGGTCACAGTAGTCTTACCTAGACGGGTCATGTGGGTCACAGTAGTCTTACCTAGGCGGGTCATGTGGGTCAGGTAGTCTTACCTAGGCGGGTCATGTGGGTCACAGTAGTCTTACCTAGGCGGGTCATGTGGGTCACAGTAGTCTTACCTAGGCGGGTCATGTGGGTCACAGTAGTCTTACCTAGACGGGTCATGTGGGTCACAGTAGTCTTACCTTGACGGGTCATGTGGGTCACAGTAGTCTTACCTAGACGGGTCATGTGGGTCACAGTAGTCTTACCTAGACGGGTCATGTGGGTCACAGTAGTCTTACCTAGACGGGTCATGTGGGTCACAGTAGTCTTACCTAGGCGGGTCATGTGGGTCAGGTAGTCTTACCTAGGCGGGTCATGTGGGTCAGGTAGTCTTACCTAGGCGGGTCATGTGGTTCAGGTAGTCTTACCTAGGCGGGTCGTGTGGTTCAGGTAGTCTTACCTAGGCGGGTCGTGTGGTTCAGGTAGTCTTACCTAGGCGGGTCATGTGGTTCAGGTAGTCTTACCTAGGCGGGTCATGTGGGTCAGGTAGTCTTACCTAGGCGGGTCGTGTGGTTCAGGTAGTCTTACCTAGGCGGGTCGTGTGGTTCAGGTAGTCTTGCCTAGGCGGGTCGTGTGGTTCAGGTAGTCTTACCTAGGCGGGTCATGTGGGTCAGGTAGTCTTACCTAGGCGGGTCGTGTGGTTCAGGTAGTCTTACCTAGGCGGGTCATGTGGGTCAGGTAGTCTTACCTAGGCGGGTCATGTGGGTCAGGTAGTCTTACCTAGGCGGGTCGTGTGGTTCAGGTAGTCTTGCCTAGGCGGGTCGTGTGGTTCAGGTAGTCTTGCCTAGGCGGGTCGTGTGGTTCAGGTAGTCTTACCTAGGCGGGTCGTGTGGTTCAGGTAGTCTTACCTAGGCGGGTCGTGTGGTTCAGGTAGTCTTACCTAGGCGGGTCGTGTGGTTCAGGTAGGAGCTCAGGCTGCGTCCGAGGTTTCGTGGTTTGCGGCCGTACGACTGAAGAAGAGACGTCACCGATGAAGAAGAACCTCGAACCTTCAGAGAAGAAGAAGAAGAAGAACCACGACGAGACGACACCTCTGTTGTTATGGGGGGCGGGGCATAAAGGAGAGATGATGAAGTGGGCGGGGTTTAGGTGTGAGTGAGGATGTTGATTGGTTGATTGAGTAGAAGAAAAAGAGAAGCAGGAAGAAGAAAGAGACGAGATCATTAATGTTTCTTTAATCTGAATAAAACTGTAACGACACTTTGACAACGATGAATCTAATAAGTTCAAATGGCCACTCAGTTAAACCAGTTAAACCAGTTAAACCAGTTAAACCAATCTGAAGTGGGAGTCAGTGGTGGTGGGAGCTGAATATGATTCCTTCTGTAGATTCAGAAACAACCTACTGGAACTGGTCCCAGTTTAACACCAGAGATAATCCCAGTTTAACACCAGAGATAATCCCAGTTTAACACAGTAACTGGTCCCAGTTAAAAAACAGAACTGGTCCCAGTTTAACGTTTAAAATGAACCCAGTTCAACAACAGAGTTGGTCCCAGTTTAACACAAAAACAGGTACCAGTTTAGCACCATAACAGCTTTAATCCCAGAACTGGTCCGTGTTTAACACAGAAACTGGTCCCAGTTAAAAACCAGAACTGGTCCCAGTTAAAAACCAGAACTGGTCCCAGTTTAACGCTGAACCTGAGGAAACACCTCGAGGAACGAGGTAACAGTGTGACGGCGATCGCACTGTTTGATAAAGGTCACCTGTTGTGTGTGTTTTACCTGAGTCACTGTGTGATGTCACTTCCTGGTTGGTTGTGTCACCCATTATGCTGTCCCCTCCCCCGGCCCCTCCTCTTCCCAGAGTGAGTGACAGCTGACGCTTGATCTTCCTCATCCTCTCCATGAGGGGGGCCCGGGGGGGCAGAGGGGGACGGGATGCTGAAGGGGGCGGGGCAGCCAGCCTGGAGACCACACCTGGACACACACACACACACACACACACACACACACACACACACACACACACAGGGTATGAGGGCTAGAATATCCCAATTAAACACCATGCAAATATGTTTCACTATAAAGACCTCCTGACAGTGAACACCTGGATGACAGGTCATCTACCTGCCAGCTAACAGGCTATTACCTGAATTACAGCGCAACCAGGTAATAGACGGACCCCAGAGAGTGAGTCCGTCTATGTTCTGCGTTCGTCTATGGGGCCCGTCTATTATCTGCGTTACGTTGCGGCACCGTCTATATTCTGCGTTTCTCCGTGGAGCCGTCTATGTTCTGCGTTTATTCTTTACACGGTTTGTGTATCAGTGAGTAAAGGACGGGCCCCGTCTATTTCCTGCAGTTAAAGCCATCAGCGTGTTATAAATAGCAGCGGAGGCGGAGCGGGTTTATCGGTGTAACGGCTCCTTCCTTCACGGTGGAATAAAACCGTGTCCCCCGCTGGACACCTGGAGGAGCCTCGGCGGGGTGTCCCTCTTACTCACCCGGGTGATTTGTCCCGGTCCGGCCCGGTTCGTTCTTGGCTCGGTTCAGGCTTTAGAGAGTGTCGGATCGCTGCGGCTCCCAGTAATCTGCAGCCATGTTGCTGCTCCGGTGTGTCCTCACCGACAGCACGGGAGTGACGTCACGGCACGGTAACCAGAAGACATAATGTTGATCACTTCGCACAGGTAATTAATAAACTGCTTCACCTGTATGACGTCACGAGTTTCAATCAAAATAATAAAAACAAAAAAAATGTGCAAATTAATGTAAAAAATGAAACTCAGACCAGAATAGGTGTGACGTGTTTTCTGTTCCAGTTGATGCTTTATTCATATTTTTTATTTTATTTTGAAGGTCATCAGGTGAGATTTAAAGCTGCTCACCTGTATTCAAAGAGGAGCTCACCTGTATGAGCAGCAGCACCTGTTGGTTCATTCACACGCCTCAATCCGTCATGTGATGTGAGAGCGCCACAAAAATGTGCAAAATAACTTTTAACAGTTTCTTTATTCATCAAAAGGTGTGTCAGAACCAGGAGGAGGAGTCAGAGTTCAGGTAACGCAGGTGTGTCAGAACCAGGAGGAGGAGTCAGAGTTCAGGTGACGCAGGCGTGTCAGACGGACAGGGAATAATTTTATGTACAACATGACAGATTCAGATCCTGTTCAGGTGAGTCTGATTGTCACCTGAGCAGGTAACATTCCCTCAATGCTCCATCTTCTCCTGAAGGTGGGCGTGTCACAGTCCGCTTTCTGTCTCGCCAAAAAAGCCGATAAGGTCCCGCCTTCACTCGGATTTATTCGAGTTGAAAATCTTGGCCAGCAGCGAGACGTTTGATTGGCTCTTCTGCTGTAAGAGGCGGGCCTTGTTCAGGTGCTTCTGGGAGGCGGAGTTCTTCTTCTTCTTCTTCGACTGGATCTCGTCCTCCGTCTGACGCTGCGTGAAGTCCCACGTCTTGTCATCCACCTGGCAACGACAAACACAAAGTGTGACAGCGAACGACTCCGTGACTCCACGGCGAGTCGCAGGTCGGTCCAGACCACTTTACCTGTTGTCCGTCTCTCTGCCTCTTCCTCCTCACGCTGTCCAGGTGAGCGCTCCGCTCCACGTTGTTCAGGTAGAAGTTTGTCTCCCGCTTCGCCTGAGACACCTCCGTCCTCAGCCTCTGCTGCAAAACTGTCTGCTCGTACGCCAAACGCTCGCTCAGGTGTGTCCACTGGAACCTGTGCAGGTACTGCAGAGAGGCGGACAGGTGAGAGAATGAGCGGGCACAAGCTTTACTGTGATGTCACAGGCTGTGATGTCACTGGCTCACCTTGATGGACCACAGGTCGGAGGAGAAGCGTTGGCGTTTCCGGGTACCCATCGGCGTGTTGTGCAGAGACGCCGCGACTTTCTTGGCAACTCGTTTGTCGGAGAACTCCACCCACCCTTCAGTGAAGTCACACCTCCTCAAACCCGACTTCTTCTTTCTTTTCCTCACCTGACCATCTGAGGACAGAGGAGACGAGAGGGCGAAGGGTCAAAACAAGGACAGAGGAGACGAGAGGGCGAAGGGTCAAAACAAGGACAGAGGAGACAAGAGGGCGAAGGGTCAAAACAAGGACAGAGGAGACGAGAGGGAGAAGGGTCAAAACAAGGACAGAGGAGACGAGAGGGAGAAGGGTCAAAACAAGGACAGAGGAGACGACAAGGCGAAGGGTCAAAACAAGGACAGAGGAGACGAGAGGGCGAAGGGTCAAAACAAGGACAGGAGACAAGAGGGCGAAGGGTCAAAACAAGGACAGAGGAGACGAGAGGGCGAAGGGTCAAAACAAGGACAGGAGACAAGAGGGCGAAGGGTCAAAACAAGGACAGAGGAGACGAGAGGGCGAAGGGTCAAAACAAGGACAGGAGACAAGAGGGCGAAGGGTCAAAAACAAGGACAAAGGAGACGACAAGGCGAAGGGTCAAAACAAGGACAGAGGAGACAAGAGAGAGAAGGGTCAAAACAAGGACAGGAGACGAGAGGGCGAAGGGTCAAAACAAGGACAGAGGAGACAAGAGGGAGAAGGGTCAAAACAAGGACAGAGGAGACGAGAGGGCGAAGGGTCAAAACAAGGACAGAGGAGACGACAAGGCGAAGGGTCAAAACAAGGACAGAGGAGACGAGAGGGCGAAGGGTCAAAACAAGGACAGAGGAGACGAGAGGGCGAAGGGTCAAAACAAGGACAGAGGAGACGACAAGGCGAAGGGTCAAAACAAGGACAGAGGAGACGAGAGGGACAGAGGAGACGAGAGGGACAGAGGAGACGAGAGGGACAGAGGAGACATACCTTCAGGCTGGAGGAAGATGCGTCCGATCTCTCCGTACGCTGACAGCAGGTTCCTCAGGTGTTTGGGGCGGAGCCTGGGAGGAATGTGGCCCAGGTAGATAATACCTGGAACAGACTTCCTGCCTGAACAGGAAGTTCCTCCAGAACCTTTCGGCTTAGACTTTTTCTTCTGCCCGACATCACCACCATCATCTTCACCACCATCATCTTCATCACCATCATCTTCATCACCATCATCTTCATCACCATCATCTTCATCATCTTCTTCTTCATCATCGCCTCCTCTCTCTGCAGCATCTCTTTCTTCCTCCTCCTCACCCTCTTCCTCCTCCTCTTCCTCTTCTCTCTGAGCTGTAGCCTCCTCCTCACCCTCCTCTTCCTCTCTCCTCTTCATCATCTGCAGACCAAACAGAAATCATCAGATAAAAAACACAAACAACAAACGGAGCCGGTTCGTTTAAGCTCACCTTTCTTCTTCTTCTTCTTCTTCTTCTCCTCCTCCTTCTCCTCCTTCTTCTTCTCCTCCTTCTTCTTCTTCTTCTCCTCCTCCTTCTCCTCCTTCTTCTTCTCCTCCTTCTTCTTCTTCTCCTCCTCCTCCTCCTTCTTCTTCTTCTTCTTCGTTGGTTTTATCGGCGGTTTGTAAATCCGCGTAGTTTGATTTTAAATCTATTTTTTATCAAACTTCCCTACAGATCAGCTCACGTGCAATAACTCTGTCGCACCTTGATGACGAAACGGAAGCGTCACGCCAAACAGCCAATAGCTAATAATCTGGCTCCTCCTCCAAAATAAGACGTTTTTAAAAGGAAAAAGTTGTGATTATAGGCGGAAGGAGATGATCTATATGTGTAAAGGTAAGTTATAGTTGTGTGTTTTACTTCGACTCGACCGGTCGAACCTGTAAATGTATTTAAAAGTGTTTGATTTGACCACGAACATTTTACTTTGAAAAGTCAAACCGGATCTAGATTTTGTTTCGTTCTAGTGTGTGCAGTGACAGAAGTGATGCTAACGTGAACAAGAAGCAGTGAAGATGCAGAGACCCGTGTCCAGTCTGCCTCTGAGCTCCAGTGTGAAGGTCAAACTGGTCGGTGCTGGTTTCCAGTTCACCGCAGACCTGCTGCACGTGACAGCGACGCAGCTGAGCTCAGGTAACTAAAGAACATGATGCTCAAAACAAGTTTTTAAAGGAGCAATCTGTGAGATGCATCCTGCCAGGATGTCCTCCTTCTAACTTTCACATCGTAGGAGGAGACGTCAATGTTTTAAAGTTCGACTGCAGTGCACATTTTAAACACCAGGGGGCAGAGTTACAGACTGCTCCTTTCAGCTAAGTGCTGAAAACATCAGAAGATTTCTCAGGTGAGTTTTCAGGTTCCCTCTCTGATGGGTGAAACGCTTCGTGTTCTGGTTTGTGTGTGCGCGTTGCAGAGGCGTGTTTGTCCCAGCAGGAGGCGCTGGAGGTGCTGCAGGCGGCGAGCAGAGATGGAGGAGGCGGAGCCTCTCTCAGCGCTCTGGAGCTTCTGCAGAAGGACGAGGACGAGCAGAGGAGCATCATCACCTTCTCCTCGCAGCTCGACGCCGCGCTCCGAGGAGGACTTCCTGTCGGGAAAACCACGGAAATCTGTGGAGCACCGGGAACCGGAAAAACCCAACTGTGGTGAGACGAACGCGCACACACCTCCTCTGTAACCATGGTAACCAAAACAACACAAGGCTGTGAGCTTGAAATATTCTGCCGTCTGTACCAATAAAGTTTTTGATGACATCATCACTCAGCCTGCAGCTGGCCGTGGACGTTCAGATCCCGCCGTGTTTCGGGGGCGTCGGAGGTCAGGCGGTTTTCATCGACACTGAGGGAAGCTTCCTGCTGCAGAGAGTCGTCGACATCGCCGCCGCCGCCGTCCAACACTGCTCCCTATTGGTCGAAGACGATGAACAACGAGTTGCCATGACAACCTTCAGCGTGGAAAACATCCTGTCCAACATTTTTCTGGTAATCGAAGAAATTAAAAATCGGTAAAAATAATTTGATGACAGAATAGCTGATTCTGATTGGCTGTCTTACAGGTGCGTTGCCATGACTACGTGGAGTTGCTGGCAGAGCTCCAGTTGCTGCCTGACTTCCTGGCTGAGCACCCCAGAGTCCGCCTCCTGGTGATTGACAGCGTGGCGTTTCCTTTCCGGCAGCACTTCGGCGAGCTGTCGCAGAGGACGCGCCTTCTCAACGGCCTCGCCCAGCATCTCATCGCCGTGGCAACCAGCCACAACTTGGCCGTGGTGTTGACCAATCAGATGACCACACGCCTGCAAGGCAGCCAATCACAGCTGGTCCCCGCCCTCGGGGAGAGCTGGGGCCACTGCCCCAACATCAGGATCCTCTTTCAGTGGGCAGGAACAAGACGGTTGGCGGCCATCTTTAAATCTTCTGGTCACATGGACTGTGCCGTCCAATACCAAATCACCTCAGAGGGATTCAGGGACGCCGACCAATCAGAACTGCCTCAGAGCAAGCGCCCAAGAACAGACAGCGACCAATCAGCTGGCAGCAAGACCGAAACTAGCTCCTGATTGGTCAAAGACTGTCAGCCAATCAGAATCCAAGATGACTTGTTGGAAATTTAAAAATGTAAATATTTCTCAAAATAAAATGGTTTTACTTTTTTTCTCACCGGCTCTTCAAATAAGCTTTTATTTTGAAAAACAGTGGAGTCTCTGGGTCAATTAGATTAACTAAATGTATATTAATAATTATTAAAGATCATGAATTCAAAACAATTAAATAACCAATGAGATAATTTAATGAAGCCGATGCTGAAGTTTAAAATCCTGCAGTTCCTGGAGTGTCCACTAGAGGCTGGCTGCAGTACCTGGAGTGTCCACTAGAGGCTGGCTGCAGTACCTGGAGTGTCCACTAGAGGCTGGCTGCAGCAGCACAGGAAGTCACATACACACCCATTCAAACAAAACTTTTTAAAGCAGACATGAACATGTTTACAAACAAAGAGCTCTGATTAGTTAAATATATCATAAAAGTATATATTCTATTTCTATGGTTCTCAAATGGTGGGTCGAGACAAAAGTGTGTGTGTGTGTGTGTGTGTGTGTGTAGGTAAGCACCTGTCACACCTGAACGTCTTGTTTACTGATTGCGACCAACAGAGGGCGCTCTGTGTCAAGCTGATGATCAGAGATGTTCTCTGGTACAGATGATCCGCTCTGAGTAAAATCACAGAACTGATTCTTCACGTAACACCTGGCCGGCCATGCACGCGCGCACACACACGCACGTTCATGTTTTAATTAGACAGAGAGAGAGAGGGAGAGAGGGAGAGCGGGAGATGGAGTGAGAGAGAGAGGGAGAGAGGGAGAGAGGGAGACAGAGGGGTCTTTGGTCCTCGCTGATTGGAGCAGCAGGACGTGAACCGGAGTTTCAGATCTGACGGACTCGTTGGAACAGTTAAAAGGGTCAGAACCGGGATCAGGACCGGGTTCAGAGCGTGATCAGGACCGAGATTCGGCTCCGGTGAGTTGGACTGCAGTGATCAGTTTTGAATAAAGCAGCGACCATATTAATGATATAATGATCTAATAATAAATAATAGTGTGTCGCTGTAAAAGATGCTGATTGGGTTAAATGTTTCGACAGTGTTCAGATATCTTTAAATCTTCTTGCAATCAATCAAACATCGATTAAAACACACTTTAATAATCAGTGTTTTAAATATGTTTCATATGGTTAAGTGTTTTATGGCTTAGTGCCAGATTGGTGAATTATAAAGATGATCAGTACTTCATTGATTAAAATCCTCCTTTTGACTTTAACATATTTAAAACATTTTTATATTTTATTTTGCTTGACGTACAGAATGATGTGCACGTGACTCATTAATAATCAACGTTATTTAATACTATGATAGTTTATTGATCAGTTTGTAATCAATATTTAAGGTTTGTATCATAGGCGGACAAAAAGTAAAGACATTTGTGTCTGGTAGATTTGTTGTTGTAAAGAAGCTTCTCGTGCTGTTGGGAAGCTGCTGTGTGTTTGATACCAGCATGGTGACACTTGTGCCGTTCGTCGTTCGTTGTGATCATTTAAATCAGTGGTGTCCAAACATTTTTCTTGCGGGCCAAAATTGTCGCGTTAGAATCGCTCACGGGCCACAGGTTGGGTTTTTTTTTTTTTTTTTTTGTAAATATTGGAAGGAACTTTTTGTATTTTGACTTCTTCAAAAAAATAATGTAAATACACAAAAACTAATTGCAGTGGGAAACTGTTGTGTTCTCATTTTTTGTAAAGAATAGTCAGGCTTTTATAGGTCTCCCTCGCTAACATGAAAAAGACAAAAAGAACGAAACATGCCATCTGATGAGGCCTGGGGCCAAAACCTTCTGATTCTTTGATTTGAAGTCAAGGGCCTCAAAAAATCCACTCAAGGGCCACAAATGGCCCCCGGGCCTCACTTTGGACCCCCCTGATTTAAACCCTTTCGAGATCCAACCAACACAGCAGCCAGGTCAGAGGGGGGCTGAGGGACAGAGAAACAGCTGACTGACTGATCTCTCCTCAGGTTTCCACAGCAGGATGAAAACTCTCCCCTAAAGACGACGTCATTATGACATCATCAGGGCCCGCCCCCTCCTCCTCCCTCTTCGTGCACCATCTTCAGCCTGTCTTATTCCGGATTGGACGGCGCTCCAGCCAGTCTTCACGCTGGCTCCGCCACCTCCTTTCTCTCTGGATCTGGATGAGCTTACAGGTAGTTCAGGTGAGCGCCTCCCACCAGCACTTCCACCCACACTCCATCAAGATACCTGGTGACATCACTCTGGGGGGGCTGTTCCCTATACATGCCCGTGGCCCTCACGGTCTGCCGTGTGGCGAGCTGAAGAAGGAGAAGGGGATCCACCGCATGGAGGCCATGTTGTACGCTTTGGACCAGATCAACAGTGACACAGAGCTGCTGCCGAACATCACGCTGGGGGCCCGAATCCTGGACACCTGCTCCAGAGACACCTACGCCCTGGAGCAGTCGCTCACCTTTGTCCAGGCGCTGATCCAGAAAGACACATCCGACATACGCTGCTCCAACGGAGAACCGCCCCTCATCCGTAAACCAGAAAGGGTGGTGGGCGTGATCGGAGCGTCGGCCAGCTCCGTGTCCATCATGGTGGCCAACATCCTGAGACTGTTCGAGGTAAGAAACACTCAGGTAACATACAGGTGAGAGAGAGATGGCTTAAAGGCAACTCTGACATACGTGTGGAACATACCGGAAACAACAACAACAACAACAACAACAACAACAACAACAACAACAACAACAACAACATGAAGGTTATACAGGTGACAAACAGGCAACATGCAATAAATATACAGCTTCATTACAGGTGACACAGATAGAGGTGATGTGCAGGCAACTTAAAGGCTACAGACAGGTGACATCTTTGCTTTGAGCTGATGGTTGGTTGTTTCCTGGTTTGGTTGCATGGTGAACCTGGTGAGTTGCTGGTTTGGTTGCATGGTGAACCTGGTGAGTTGCTGGTTTGGTTGCATGGTGAACCTGGTGAGTTGCTGGTTTGGTTGCATGGTGAACCTGGTGAGTTGCTGGTTTGGTTGCATGGTGAACCTGGTGAGTTGCTGGTTTGGTTGCATGGTGAACCTGGTGAGTTGCTGGTTTGGTTGCATGGTGACCATGGTGAGTTGCTGGTTTGGTTGCATGGTGAACCTGGTGAGTTGCTGGTTTGGTTGCATGGTGACCATGGTGAGTTGCTGGTTTGGTTGCATGGTGAACCTGGTGAGTTGCTGGTTTGGTTGCATGGTGACCATGGTGAGTTGCTGGTTTGGTTGCATGGTGAACCTGGTGAGTTGCAGGTTTGGTTGCATGGTGACCATGGTGAGTTGCTGGTTTGGTTGCATGGTGAACCTGGTGAGTTGCTGGTTTGGTTGCATGGTGAACCTGGTGAGTTGCTGGTTTGGTTGCATGGTGAACCTGGTGCGTTGCTGGTTTGGTTGCATGGTGAACCTGGTGAGTTGCTGGTTTGGTTGCATGGTGACCATGGTGAGTTGCTGGTTTGGTTGTATGGTGACCATGGTGAGTTGCTGGTTTGGTTGCATGGTGAACCTGGTGAGTTGCTGGTTGGTTTATGGTTAGCTGTTGGTTGGATGGTGGATGGTTGGTTGCTGGGTGTTGCTGGTTGGACCTTATTGGCTGGTTGGTTTTTGCTGGTTGCTGGGTGTTGCTGGTTACTTGCTGGTTGTTTGTTGCTGGTTGCTGGTTTGTTTCTCTTTATCTGCTGAGTTTTGAAGAAGATTATTTCGTTAGTTTAAACCTCATGAATCCAGTTTGTAGGAACGATCTGGTTGGATGTATTATTTGTTTTTAGTTTCAAGGTTTTGAAACAACATGATTCAATGTTGTAGATTTTGTCTCTGCCTACTTCCTCATCTCGTCCTGGCCAATCACAGCGTGAGACGGTTGTGATGTCATGGTTCTTCTGACTGTGGATCCCCAAAGAACACAGACAGTTCCGTTCGCTCCACTGAAGCATGAAGATGTTGATGATGATGGTGATGATGGAGGCCTGCTTTAGCTTTTTAATGTAGAGTCCTTCATTAATCTGCACACACACACACACACACACACACACACACACACACACTTTGTTTTGTGTTAATGTGATTGTTATTGAAGCTTTGACACACATTTAGCATCGGCTGTTACACAGCACTAATCCAGTGTGTGTGTGTGTGTGTGTGTGTGTGTGTTTCCAGTGTTACCAGTATGTGCGTGTTTTTAATTTGACCCTGAGCCCTGACTGAAGGACAGGTATTCTGTTGAACAGCAGTCTGATCACTGATCAATAACTCGTGTGTATCTATCGCTGATCACCGAGCGAGGACAGTGTGATCATTGTTCTTCATTGGTTATGAATTGGTTTCAGATCCCTCAGGTGAGCTACGCCTCCACGGCTCCGGAGCTCAGTGATAACAATCGGTACGACTTCTTCTCACGGGTGGTTCCTCCGGACTCGTACCAGGCTCAGACCATGCTCGACATCGTGAAGGCGCTGGGCTGGAACTACGTGTCCACGCTGGCGTCTGAGGGAAGCTACGGAGAGAGCGGAGTCGAAGCCTTCATGCAGATCTCACGAGAGGCCGGTACGTTTATAATATACAAACAGAACCAGACCCACTGGAGAACAGGTAGAAACCTCGAACAGAACCAGACCCACTGGAGAACAGGTAGAAACCTTTAACAGAACCAGACCTACTGGAGAACAGGTAGAAACCTCGAACAGAACCAGACTCACTGCAGAACAGGTAGAAACCTTAAACAGAACCAGACCCACTGCAGAACAGGTAGAAACCTTGAACAGAACCAGACCCACTGCAGAACAGGTAGAAACCTTGAACAGAACCAGACTCACTGGAGAACAGGTAGAAACCTCGAACAGAACCAGACTCACTGCAGAACAGGTAGAAACCTCGAACAGAACCAGACTCACTGCAGAACAGGTAGAAACCTTAAACAGAACCAGACCCACTGCAGAACAGGTAGAAACCTCTAACAGAACCAGACCCACTGGAGAACAGGCCGAAAACCTGAAACAGAACCAGACTCACTGCAGAACAGGTAGAAACCTCGAACAGAACCAGACCCACTGGAGAACAGGTAGAAACCTCAAACAGAACCAGACCCACTGGAGAACAGGCCGAAAACCTGAAACAGAACCAGACTCACTGCAGAACAGGTAGAAACCTTGAACAGAACCAGACCCACTGGAGAACAGGTAGAAACCTCGAACAGAACCAGAATCACTGGAGAACAGGTAGAAACCTCGAACAGAACCAGACCCACTGGAGAACAGGTAGAAACCTTGAACAGAACCAGACCCACTGGAGAACAGGTAGAAACCTCGAACAGAACCAGACTCACTGGAGAACAGGTAGAAACCTCGAACAGAACCAGACTCACTGGAGAACAGGTAGAAACCTGTAACAGAACCAGACTCACTGCAGAACAGGTAAAACCTCGAATAGAACCAGACCCACTGGAGAACAGGTAGAAACCTCGAACAGAACCAGACCCACTGAAGAACAGGTAAAACCCCAAACAGAACCAGACCCACTGGAGAACAGGCTGAAAACCTGAAACAGAACCAGACTCACTGCAGAACAGGTATAAACCTCGAATAGAACCAGAGACACTGGAGAACAGGTAGAAACCTTAAACAGAACCAGACCCACTGCAGAACAGGTAGAAACCTTGAACAGAACCAGACCCACTGCAGAACAGGTAGAAACCTTGAACAGAACCAGACTCATTGGAGAACAGGTAGAACCTCGAATAGAACCAGAGACACTGGAGAACAGGTAGAAACCTTGAACAGAACCAGACTCACTGCAGAACAGGTAGAAACCTTGAACAGAACCAGAACCACTGGAGAACAGGTAGAAACCTTGAACAGAACCAGACTCACCTGTCCGTCACCTGTGTCTCTCTGACCTGACTATCTCACAGGTAAGGTGTCTATCTCTGACCTCTGACCTCTGACCTCTCTCCCACCTGTCTGTCTCAGGTGGTGTTTGTATCGCTCAGTCGGTGAAGATTCCTCGTGAGCCGACAGCCGGTGAGTTTGATAAAATTGTGAATCGTCTGATGGAGACGAGCAACGCCCGAGGAGTGATCATCTTCGCCAACGAGGACGACATCAAGTAAGAACAAACTGATTCCGCCGACACGTCATCGTCACAGTCCGTCCTCTTCAGGGTTTCACCCTCTCGTCCTGGTAGGCGTGTCCTCGAGGCAGCGAAACGGGCCAACCTGACGGGTCAGTTCCTGTTTGTGGGATCAGACAGCTGGGGGGCGAAGAGTTCACCAATCACAGAGCTTGAAGACGTTGCAGAGGGCGCCGTAACCATCCTGCCAAAACGGGCGTCGATAGACGGTAAGCCTGCACACACTCCCACAGTGTGTCTGTTCATGCGTGTGTGTTTACATGTTTGTGTGTGTCCAGGTTTTGATCAGTACTTCCTGACTCGCTCTCTGGAGAACAATCGGAGGAACATTTGGTTCAACGAGTTCTGGGAGGACGACTTCAGGTGCAAACTGACCCGGCCCGGGATCAAACTGGACCCTGACAAGAAGAAATGTACAGGTAAGCTCCCCCCCCCCCCCATCAGCAGTCAACCGTCTCCTGTGTCCTGGTGCGTCATGTGACCTGGCGTGTCTTTTTGAAGGTCAGGAGAAGATCGGTCGGGACTCGGCGTACGAGCAGGAGGGGAAGGTTCAGTTCGTGATCGACGCGGTGTACGCGGTGGCGAACGCTCTGCACAGCATGCAGCAGGATCTGTGTCCCGGCAGCTCCGGAGTCTGCGGCAACATGGACCCTGTGGAGGGCCGGCTGCTGCTCGAGTACATCCGAGCGGTCAACTTCAACGGTTAGTTATCTCAAGGTCACTCTGAATAACGAGCACGTGGAGAGCTCACAGTTTGATCTGGTTTTCTTCTGGTTCTGCAGAGACTGAACAGAACCAGAGTCTGTGCAGCTGAGATCTTTTCCTTCCTCACACACATCACAGACCATCAAGTCTCCCTTTAAACAGGCTGGTTTGGATGTTAGTCTTGTTTAGAGTCTGACCAGGACTGACCGCCGACTGCAGGCTGAAATCTTCTCCTGCTGCTAAATCAGATCATCGGTCATCCCCCAAACCCAACAGAACTCAACAACCGGGCCTTTACATGCACTGCAATCTGAATAGAACAGGACAGCACACGTCCACTAAACATCTCCCTCACACCACGTCCCTCAGGACAGGGCACAGAGGTGCTCGCTGTGGGAGGAGCCTGATCTCAGCTCGCCCTGAATAAAAGGCTTTAAACTTCTGATTGGTGTTCTGTGTCTGATCCGTTCTGTGGTTGTTCTGTTGGACGGGTACGGTGCTGTGTGAAGTCTGCAGATATTAATACGGGCTAAACAGTAGAGAATATATCCATAAATGTTAACAGCTAACTTTAATTCAGTGTGAAGCTCCCAGAACCTGTGGTTCTGTCCCGTGCTGTCTGCGTGTCTGCAGATCTGAATCATTCATGAGGAGAGGCTTTTCTAACGCATGAGGAAATGGTTATCACGCTCTTAATTTGAAATGCACGGATTGTTTCCTATCTTGTAGGAATGTTTCAGTGAATGCACGCCCAAAATCATTTTATAGATAATGCGTTTCAAAGAACCCGGCGCTGATGTGAGCAGGACCTGTTCAGAGTCTTCAAAGAGATTTCCAGAGCAGCTGAACAGAAGCTTCTTCTTCTTCCTGTTAACTCACATTTATATTTAATAAAGCCGAGAAGCTGGAGCTGGAAGAGAGAGAGGATTTAAACTCAAACAGCTCCGTCTGTCTGACAACCTGTCTGACTGACTGTCTGTGTTTGTAGTTCTGGTTCTGGCGTTTGTAGTTCTAACTCTGGAGAGCATTTTTTTTTTCTGTATTCAGACACGCAGAAAGTCCGTTAAAACACTTTACGTGTTTTCAGTGTGTGTGTGTGTGTGTGTGTGTGTGTGTGTGTGTGTGTGTGTGTGTGTGTGTGTTAATTATTGAAGCAGCAGCTGGGGATCGGGAAGATCAGCAGGATGAAGAAGAAAACGCAACCACTCTGTGTATTACCTGTCTGTCTCTCTGTATTTAACCTGTCTCTCTGTCTGTCTGTCTGTCTGTCTCTCTGTCTGTCTGTCTGTCTGTCTGTCTGTCTGTCGCCCTTAACAGGAAGTGCGGGTACGACGGTTCTGTTTAATGAGAACGGAGACGCTCCGGGTCGTTACGACATCTTTCAGTTTCAACTGACCAATCACAGTCATCCTGGATATCACGTGATCGGCCAATGGTCCAATAACCTGAGACTCAATGTAAGAGGGAGAGACGGGTTTTTACCATTTTGTCTGTCTGTCTGTCTCTCTGACCTGTCTGTCTGTCTGTCTGTCTGTCTGTCTGTCTCTCTGACCTGTCTGTCTGTCTGTCTGTCTGTCTCTCTGACCTGTCTCTCTCTCTGACCTGTCTGTCTCTCTCTCTGACCTGTCTGTCTGTCTCTCTGACCTGTCTGTCTCTCTGACCGGTCTGTCTGTCTGTCTGTCTGTCTGTCTGTCTGTCTGTCTGTCTGTCTCTCTGACCTGTCTGTCTCTCTGACCGGTCTGTCTGTCTGTCTGTCTGTCTGTCTGTCTGTCTGTCTGTCTGTCTGTCTGTCTGTCTGTCTGTCTGTCTGTCTGTCTGTCTCTCTGACCTGTCTGTCTCTCTCTCTGACCTGTCTGTCTGTCTGTCTGTCTGTCTGTCTGTCTGTCTGTCTGTCTGTCTGTCTGTCTGTCTCTCTCTCTGACCTGTCTGTCTGTCTGTCTGTCTGTCTGTCTGTCTGTCTGTCTGTCTGTCTGTCTGTCTCTCTGACCTGCCTGTCTCTCTGACCTGTCTGTCTGTCTCTCTGACCCGTCTGTCTGTCTGTCTGTCTGTCTGTCTGTCTGTCTGTCTGTCTGTCTGTCTGTCTGTCTCTCTGACCTGTCTGTCTCTCTGACCTGTCTGTCTCTCTGACCTGTCTGTCTCTCTCTCTGACCTGTCTGTCTCTCTGACCTGTCTGTCTGTCTCTCTTACCTGTCTGTCTGTCTCTCTGACCTGTCTGTCTCTCTGACCTGTCTGTCTGTCTGTCTGTCTGTCTGTCTGTCTGTCTCTCTGACCTGTCTGTCTGTCTCTCTGACCTGTCTGTCTCTCTGACCTGTCTGTCTGTCTGTCTCTCTGACCTGTCTGTCTGTCTCTCTGACCTGTCTCTCTCTCTGACCTGTCTGTCTCTCTGACCTGTCTGTCTCTCTGACCTGTCTGTCAGCTGGAGGAGATGCAGTGGTCTGGAGGAGATAAATCTGTTCCAGGGTCAGTTTGCAGTTTTCCCTGTAATCCAGGAGAGAGGAAGAAGATGGTGAAGGGGGTCCCCTGCTGCTGGCACTGTGAGGTAAGACCATCATCTCCATCATCATCATCATCATGATCTTCATCACCATCATCATCATGATCTTCATCACCATCACCATCATCACCATCATCATCATGATCATGATCTTCATCATCATCATCATCACCATCACCATCATGATCTTCATCACCATCATCATCATGATCTCCTCTGACCTGCCTGCAGCTCTGTGACGGGTACCAGTACCAGGTGGACGAGTTTAACTGTGAGACCTGTCCGTCAGACATGCGTCCCGCCCCCAACAGAACTACCTGTCGACCGACTCCAATCATCAAGCTGGAGTGGAACTCGCCCTGGGCCCTTGTGCCAGCCTCTCTTGCCATGCTCGGTATCCTAGCAACCAGTGCAGTGGTGATCACCTTCATCCGCTTCAATGACACGCCCATCGTCAGGGCGTCGGGGAGGGAGCTCAGCTACGTGCTCCTGACAGGTGGGTGCTAACGCTGAGCATGTCAGGTTTGTTCTCACTTGATTATTGGTGGCGGCCGTTTGACCTTTATTCTTAATCGTTTCCTGTTTCTAAACTTTTTTTTGAGTTGTAGTTCATGTTTTATTGTGAAAAGGTTATTTTAAAAGACGTTACTTCCTGATGATGGTGGTGATGTCCTCAGCAGCTAGGATGTCAAACCTGACTTTCTGTCTTCAGGTATCTTCCTGATCTACCTGATCACCTTCCTGATGATTGCTGAACCAGGGGTGTTTGCGTGTGCGTTCCGGCGCCTCCTTCTGGGCCTTGGAATGGCGATCACGTACTCTGCAATGTTGACCAAAACCAACCGGATCTACCGGATCTTTGAACAGGGCAAGAGGTCTGTGACTCCCCCCAAATTCATTAGCCCCACCTCCCAGCTCATCATCACCTTCATCCTCAGCTCCGTCCAGGTAAGAATTCAGAGGTCTTCCCACATCCTGGTTCTGCATCCTGTCACATGACTCAGGTTGTACTTCCTGTTTCAGGTCCTGGGTGTCTTCGTGTGGTTTGCTGTTGTGCCTCCACACACCATCATCGACTATGAGGAACTCCGCCCCCCGAACCCTGACCTGGCCCGAGGCATCCTGAAGTGTGACATGTCAGACCTGTCGATCATCTGCTGCCTCAGCTACAGCATCGTGCTCATGGTGACTCGTTGATAGATTATTGATGCCTGATTAATCTGTTGTTGATGAGCTGATCCGATTTTATGTTTCTGATTGGTTTCAAACCCTCTGATGTCATATTGATCTCTAAGAGGTATGAAAAGCTGTAGAAGGCTCTACTGTCCTGGTTGCTAGGTAACCCTCATTCTTCTTGTTGCTAGGTAACGTGTACTGTGTATGCAGTGAAGAGTCGCGGTGTTCCAGAAACGTTCAACGAAGCCAAACCGATTGGTTTTACAATGTACACCACCTGCATCATCTGGCTCGCCTTCGTGCCCATCTTCTTTGGCACTGCCCAGTCTACCGAGAAGGTAACAACCCAACCAAGGTCAACCCAAACACAATCAACCCAACCAAGGTCAACCCAAACACAGTCAACCCAAACTAGTTTAAGGCAACCACGATCAACCCAACAAAGGTTTACCCAGCCAAGATCAACCGTACAACAGTGAATCCAACTGAGAACAACCCAACCAGTGTCAACCTAGCCAAGAAGTAACCAGCCAGGTCCAACCCAAACACAATCAACCCAACCTGGGTCAACCCAAACACAATCAACCCAACCTGGGTCAGCCCTAACACAATCAACCCAACCTGGGTCAGCCCTAACACAATCAACCCAACCTGGGTCAACCCAAACACAATCAACCCAACCTGGGTCAGCCCAAACACAATCAACCCATCCTGGGTCAGCCCAAACACAATCAACCCAACCTGGGTCAGCCCACACAACCCAACCTGGGTCAACCCAAACACAATCAACCCAACCAGGTCCAACCCAAACACAATCAACCCAACCTGGGTCAACCCAAACACAATCAACCCAACCTGGGTCAGCCCAAACACAATCAACCCATCCTGGGTCAGCCCAAACACAATCAACCCAACCTGGGTCAGCCCACACAACCCAACCTGGGTCAACCCAAACACAATCAACCCAACCAGGTCCAACCCAAACACAATCAACCCAACCTGGGTCAACCCAAACACAATCAACCCAACCTGGGTCAACCCAAACACAATCAACCCAACCAGGGTCAACCCAGCGACAGACAGCCTATAACTATAATCAACCCAACTGAGACCAACTCAACCACGTACAATCAATCCATAATCCACCAAACCATGAGAGGCCATTTAAATTCTGGTGTCCTAAATTTCATATCTGTGTTGATCCCATTAAAAACCAGACCTTGAGTCCAGACATCTGTATAATTTAACTTCAACAGAAACCAGAAATCAGGTGTACAAATCTGACTACTGATAAAACAGTATGGGTAAGACTCAATACCGACTGAGCAGCAGATTGACAAGTGAATAATGGTGAGCAGACGGACAGGTGACCAGGTAGACTGGAAAGCAGACGGCCAGGTGACCAGGTAGACTGGAAAGCAGACGGCCAGGTGACCAGGTAGACTGGAAAGCAGACGGACAGGTGACCAGGTAGACTGGAAAGCAGACGGACAGGTGACCAGGTAGACTGGAAAGCAGACGGACAGGTGACCAGGTAGACTGGAAAGCAGACGGCCAGGTGACCAGGTAGACTGGAAAGCAGACGGCCAGGTGACCAGGTAGACTGGAAAGCAGACGGACAGGTGACCAGGTAGACTGGAAAGCAGACGGACAGGTGACCAGGTAGACTGGAAAGCAGACGGACAGGTGACCAGGTAGACTGGAAAGCAGACGGCCAGGTGAATAGGCAGACTGGAAGGTAGACAGGCAGGCTATTTACCCTCCTCATCAGGACTAAATGTGTGTTTGTGGTTCAGACTGAGTTCAGACAGGAACAGGGGAATAAATCTGAGCAGCATTAGACCCAAAGTGGAACAGCTGGATTAAACAGATTACAGACAAACACAGGATGTCATTATACAACTCAACTTTGTCCAAAAAAGCCCCACAAACATCAGAGGTGATAGAAAAAGAGCCCAACAAACAGACTGTAGAAGCTGTGAGTATTTCATATTCCTTTAGGATTTGGTTGGTTCTTGTGATCTTTGGGGAGATTCTACTGGTCTGGGTCTATGTGGTTTAAAGGGGGAGGGGGTCCTGTAGGGAGTTCTTGTTGGCAGTTCAGGACTATATTGTTCTTGCAGGCGGTTGCCACTGAAGGTTTTTTGGCCCCTTTATGGTTCTTACACTCATTGAGATGTTGTGTGTGTACTGAATGGAGTCAGTTCTGTGGCATGGTATGAAGGAGGTGGTTCATGAGGAGGTTGAATGTTGTTGCATCATTTGGGAGGGTGAAGCTTCAAGGTCCTTTAAGGGGAATTTAGCTGATTGTATTGTTCTTTTGGAAGCTCTGTCCGGCTCTGAAAAGATGCTCGACATCCTCTATGAGGATTTCACTGACCTTTGGGGAAGTTTAGTAATCACTGAGGAGTTTTAGTAGAAATGTAAGAATGTTCTGGAGGTTTTAAACCCTTCTTATAGTCCAAGAGGAGGTGATTGCAGACCTGTAGTTGGTTCTTATGGACTTTTAAGGGTTCTTGTATTCCTTGAGTATTAGTCAATGGTTATGCCAGGAGTCTGAAAGTTTGAGTGGTACACTAAAGATGTTCAAGTTTCAAGAGGTACCTCTTTCTCTTTCACCATAGATGTTCATCCAGACGGCCACTCTGACCGTCTCCATGTCGCTCAGTGCCTTCGTGTCCCTCGGGATGCTCTACATGCCGAAGGTTTACGTCATCATCTTCCACCCTGAGAAGAACGTCCAGAAGAGGAAGAAGAGCTTCAAGGTCTGTAGCACGAAAGTTGCTGTGTTGTTCTGGAAGTTGTCGTGTATGCTGACAGTTGCTGTGTTGCAGTCCGTTGTCCAGGCTGCCAAGATGTCTGGTAAACAGAATGGAGAGACAAAGATTGAACCGGACAGGTCGCAGTAAAAGCTCCAAGTATTCAGGTACTCAAACTATAAACTGCATTACAACAAGTACCTTTGTATTATTATAATATTTGCAGTATTTAAAGTTAGTTGTTTTGTAATGTTTCTCCATCTTTCTGTAGGATGGATCGTGATGAAATGTGACTCAATCAAAACCCTCCAGATGATCAGCAAGTTGCCGTACATGACCGACCGGTTGCTCCACAGGATCAACACATTGTTATAGATGATCAACGTGTTGTAAAGATGCTCAACATCATCAGCATGTTCTCTGACATGATCAGCAAGTTGCTCCAGATTTGAACATGTTCCCTGAGATGATCAACAAATACAGATTAGCATTTTTTGTCCCTGTCTTTTATACGGTTCAGGAGTTTTCTTTAATTCCTAAATTTCCTGTTGCAACTTGAAAACAAATTGCATTAACTTCTGTCCTCATTGTCGACTTCAGTGATCCTCTGACTTTTCTGACCATTTCCCTGCAGAACTGATGACATCACACTCTGTTTTCTGCTAATTATATGTTGGCATTGCAAAGAGTATTTTATATTTATGTGTATTAATGAAAAAATGTTTTCCATGTGATTGGTATTGAGTCAGGCACATCAGCAGAAACTACAACTCCCAGCATGCCCTGGGGGCCACGAGTAAAAAAAACTTGAAGACACAACGTGATGTTAATTAATTTGCCTTCAGTGTGACGATAACGCCTGAAGCTGGTGTTATTATATGACTAGTGGGCGTGGTCTATGTCCTTATATGGTCGGTCATATTGTAGGTGGGTGGGGCTAACACGTGTATGAGGAGGACCGAGATGATGGTGAAGATATTTCAGGCTGAGCTGCTGAATGTTTCAGATGATGGTTAAACATTTATGTTCATGTGAGCGGCTCAGGAGCAAGGCAGCGGTGGGCCGATGGTTCATTTCCCTGAAGAGCCGGAAAAGTGGGTCACATTTGGTTTTCTACTTTACACCCGCTGCCGCTATCAGGAGAGTACAACCACCCTCCCAGTACAACAGATCCATTGTATTTAAAGAACCTTACACACAAAAACTTACATTTTCTCATCCCCAGTAAGAAAGACTGAAAGAGGTTCAACTGTGTTTTGTTAACCTGACAGCTGTAAATTATTAAAGTAAATCCTCTTTATCCTGGAGGAACCAAATACAAAGTTTTGGTTTCACTTCAACTTCAAATATTTAACACACACACAAACAGAGGTGGGCACAATAGTTATACAAACATGTTAACTTCGATATAAATTCATACTATGTCACATATAATGCAAAATCCACATGCTCCTCTAACATGTGTCTCTAATCCATCTACAAACCCCTCAAATGATGAGAAAAGTCCATCCTCTCCGTCTTCTGCCTGCTCAAACAGGCCGTTTGGAGATGTTCCCTTCATGACATCACAAAGGGCAGAAGCCCCTCCCCCAGGTGGGTGACACTCCCACAGCTAGGTGTTTGTTCTGCCCTCTGAGTCTGCCTTCTCACCGTAATCAATAGAACATGGAGCCAGAAAGCAGCGAGTACACCCGAGCCCTTCCAGAGAGGGGGCGTGGTCAGACACAGCTCATTTACATATTTAAAGCTACAGACACAGAAACAGCCTGTTCTGAGCAGGGCTGAAATAGAGGGGTTTATAGACATGATCAGATACAGGATCAGAGTGGATTTAAAACAACGTAAGAATCAGACGTGTTCCCAGCTCTTCATCTTCATGGTTTAGGTGTTTTTTTTGTTTGTACCCCCTGCAGTTATCAAGAAGTGCAGAGAAATTCAATAAGAAGCAACATATTTTTTTTAGGTCTACTGAAATAAACTTTATTCTAAGGGTATTGAAGAAAACAATAAACTGAAGATTTAAATTCTGTTTGCTCAGATTTATTTTTTCTGTTTGCTTTTTATCACCTGAGTAAACTTAAAATACTCCAAAAAATAATACAAAAATCTGTAACACACAGAGATAACCCAAACACTGCTACAGAACCAGAGGAGACTACAGGCGGAACACATTGTTCACTCTCAACCAAAGACATTAATCTCAGTGTGCCACAGATTTTTGATTTGCGCACCTGAGAACGTACAGGCTGTGAATGGGGTAGCCTGTTGGCCATTTACCTCAAATTCTACAATTAAAACAGCTCTCAGTACTCAGCTGTAACTGTCGACAGCAAACTATAACTTTTATTCAGACTCTTCTAAATCACAGCTAAAGGCCATTAAAGCACGATTAAACTATTAAAGTCAAATCTGAGATCAGCTGCTGCCCCCTGCTGGAGACTCCAGACATCACCGTTAAAATTTACCACAATAAAAGAATACTACAGATTAAAATATTCTGTTACACATTACACATTGTAATCAAATTAAGCTGGAGTATTGAAATGTGAAAATATTCCTCTATTTATTTCACCATTTTAAGATTAATGTGACATACTCATTATTGGAATAATTATAAATAAATTGATAATTCTTTAAACGTTAATATTGTGATGAATTAAATGCAAACAATCCCAATACAAAATAAAGTTAGAATATTAGTGAACCAAAAGTTTTAAACAAACGTTTTTGATTTGTTTTGATTAAAGTAATACTTTTAATCAGGATCAGCTGCTTCTGTCTGATCGATCAACTCTTACCTCACTCGACTGCTTCAGTCTGTCAGATCCAACATGGCGACCTCCACAGCTTCACGTGAGCTTTTCTCGGAGGGAGTCCGAGCGGTTCTGCACAGCTGGCCCGTCCTCCAGGTAAACTTGAAAACTGACGCACACCTGACGCACAGCTGGGGGAAACGTGACGGGGAAAGAAAAACACGCGGAGCAGCTCACTGCTGTGCACACGGGACGATGCTAACAGGCTAAAGCTAACAGGCTTGTTGACATGTTCAGCATGTTTCTAAAAAGCTCCACGAGCAAAAAGCTGCTCAAACTAGGATCAATGTTGGAGATGCTTTTGAAACATGGAGAGAGGTTAGAACGCAGAAAGCTTTACAGACCCATGCAGAGCTGGCTAAACACTGAAGCTACAGTGTCCACCACATGCAGAGCTGGCTAAACACTGAAGCTACAGTGGTGGCCACATGCAGAGCTGGCTAAACACTGAAGCTACAGTGTCCACCACATGCAGAGCTGGCTAAACACTGAAGCTACAGTGTCCACCACATGGTGACCTGCGTGAGCATCCACTCTAGAGAGTAGCCGTTACCATGGTGACGTATTCAAAGAAGGTCGAGATGGGAGCTCACATGAAGTTTTTAAACTGTTAATAACATTGTGATTACTGTTGCCATGGAAACAGACCAGATTTCGTTGTGTTGCGTGCAGATCGCTGTGGATAACGGGTTTGGAGGCGTGTACGGGCAGCAGAAAGCTGATTGGATGGTAGACGTGGTACAACAGTATTTCCATGACAACGGTATGTAACCATGGTAACCTTCCTCAGTGTCCACTGTGTGATAATACGAGATTATAATAATAATTTGAATCTGGGGTGTGTGTGTGTGTGTGTGTGTGTGTGTGTGTGTGTGTGTGTGTGTGTGTGTGTGTGTGTGTGTTCAGCTGACCTGCAGCAGTGTGAGGTGGAGGACTTCATCACTCAGCTGATGGATCAGGAGTTTGACACCGTGGTGGATGACGGGAGTTTACCTGAGGTACACACTTTTTCAAAATGAACCGAGGCACTTGTACAGACGTGATGATGTCAGATGGTGACCCTGTCTGTACCTGTGCAGGTGACCCTCAGTCTGCAGCAGATGTTCAGTCAGTGGCAGCAGGGGGCGCTGCAGCAGCTCCAACACACCATCAATACTCTAACCCAGAAGAAGAGTCAGAGGGCGAAGGTCACAGCTCCGCCCCCGCAGTCTGATGAAGACAGTGATGAAGACGACACACAGGTGATGTTTGTGTATTTAAATAGATCGTATAGATTCAACATCCTGTTCATGTCAAACTGAACTGTGATTGGTTGTTCAGGGGATGGAGTGCGAGTCTTCCGGCCCGTCAGTCAGCAGGACAGAAGCTCCGCCCCCTCAGAAAGAAGAAGACGACGGCTGGACCGTGGTGCGCAAGAAGAAGTAAACAGGGGGAACTGACCTTGGACCTCAGCATTGGACTGTTTGACATCAACTCAAAGCAGTGTGTGTGTGTGTGTGTGTGCGTAAATCAAACCTGTCCCCAGTTTTTGAAATGTTTTTATATTAAACCTGAAAAAAATCAGCTGCTGTCAGTCTTCTCTCATTTCCTTATACAATTTAGAAGTGACATCATACTGTGACGACCTGCCACGTAAAGACACAGCACTATGACATCACGCTGGCTGTGCCCTCGGAGGTCAAAGGTCACGGACCTTCTCCCTCAGAGGTCAAAGGTCAGGATAAGATTCAGGAGGTCAGAGATCAAAATTCAGAAATTTTTATTTTGACGGAAGACAATTCACACTGACAAACACGTAGAAAAAAAAACTTTGTCTCTGGTGATGTCACGGCTGATGGCATTGATACAGGGAAGCAGGAAGGGGGGGGGGGGTCAGAGGTTATTTCAAGGCACTATTACATAAATACAGAAACAGGTGAGGAGGTCAGAGGTCATCCTAGGACCACGCCCCTTCGGAGAAAAATACTGTCATCAATATGATCATAAATACTCATCAGTAACTGAGAGGGAAGCTACAGTGTTTACGTCTAATCCAAACCTGACTTTACTCATCATCATCATCTTACCTTCATCATCATCATCACCACCATCGACATCATCACAGACGCTCAGGAGTCTTTGAAGTCTCTGATCAGTAATCAATAACTTTCATAAACGGCAAAAAAACCAAGATAAACGTTTGAGAAAGAAGCTGAACCGGTGACGAACGGCGAGCTCAGGCTGAATCCAAACCGCCGTGTAGGCGTCTGAACATTTGGAGGACCAGAACACGGCGACCTCGCAGCACGACATGAAGAAGAGGAGCGCCATTAATAAACATCTGAACATCAAACCTTTACTGTCATAATTCTCGCTCTTCATCCGTTTAACGGGATGACAGTGAACGCGTCTCAGTGGTCGTCATCAGACGTGAGGATTCAGCCCGAGGTCGTGTGTGTGTGTGTGTGTGTGTGTGTGTGTGTGTGTGTGTGTGTGTGTGTGTGTGTGTGTGTGTGTGTGTGTGTGTGTGTGTGTGTGTGTGTGTGTGTGTGTGTGTGTGTCGTCCCGGGTGTTTACGTGTGCAGCCACGCGTGCTGCAGACACTGCGCGGCCGTCGCTCGGCGGTCCGGCTGCAGCTCCAACATGGTCAACAGGAAGTCACTGAACTGAGCCGCCTGATCCAACGGCCACTCGTATTTCTCCAACAAGACTTCGAACAGACCCCACGGCTTCAGGCTGGAGATGTGCCGCAGCTCACCTGAGACAGAGAGAGAGAGACTTCCTGTCACATGACGTCGTCTGTCAGGTACAAACAGGTGAACTGATCTGGGCTAGGACTCTTCAGGGTTTTATTCATAAACAGGCACGAGGACGTGACATCATGGGGGGGAGAGAGGGTACACGAGAGCAGCCTGCATGTCTTTTTACTGGCAGACACGCCCCCTTTTCAGTGATTGGACGCTGAGCAGACGTGACGAGTGACTCAGAATGATGAGAAGCCGAACATCAGCCAGTTCAAGACGTTTCTGTTCTAAATGATTCACTCCATGAAGCGCATCAGGCCGTCTGAAGTAGTTTGCAGTTTGAGCCAGCAGAGGGCGCCCTCGCTTGTTGCACGCACTCATGACCCTGGTAAAACGTGTTTCTTAGATTATTTCTTACCTCTCCTGTTGAAATACTCTCTGGAGTACCTGCCAGACAGAGCGAAGGGCAGAGGAACCGGGCCGAGCAGCTCCATGATGTGAGCGATGTGATCTGAACAAACACAAACAAACACACTAAAGTACACACTGAAGTACACACTAAAGTACACACTGAAGTACACACTAAAGTACACACTAAAGTACACACTAAACTAAAGTACACACTAAACTAAAATACACACTGAAGTACACACTGAAGTACACACTAAACTAAAATACACACTGAAATACACACTAAAGTACACACTAAAGTACACACTGAAGTACACACTAAACTAAAGTACACACTAAAGTACACACTAAACTAAAGTACACACTGAAGTACACACTAAACTAAAGTACACACTGAAGTACACACTGAAGTACACACTGAAGTACACACTGAAGTACACACTAAACTAAAGTACACACTGAAGTACACACTGAAGTACACACTAAACTAAAGTACACACTAAAGTACACACTAAACTAAAGTACACACTGAAGTACACACTAAACTAAAGTACACACTGAAGTACACACTAAACTAAAGTACACACTAAAGTACACACTAAACTAAAGTACACACTAAAGTACACACTAAACTAAAGTACACACTGAAGTACACACTAAACTAAAGTACACACTGAAGTACACACTAAAGTACACACTAAACTAAAGTACACACTAAAGTACACACTAAACTAAAGTACACACTGAAGTACACACTAAACTAAAGTACACACTGAAGTACACACTAAAGTACACACTAAACTAAAGTACACACTAAACTAAAGTACACACTAAAGTACACACAGTAATTAAATCTTCCTGCAGTTTTGAGTTGAGACGCTCAGAGATGATAAAAACTTTTTCAACAACATTTGCGTTCGCTTACTACTCGATCGCCCCTCGCTGTGCTCTCTCTCTCTCTAACTCTCTGCTGAGTATAAACACAGACAGGTGTCTCACCTTCATCCCGGGTGTAATCTTCTCCTGAATGAGGTTCAAACAGGTAATCACCCGTCGCCAGCTCGAACGCCTGAAACAACATCAACAAGTCATTCCATCGACACAAACACGACACAACAATGACCCAGAACTAACACCAGATACGCGTGCGTGTGCGTGGCGTGTGCGTGGCGTGTGCGTGGCGTGCCAGCGGCGCTCCGGCTCTGTGCTCACTCGCCTGTCAACATCCACAGGCTGCGTGATCAGAGAACGCCACGGTGCAGCCCAACTCACCACAGCGTGATATAACACGACATGTATAAACACAACAAACAGTCAAGTGTTTTATTCTGAAAATACGCCAGGTGCTTTAACGTTGACTTCCTGTCTCGCTCGACCTGCTCCGTGGTCGCCAGTGGAAGCACGCACACTGACCGCTCTGCTGTCGTAATGGAGCTGAGACCGACCCAACACACATCTGGTGGAGTGTGTGTGTGTGTGTGTGTGCGTGTGCGTGTGCGTGTGTGTGTGTGTGTGTGTGTGTGTGTGTGTGTGTGTGTACCATGCAGGCAGTGCTCCAGATGTCAGCAGGAGTTCCGTACTCTGCTCCAATCAGAACCTCCACAGCTCGATACTGACGAGTCTGAATGTCCTCTGTGAAGTGTTTGTGCTGGACGGGAGAGAGAGGGGGGGGGCAGTGTTAACATCCGACCAATCAGGTGCATCCTCTTTGTCTGTGCAAAGGATGATGATGATGATGATGATGATGATGAAGGTGTCTCACCACCCAGCAGGCGTTTCCGAGGTCAGCAATCTTCACTTTGAGTCTGTGAGCGTTCAGAGGATCCAACGGACTGAGGACGAAGTCTGACGCACTGAAGACTGAGAGACACACACACACACTGATTAACCTGTGTGTGTGTGTGTGTGTGTGTGTGTGTGTGTGTGTGTGTGCGTGTGTGTGTGTGTGTTCTCACCGTCTTGTCCACTTGAGCATCCTGATTGGGTAGAAAGTGCTGACTCAGATGTTGCTGACATCACAGAGCTGGAGAAGCCTGATAGGCCGGATGCGGGGCTGGAGAACCGTCCGGGGGCGTGGCCATTACACCTGTCCTCCAGCCAGGAACAGGTAGACTCTGGGCTGCCTTTAGCGTTTGCTGCGGAGCAGAGACGTGTTGCCATGGTAACCAGAGAGCCACTTTAACAGGTTCCAGAAGCTGCACTACTCCGTGTCGTACTCACCGTTACTGTCGACGTCGTCAGGATGCAGCCCACCCTCGCCATCCTCCAACCTCTGCACACACACAATACAGACTTTTATTTTGAAAGAGCCACGCGGTGACTTCCTGGTTTATTCCTGCAGCTCTCATCGAGACACGGCCATATTTACAGTCAGAGAAAACATAACTATAACGTTTACATGTGTCAGACGTCTCCTTTAACGAAAACATCCAACCTCACCAGCCAATCAGAAAACAGAATGAAATCAGTAACCTTGGAAACCAGCGACTCAGAGTGAGGCGCTAACAGTCATTATCTCATGAAAGCATGTGACTAACAATCCGACCAATCAGAGCTGGTTAGCATCATTTAGCTTAACGCAGCTGACTGAGGAACATTTCACACACACACACACACACACACACACACACACACACACACACACACACACACACACACACACACACACACACACACACACACACACACACACACACACACACACACACACACACACACACACACACACACACACACACACACACACACACGGTCTACTCACCTGTATGTCGACCAGTCTCTCGTCCAGCAGCCTCTGCTGACGCTTCGCCTTCCTCTTTAACTTCTTCTTCTTGTTTTTAGACAGTCTACCCATCTACACACACACACACACACACACACACAAAGTGAAGTGTCTATTTTCTACAAACTCTCTCTCTCACACACATGCAGCTAAACTCAAACAGCGACCGGGTTACCATGGTAACCAATGAGTTACATCCGGCGTAAACCTCAGTGCTGTTTGTTTAGCCCCTTAAACTCTGTGACATCATCATTACATCATAGTAGGCGGGGCATCAAAGTGGGTGTGGCCAAACGAAACGAGTTTTTTGCCAATTTAGTTTGAGGGTGAAAAACACGACAGCATTTCAATCCGAGTTTGTGGTCGACTTCTCCAGCAAGTCTATCGGACGATCGGCGTCCTTCCATCAGAAAAAATAAACGAGTGTCTGTTCATCGTCCCCTCCCATTAATGGACCAGTGGCCATCGTCCCCTCCCATTAATGGACCAGTGGCGCCACCTTGTGGCCGGAGGTTTCACACAGCTGAATCTCCAGGCTCAGAGAAACACATGAACACTTCCTTTTGTCCAGGTGTGAACTGGACCTTTAGAACACCTGAAACTAGCTCTACTTTAGAAGCAGCCAATGAGATCACAGCAGGCAGCACACCTTGGACACTTACCTGTTGATCCCTGGGAGCCATGCTAACTAGAGAGAGAGACACCCAGAGAGAGACAGACAGGGAGAGAAAGAGACAGGAAGAAACATCAGAAACACAGGAAGTAAAGATGAAACACAGACAGGTAGAAAGGACAGGTGAACAGACGGACAGGTAGAAAGGACAGGTGAACAGACAGACAGACAGACAGGTAGAAAGGACAGGTGAACAGACAGACAGGTAGAAAGGACAGGTGGACAGACAGACAGGTAGAAAGGACAGGTGAACAGACGGACAGGTAGAAAGGACAGGTGAACAGACAGACAGGTAGAAAGGACAGGTGAACAGACGGACAGGTAGAAAGGACAGGTGAACAGACGGACAGGTAGAAAGGACAGGTGAACAGACGGACAGGTAGAAAGGACAGGTGAACAGACGGACAGGTAGAAAGGACAGGTGGACAGACAGACAGGTAGAAAGGACAGGTGAACAGACGGACAGGTAGAAAGGACAGGTGAACAGACAGACAGGTAGAAAGGACAGGTGGACAGACAGACAGGTAGAAAGGACAGGTGAACAGACGGACAGGTAGAAAGGACAGGTGAACAGACGGACAGGTAGAAAGGACAGGTGAACAGACGGACAGGTAGAAAGGACAGGTGAACAGACGGACAGGTAGAAAGGACAGGTGAACAGACAGACAGGTAGAAAGGACAGGTGAACAGACGGACAGGTAGAAAGGACAGGTGAACAGACAGACAGGTAAACAGGTTAGAACAGTATAAGAAGAGAGAGACAACAGCTAAGAGCAGACAGACAGGTGGGAGGCTTCGTCTCATCTCTATTTTCTGACCAATCACAGGACTCACTCCTCACCTGATGACCCAGAAGGGGGCGGGGCTCCAGCTCTCTGCCAGATGGTTGCTTCAGCTGCCAATCGTCTGATGTAGACCTCGTCAACATCCAATAAGATGTTCTCTGGTTTGATGTCAGTGTGGATGATCTTACACTTAGTGTGGAGGTAGTCCAGACCCTGCAAGACCTGCAACACACAGACGAGTCACTGACAAGTCAACAAGTCACTGACAAGTCAACAAGTCACTGACAAGTCAACACGTCACTGACAAGACAACACGTCACTGACAAGACAACAAGTCACTGACAAGTCAACAAGTCAACACGTCACTGACAAGTCAACAAGTCACTGACAAGTCAACACGTCACTGACAAGACAACACGTCACTGACAAGACAACACGTCACTGACAAGACAACACGTCACTGACAAGACAACAAGTCACTGACAAGTCAACACGTCACTGACAAGACAACAAGTCACTGACAAGTCAACACGTCACTGACAAGTCAACACGTCACTGACAAGACAACACGTCACTGACAAGACAACAAGTCACTGACAAGTCAACACGTCACTGACAAGTCAACACGTCACTGACAAGACAACACGTCACTGACAAGACAACAAGTCACTGACAAGTCAACACGTCACTGACAAGACAACAAGTCACTGACAAGTCAACACGTCACTGACAAGTCAACACGTCACTGACAAGACAACAAGTCACTGACAAGTCAACACGTCACTGACAAGTCAACACGTCACTGACAAGTCAACACGTCACTGACAAGACAACAAGTCACTGACAAGTCAACACGTCACTGACAAGACCACAAGTCACTGACAAGTCAACAAGTCAACAAGTCACTGACAAGACAACAAGTCAACAAGTCACTGACGAGTCAACAAGTGTACCTGTCTGATGATGCTCTTCACACAGACCAGAGGGAGTCCCATGTAGTTGGACTTGATGATCCACTTTAACAGCTGATGACCCAAAACCTCCAAAACCATACACACATCTGATTACAGTTAAGGACAGAGACAGACAGGCTGAGAGACAGACAGGCTGAGAGACAGAAAGACAGACAGGCTGAGAGACAGACAGACAGACAGACAGACAGACAGACAGACAGACAGGCTGAGAGACAGACAGACAGACAGACAGACAGACAGGCTGAGAGACAGGCTGAGAGACAGACAGACAGACAGACAGACAGACAGACAGACAGACAGACAGACAGACAGACAGACAGACAGACAGACAGACAGACAGACAGACAGGCTGAGAGACAGAAGGACAGACAGGCTGAGAGACAGACAGGCTGAGAGACAGAAGGACAGACAGGCTGAGAGACAGACAGGCTGAGAGACAGAAGGACAGACAGGCTGAGAGACAGAAGGACAGACAGGCTGAGAGACAGAAGGACAGAGGGACAAACAGAAGGACAGACAGTTGATCAGGATACGGACTCCATTGACTCCAGAGATCTTGAAGTCGTCGATCAGCTGGACGATGGTTTCTCTGAAGGGGTCAGACGGGTCACTGTCTCTCACCTGCAGACAGACAGACAGGTTACTTGGCAGCACGTGACCTTCAGGTGTTTTCACTAAGGTCATGTGACGGCACAGAACAGCAACATGGCCGTGTGCAGGAGACTCACACATCGCAGCAGTTTGATCTCGTCCAGAGCCGTCTCCGTGTAGTGAGGAGCGCTCTTCACCACCTTCAACGCCACGAAGCGCTTCCTCCTAAACAACAACGCAATCAGTGCTCACACACGAGCCAATCACAAACCTCCGTGTTTATGTGTGTGTGTGTGTGTGTGTGTGTGTGTGTGTGTGTGTGTGTGTGTCGTACTGAAGGTCCCAGCAGAGCCACACTGTAGAAAAATGTCCCCAGCCGAGTTTACGGACCACGTGGTACCTCCCATTGAACAGGTCGCCGATCTTCACGGGGTAATATCCACCTGAAACCAAACAGAGTTACCACGGTAACCGGTGAGCGTCAGCTGCAGGATTCTATCAGATATATTAGAAAACGACCTCCGAGATCAATATCTGCTGTTTCACAGTTCAATACATGAAAATGAGATCTCCTCACCTTTGCAGTAATCAGACGGGTCTTCCTGCTCTTCATCGTCAGAGCCCAGCAGCTGCACAGGGGGCGGGGTTAACTCGGGAGGGGGCGGGCTTAATGGCGGAGGGGGAGTGGTCAGTTGAGGTGTGGTCGATGACATCATGGGAAGGAGACCAATGGGAGGCGTGAGAGAGTCGAGGGAGTAAAGGAAGGAGGACGGGGAGGCGGGGGAGAAAGGGTGGGAGGAGCCACTGGAGGTGAAGGTCACGGAGGGCAACAGGAAGGGGGCAGAGTGGGAGGGGCTTAATGGAGGTGTGGGAGGAGCTTTTAAAGGATGTAGGGTCGATGGTAGTTCGGAGTGATTGTTGGTAATACTGAGTGGCAAGGCAGGGGGTGAAATGGAGAGATCTGATTGGCTGTCAGTTCGAGC
The DNA here is from genome assembly GCF_947650265.1 of Symphodus melops. Taxonomy (NCBI): domain Eukaryota; kingdom Metazoa; phylum Chordata; class Actinopteri; order Labriformes; family Labridae; genus Symphodus; species Symphodus melops. The sequence goes on from NC_136703.1 coordinate 25,863,358, forward strand.
GAGACTCTGAAAGGTTCTTTGAGGTAACGTGAAGGAGTTCGGCTCACAGAGACTCTGGGAGGGCGTCAGACATGCAGAGGGAGGTGATTGGCTGACCATGTGAGGAGTCACAGGGTCTCTTAGGGCGGCTCGAGGGGTATCTGCCAAATCCTTAGTGGAGGTCTTGATGTGTGGGGGATCCTGAGTGGGCTGGGTTGGGGTTCTGTGGACACTCTGGGGGGGCAGTGGGGGGGTTTGGATCGCTTTGGTGGACTCATGGACATTTTGTGTACATGCAGCTGAGCGTCCTGCTGACGGTTCTAGAGGACTCTTGGGGGGCTGATGGGCGGACTCTAGGTGACTCCGGGAAGGCCGATTGGTTGGTTTCGGAGGACTCTGGGGGGGCAGATGGGTGGACTCTGGAGGACTCTGGGGGGGCAGATGGGAGGGCTCGGGAGGACTCTGGGGGGGCAGATAGGTGGGCTCTGGAGGACTCTGGTGGGGCAGATGGGTGGGCTCTGGAGGACTCTGGTGGGGCAGATGGGTGGGCTCTGGAGGACTCTGGGGGGGCAGATAGGTGGGCTCTGGAGGACTCTGGTGGGGCAGATGGGTGGGCTCTGGAGGACTATGGGGGGGCAGATGGGTGGGCTCTGGAGGACTCTGGTGGGGCAGATGGGTGGACTCTGGAGGACTCTGGTGGGTGTTTGGCAGGTATCCGGGTAATACTGGTGGGGGGCTTCTGTTGTTGTTGTTTAGATTCTGAAGGTCACAGAGGTCATCGGGTCTGAAACAGAACAAAACAGGAAGTTACACCTGGACTAAAGACATCAGAACCAACTCAAGCAGTGATTGGTCAGCTGGGACTGGATCAGGAAGTGGGCGGGGCAACTGGAACACAACTTCTGCTTCTGCATTCGATCAGAGCTAACAGCGCTAACAGCAGCATTCAGACACTTTGTTGAGGCTGATTTAAAAATAAATAAATAAATCTTGGTAGAAATATTTAAATTTTAATAAATGAGGTCAAATCTAAGACGACATCAGGAGAGGACGAGTGAAGTCTCGCCTCCATATTTACACTAAATGTATTTAAAATCAATCAGGTCTGATAAGATCGTCAAGTCTTTATCGAGTCATAAATCTCGAGAGTTTGATGTTTCCGTCCCCTGCTGATGATGTCACTCTGACCTCACATACACACAGATCAGATTTCTGTGACCCACACACAGCTGCTCTCCATGAGTCACTGCTGAAGAGAGCCGCACTGAAATAGACTGTAGTGTGTGTGTGTGTGTGTGTGTGTGTGTGTGTGTGTGTGTGTGTGTGTGTGTGTGTGTATGTAGGGGGGAGGTGCTATTACTGAAGCAGATCTACAAATCTGGACACCACTTAGCATAGCTTAGCACAGAAACGGCTTGAATCCACCTTCACCTGGAGTTCTCCTCCGTCTGTAGCTCCCCCTGCTGGACTTACAGTGAAGGGGGGGGCGGGGGGGGGTGGGGGGGGGTCAGCCTCAGGTAGCAGGAAGAAGCATCTGAGTCTGACGTTAAAATGACCGTATGGCCTTTATATCAGGGCTGCGTGTGATTGGACGTATTCACAGTATGAGCAGAAGCCCATTCCTAACATGTATGTGAGATCCCAGAGGTCATGTGATATAAACATCATCAACCCGTCTCGCTCGCACCAGCGCTCAAACGCAGGTCAACAAGCGACCATCCCCACCAGTGAGCACGCCAACATTAAGTCGACACGTTTAACCTCCATCATCTGACAAACACGTCCACACTCGTGTTTCTCAACTGCTGGGTTGGGGCCCAAAAGTGGGTCGTGAATATGTGCATGGAGAAAATATAGTTGTGTGTTTTGTGTCTTTGTTCCGTCACGTCTCGTGCCTGCTGACGTCCAAACTGCACATTTTTTCATTGAACAAATCTGATTGGTTAAAAAATTTATCTAGAATTTGGATGTTGTGTGTTTTTTTTTTTTTAATGGTGTTAGTCCTGAGGGCAGATCATAGACTGTAAATATTAACGGACAAAGCCTGAGTGATGTCAGCCATCTGCTCCTGCAGGACGCCATGTTGGGAATGCCGTCTCACCCTAACTATCAGTCAACCCAACGTTGAACCGTTACATCTGACCCACCTGTCAATCAAATCAGCTACACGCCTCCATTTTGTTCAAGACCAAAGGCTGCTGCTCGGGTCAGACCAGTTAGCACCTCTCTCTCTCTCTCTCTCTCTCATTTCTGATAACTCAGGGAGAACGGAGTTTATATGACTCATTGAATCAGTAATAAGACAGCAGATCAACACACACACACACACACACACACACACACACACACACACACACACGACTGCCCTAGATTCATACACACACACTCAGAGGCTAAATTTAGGACCTGTGTGTCTCACCGGTTCTCATCTGTTCGGACTCTCCGGTTTTTCTTTCCTCTGCGACGGTGTTTCTTGCCTGCAGTGGCGGTGGCGTTTCCACTTCCTGCTCCGACGGCTGCTGAAGGGACGGCAGAGAGAAAACAAACATTAGTCACATTTTAATATGAGTAACATATACTTGTTTTTCCTTAAATGGGATTAAACACATTAACAGCTCCTTGAACTGCTTCATGACTCAAACAATCCAACACACCAAACTCCATTTATAAATGTGGCGTAAGCAAACGTATCACAAGCATTAAACTCTTCAAACACTTTTACTCCAACTTGTCTCTGAATATCTGTCATCACACACACAAACCCTGCACACACACACACACACACACACACACACACTCTTTAAAGATGTGACTTTAAAGTGGATTAAAAACAGGAGAGAGGGTCAGATGAGAAGGTTAAATTCACACATCGATTCTACAATTAAATAAACAGCAAAATATCAGAATGAAACCTCTGAAGGTTTAATTAAGAACAGAATCTGTAAATTCAGACATTTTATTTTAATGGAGTTTGGTTGAAATACACTGAAATATTTAATGTGCAAAAAAAATCACACCTGTGAAACTTATAACATGCAAAATACACGTGTGTGTGTGTGTGTGTGTGTGTGTGTGTGTCCAGCAGTCACCGCCTGGTACCGTTAGATAACGGCAGTTAGCTTAGCCTGTTAGCCTCTTCTCTTGACTTTAGTTTGTTTATTTCCGGTCTCTGATCCAGAGTTAAACCGCACAGATCGGCACTGACAGCTGAACCGGGACACAAACCCGTGCTAAGGGGTACGTTACCTATCAACATCCTGACTTCCGGTCCACGAACCGAGTCGGATCAGAGCGAACTATCCCGACTTGGTCTGACGGTTCTGTGACGGCTAGCTTTAGCCTCTGTTAGCCTCCAGACACCGGGGAAGATCCGGCTGTAGGCGGGTCGGATGGTCCAGAATCTATCCCGGGTCAGCGCGTGCGGTGTGGCGCACGTGAGCCAATGGCCTGCCTGTCAGTCAGACCCGTGAGAGACCAGCTGACGGTCTGTTATTCTATCAGCATCATCAGGTTCTGTCCGTGTGTCCCGGATCAGTACCGGGTTTGTCTCGGGTCGGTCCACTCGTTTGTTCACGGTATCTTCAGATACGGTCCCCCGTGTGTGCACGGTCTCAACAGCTGCTGTCAGTCTGACACCGGACACCGGGCTCTGCGCATGCGCATTGGGCAGCCATGCCGAGCCTGCATCCAAACTGGGACCAGTGCAGGATCTCTTACATTTAAACACGGGCGGAGTGACGTCATTAAACTTTAATACACATTATGTTTGAATCAACACGAGCAGCCAGAGAATAATGTTAAAATTATAACTTTATTTTTACAGAATACAAACTGCGTTTGGCTTCCAGCATCTCAACAATAAAACATTTACAATTCACACTGTGGTCACCACCATCTTCATCATCATCATCATCATCACCATCATCATCATCATCTTCACCTGCACAGGTATTTACAGGTACATTTACACGCTGTTATCAAACTGTACAGCTTCATTCTGATCCTGGATCAGTTTTTTTACAAACATTTTAAAGTTTCTATTCCCTTGTAGAAAAAACGTTTCAGTAACAAACAGAGCTCAACCAATCAGAGCACAGGATCTGATCCATCAGGTTAGAAAACTGTACAGAAATCAGGAGGTCAAAGGTCAAACTGTGACCTCCATTTACACAATTCATAAGTGGTGTGCAGAGTTTAAGCTCCGCCCCTTCTCTTTATTTGAAAAAAAAAAAAAAAAAATAGTATCATGAAGAAGCATCGTAAACATTCATCATCTTCATCGTCACACGCATGCAGAAGTCTAATCTGATCAAAGAACTACAACTACGGGTCAAACACAGGCTCAATAAACACGCAGGCAGAAACACTGACGACGGTCAAACAGCAAAAGTTCTCAGAAAGAAGAAGAAAAATACAGACGCTGCATCTGACAGCGGGGAAGATCATTTTACAAAAGAGTCATCAAAGTGTGTTTCCTGTTTCAGAATAACGGTCAGAGTTTCTCTTTTATTGCATGAACAGTTTAGTTTGAGTCCTTTTATTCTGAAAAATCAAACAACAGGAAGTATCCCGTCAGTTTCACATTGAAACTTAAAATCAAACTGTGACAGAGTGAGCTCTCTGCTGGAAGATGATGTGTCAGACTGTTGTCATGGAGACACAGCTGATAGTGTCCAACCTGTGAACTGAGTCCTCATGGTTCTCATCACATTAGCCTGTCTATGTTGACCCTGTACGCTGACTGTTAGTGGCGTCCTTCTAATAACCCGGTTACATCCCGTTTGGCTTTTCTGCTCTTCATTATTGCTTTACAACATCAGAACACCTGGAGTGTGTGTGTTCAGTGTGTGTGTTCAGGTTAGTCTGTGTGTTCAGTCTGTGTGTCCAGGTGAGTCTGTGTGTTCAGTCTGTGTGTCCAGGTGAGTCTGTGTGTTCAGTCTGTGTGTTCAGGCGAGTCTGTGTGTCCAGATGAGTCTGTGTGTCCAGGTGAGTCTGCGTGTTCAGTCTGTGTGTCCAGGTGAGTCTGTGTGTCCAGGTGAGTCTGTGTGTTTAGGTGTGGCTGTTTCGTGGTATCAAACAGTTTCAGATAGTTGGATTGAAGCCTGAAGGCCGAACAGCTGATTGAATCTGTGTTTGTTCGGTGACATCAAACCGTGAACGCCTCTGGAAGACGACAGCTGTCACCATGGTTACTAAAACTTTGTTTATACACAGATAAAAACACTACAAGCAGGCTGTTTGTAGCAAATAAAAAAATTAAAAACACAGGTGGCTAGTTTGAAAACAACTTGTAAAGTCTTCTCCTGTTTTTAAGTTTCAATGCTAATATGCTATGCTAACTGTTCAAGGTACACCATGCAACAACCAGCTAGTTTAAACACTTGTAGCATAACTGAAGGCAAGCTGTTTTGGTTAAAATGTTACACAGACAGAATGAGGTTAGCTGATACAGCTACTTTCAAGCAGCTAGCATACCTGTTAGTATGTTTTATGACGTATGTTAGGATCCGCTAGCTGTTTGAAGCGGTCAACAACCTAGCATAGCTGTGAGGCCAGCTTTTATTTTTGGGTTGCCCATTGTAAAGACGCTAAAGAAGTATTTAAAATGTGAATATTTTTCAAGGTTGTCATGGAAAAAGCAGTTAATACAAACTTCATCGAAGCCAGTAACTTCAGGGGTAGCATTAAGCTAGTTTTTCTGTGCTAATTTTAGATTACTCAGGCTGGTATTTCTACATCATGACTCTACATTTTTCTTGACCTTGACTCCAAAACAGTCAACATTCAATTAAATTAACTTCCCATGATGGACTGGGACACATAATCAGTAAGACTGCTGTCTAAACAGAAAAACAGCGCCACCTAGCTGCGAGAGAGAAAGGCACAGCTGAGATAAATAGGTATTAAATAGAACTTACAGTATGTACACAATAAGTTAGTAACACACACACACTCACACACACACACACACACACACAGATTGTTTTATCGTTAGCTCATTAGCTTGTTAGCTCTTTGTTCAATCACAATAAACTGACGTGTTTTATTTCATCTTCTGTGTTTTAGCTTTTTCAAAGTAACTCGTCTTCCATTAATCTTCTTGATTATCTTTGTTCATTAAGCTAGTTAGCATGTTAGCTCATCTCTAGCCTTACGACCTGTACAGGCAGCAGACGCAGTGTTGGTCTGAGACCAACATGGAGGAAGCTAGCGTAGCTTGTTAGCTAGAGTGCCCTCTAGTCTAGTAATTACATGGGACCAGTCCAGGTCCTGGTTTTAGTCCAGGTCCTTTGGGTACGTTTCCTTGATGATGGGAGTGTTAGATTTAGCTATGGTTAAGCATAAAAGTAAAACAGTTTAAAATATTTCCCTGATTCTGTTTCGGGGTGTGATTCGCTCTTCACATCCAGCAGGTCAGCAGGAAAAGAATCAATCGTCGATACGTGTGATCAATTACAAATTATTACATTGTGCTTTCAGGCTGCACTCAGACAGCAGGGAACTCTGGGAAATGTAGTGAAAGGCAGCAGGTGGTGAAGACGTTCCCTGATTGCTTCGATTGTCGTTTTCCACCACAGACCGGGTCAAGGTGTGATCCAGGTGTGGTCATTGTTTAGACTGACTGCTGTACCAGAGTGAATCTCCTGAGTCTGACTATAAAAACCTCTCTGTCTCTCTCTCTCACACACACACACACACACACACACAATCAGCAGGAAGACTGTCTTCATCCGTCTCTTCCTCACTCTTGGAGGTCAGCAGCAACATTAAAGGTCCGTGACCTTGTTCTCCACCAGGGCGGCGACTTGCTGCAGACGATACGCCCAACTGCATCTTCTGACCCGAGCTGTCCTCCTCCAGAGACATGATGATCTGTGAGACAGGTGCAGACAGAATCTGGTCTAAATAAATCTGTATATATGTATATATTTATACTGCTTAATCTTCTCAGGATTATTAATGTATGTCATGGAATAAATACTGGATTCTAATTGCTGCTTAACAATCCATGAAACAATATTTTGAACAATTATTTTAAAGTGAAACTTAAAAGACTTAAAGTTAAATTTAACTGGAGATGTGTGTGTGTGTGTGTGTGTGTGTTACCTGGTCATAATATTTATTGATGTATTTGTAGAGTTCATGTAGAGCCACAAGACTGTTCATCTCTGAGGCGAAGCTCTGCAGACCGACAGACAGACGGAAACATTTAACGATGTTACATCAGCAGTAAAATTACATTTTCATTTTGCAGTATTTGGATGAATATATTTCGCATCACGCCGTTGTTGTACTGACCCCCGGACAGTTCAGTCAGAGTCGAGTTCATCTCCTGATAACA
>NC_136703.1:25870878-25885878 GCF_947650265.1 Symphodus melops
ACAGACAGACAGAGGGACAGACAGACAGACAGACAGAGGGACAGACAGAGGGACAGACAGACAGAGGGAAAGACAGAGGGACAGACAGACAGAGGGACAGACAGAGGGACAGACAGACAGAGGGACAGACAGAGGGACAGACAGACAGAGGGACAGACAGAGGGACAGACAGCTGTCTTACTCTCTGGTTGAGGATGATGTGTTGGTTGTAGCAGCTCTGGTTGTGAGTACAGATTTGATCCAGAGGACACCAGTTACATCTCCACACACTGCTGACACACGCCAGACACCTGTAACACACACACACACACACACACACACACACACACACACACACACACACACACACACACACACACACACACACACACACACACACACACACACACACACACACACACACACACACACACACACACACACACACACACACAGAGATTATTGGTTATCAGTGATCGATGATGTTGCTGTTTGTGATTATGGATTGCTGGTCACACTGCTGGGAGCCTTACTGGGAGGTCTGGTTGAGGCGGCTCACGGCTCCACAGTCGTAGAAGGTCATGTTTCCTGTGGTGATGGTCACATGACCGAACCTCAAAGAGACGGGCAGGATCATGTGATCTGCACGAGAAACAGGAAGTCAGGAAACCGGGTGTTTGATCGACGCCCTGAAGGACGCTCACTGTTCACTACTCACCACTTCCTGTTGACATTGGGGGGAGGAGCTCCGGAGCAGGTGATTGACAGGTAATGCTGGTCCCAATTACGATGGCCGGTTGCGGTGGGAGGAACCCAAACACACAGGACAGAGACTCCGCCTCCGTGAGGGCGGGGAGCTGGATGACCGACAGCGTTACCTAGGAGACGGAGACAGAAACAGGTAAACAACCTCTGACATCACTCAGCTCACCTGGAGCTCCTTCACTGCAGGTGACACCTGAAGTCACCTGCTGCAGAGCTCAGCTGAGCATGTTACCTCAATGAAGGACAAAGACATCTCGCCGTCATCAAACGACCATTACACCAGGTGTAACTGTATCCTGTAGTAACGCATAAACACCACCGGGGGGCAGCAGCTGCATCACAGACTGAATAAATCTCAGTGATCAACTCCACCTGAGTCTGCTCGTCTTTGCTTTGATTGGCGGGCTGCAGGCTCGTCACCGTCACGCACTGATTGGTTGGTTCAAAGCTCCAGAGCCAATGGTTGGGCTGCGCGTGACGTGGACACGCGTGTTTACGAGAACACCTGAAAACAAGGACACGTGTAAGAATGACAGCTGATGGAAGTCACAGTGTTTTACACAAAGGGAGGAAGTGACGATGGACTACCTGCCCTCCAGCACACACCAGCCACAGTACGGGTCTCTGAGAGACAGACAGGCTGCACAATCTGTCTGTCTCTCACAGGACGACACAGGAACCTTCGACAGCTGAGAGAGAGACAGGAGGCGCATCAGTTTGTTTACAGTGGAGACAGACAGAGAGACAGACAGAGAGACAGACAGACAGACAGAGAGACAGACAGACAGACAGAGAGACAGACAGACAGACAGAGAGACAGACAGACAGACAGACAGACAGAGAGACAGACAGACAGACAGACAGACAGACAGAGAGACAGACAGACAGACAGACAGACAGACAGACAGAGAGACAGACAGACAGACAGACAGACAGACAGACAGACAGACAGACAGAGAGACAGACAGACAGATAGACAGACAGACAGACAGACAGACAGACAGACAGACAGACAGACAGACAGGAAGTCTCTCTCACCCTGCTGTTGGTCAAAACATAAACGTGCTGCTGGCTCTCGTCCAATAGGAGATCAGCGCTGACACCGTTGCCGCTGTCCACCATGGTGCTGCCGTACAGATCACCCGACCAATCAGAATGCACCAACACCTGAAACACACAGTGACAGCTGGATAAGTTTAACCAGATGAACAAGTCAGAATGTTAACTTCATGTTGAACCTTGGATGTAAAAACCAACACATGGAGATCATGTGGTTTAGGGTCGATTTACTCAATCGGACCCAAACGGGCCCAGGAGTTCTGAGCACGGTGGGCTTTGACCCCGACAGAAAACGTTAAGACCAAGGAAACAAGGCGAAGAGATGGACACGTGAGAGAGAGCCAGACGAGGAGACACAGGACGGGTTGAGTCAGCTGACGGAGGTAACAGACGTCACAGATCAGAGACATTATCGCCCCCTGCTGGAGAGGAGCGACGGTGCGCGCACACAGTAAAACGCTGCAGCGGGAATATTCTGGGGGTTTGTTTAATTCACCTTGTGCAGTCGTCCCTCTCTGTCTCCCAGGAATGCAATGGTGTGACCCGCCTCTGTTGCCGTGGTGACGGCAGTTAGCTGGGTGGTTGAGCTAAATGTGGGCGTGGCAGGGAGTGGCACAGCGCTGGCGATGGGGTTGGGGGTATGTTCCCCTCCACAGGGGTACTCAGAGAGAGAGTCCTTAGACGGAGAGAGAGAGAGAGTTAGACAGGTTCATGCCGCTATCTAGTGTGTGTGTGTGTGTGTGTGTGTGTGTGTGTGTGTGTGTGTGTGTGTGTGTGTGTGTGTATGTTTATATGGGTCAGATCAGTTGCAGCATCTGTGTGTTTGAGTGACAGCTGTCAGATGAGAAATCCAGCTGCTGAGTATAATCCACCCACCCACCCACACCCACACACACACACACACACACACACACACACACACACACACACACACACACACACACACACACACACACACACACACACACACAGTATTAAGGTCAGCAGTTACTGTGGTATCATCAGATGTAAACTGTGATGTCATCAGATGTAAACTGTGATGTCATCAGATGTAAGCTGTGATGTCATCAGATGCCCCTCTTGGCTGCTGTCGGAGAGATCAGTGATCATAGATTGACTCTTAATCATTACTGATGATGTCATCACTGATGACTCCGTGTCCCTGTGAGGACTCTCCCCCAGTGCATGCTGGGAACAGGCTTGAGCAGCAGAGTTGTGTGTGTGTGTGTGTGTGTGTGTGTGTGTGTGTGTGTGTGTGTGTGTGTGTGTGTGTGTTACCTTGGGTAGCTTCAGACACTTGGACGACACGGCGTACTCGATGTACGCCTCTTCCTGTCCACTCTGTCCCTGTCCTCCGTTGGTGTAACAAACTTCCTGCGCTCTCCTCAGCATGGCGTCCAGCTCCGACATCCCATAAACACAGAGCGCTGAGCGACTCGTTGCTACAGGCGTGGATGCTTGACCGGCTGCCATGACAACAAACAGGGCAGGCTCACCCGAATGGTTTCCAAGCCACGCCCCCTGAGCAAGGTTGTAGCCTCCGCGGCACAGCAGCGGCACCTCCACGTACGAGTAGAAGCTGCGGTCGGAGGTGCAGAGGCGTGACGCGTAAGTCCGATATTCCTTCTTGTGCCACATGTCCCGCCGAGAAAACAGGAAGTACACGTGGTTGCCGTGGGAGACGGCCTTCACAAAGTGGTTGTTGTACTCAGAGTAGCTGCCCACGACCAGCTTCCCGAGCTCCTCCTCCTGAGAGAACGCTCGACGGGGCGGGACCACTGGGAAGAGACGCCGAGTTGTGATTGGTGGGATGTCCCCAGGACCTTTGCTGGTGTACCCTCGACCAACCAGCATCAAACGCAGGGCGCTCCCTGCCCCGCCGCCCTCCTGTTTGTTTTCTGTGGTTATCACCACGGCAACAGTAGAGACTCGGGGGTCGTTAGCAGCGACGTACTGCGTGTCGACAGGGTTCGAGGTCGTATAGATGAGCTGAGAGATGTTGGATAGACTCCTGCAGGAGAGATACGACATGCTAGTACAGGCTAACAGGATGCTAACATAATGCTAACCTGATGCTAACATATGGCGAGTCTCATCCTTACAACATGCTAGCGTAAGGCTTATCTCTGACATCATCATTGATTGCAGGGTGTTACCTCTTGTCGCAGATTCCCTGATAGAGCGAACCACAAACGATCAGACTTCCAGGCTCCGCCCCCTGCCCCACCTCCATCAGTAGCAGCTTGTTGTGGTTGTGAGTGGGCGTGGCCGAGGGGCAGTCCTGGGGGACGATCGGGGGAAGGCAGTCAGGGGAATCCAGGTGAGGCCCGGTCCTTACGTGTGACATCACTTCCAGGTCAGAGGTGAGCTGATAAAGGTGGTCGACCCCGCCCACATACAGAAGCCCCGCCCTCGAGTCCAGCACCAAGTGAGAGAGGGGAGCACCCTGGAGCTTCAGGCTCCTCATAGGGGGGTCGGAGGTCCTCGTGTATTCAGCGGGGAGGGAGGGAGGCGGGAGGAGGAAGAGGAGGAGGAGGAGTGACGGAGGGATGGAGGAGGCCAACATGGCAGCTCCCCTTTACCTGTGACAGGTGAGTCAGAGAGAGAGAGAGAGAGAGAGAGAGAGAGAGAGATCATCAGATGCTGATGGAGCTCAGTTCTGTCTGTGAGGCCACAAAGAAAAACAAAGCTTCCTCCCTCAATGAAGCAAGAAATGGCGACTCAAAGAAGAAAAAAAAAACTGCACTCCCATTATCGTCATGGTAACGGCTCCAGGCCATCCCCTTCAAAAATAACCCTCATTATATTCCCAATAGTGATGTCAAAGTCATATTTACACACTTTATTTACAGATCATTTGTTTTTGAAGACAAACAGAGGTGGAGTCGTTTTGTTTGAGTGTCTCGTCTTGTGATAAAAACCGCGGCGCAGTTTCCGCCAACTCGCACTTTTTTTTAAGGCGCTCCCCTCACAATATGAAAGTTGTCCTGTGAAGTGTGGTAAACAACAATATGAGTGTGTGTACTGACTTTGTGTCTTATTCGGAGTCATGTTTGTTAGATACAGCCAGAACACTCGTGCACGAGGGAGTGTGGCGTGCTCGGTGCACGCCGGGCATGCTCTGTCTTTTTGAATCTTAACACGGGATTAGAGAGCGCAAAAAGTCGTGTCGTCCTTTTGTGGATCAGACCCAAAGTTTAGTTTAAAGACCCTCAGAAGGGGCGCTGGATCGTGCACCACATGCACAGAGGCTACAGGATATATAAAAAACATAAAGAGGAATCAGAACGAGGAGAGTTCCTAAATTAAAACCATCAAAGATTAGCAGAAGTGTGATTCAGTGATCTGTGCAGTGTTTTATTATACCTGTGTGATTGAAATCCTCTGAACAGAGAGAAGCTGGACTGTGTTTAACCCCTGGACTGTGACAGTTTGAGATTACAGTCTGGGGACGTCATGGTTCATGTGACACACCTGAGCAGGTGCAGCTTTTCTGTACCGGCCCTTTTCTCTCCGGCTCCCCTCTGAAGTTATTCATGAAATATTTTCTGCTTCACACTTTTTCATCTGACGGTCAAACTGTAGTCGCCTGTAGTAACATCACCATGGCAACACAACCGTTTCCACAGCAACGCAGTGAAAGGCTCAAACCTCGGGTGGGTTTCCTTGACGGTTGGAGACGGACTCAGTTTATTCTTCCAGCTCTGCAGAGGATACACCCTGTGCAGGACTCGACAGCGCCCTCTTCAGGACAGAATACTAACTCCCCCTGCAGCGCCCCCCTCAGGACAGACTGTGCACGCTCCCTCTGCAGCGCCCCCCTCAGGACAGACCGTGCACGCTCCCCCTGCAGCGCCTCCCTCAGGACAGACCGTGTATGCTCCCCCTGCAGCGCCTCCCTCAGGACAGACCGTGCACGCTCCCCCTGCAGCGCCCCCCTCAGGACAGACCGTGCACGCTCCCTCTGCAGCGCCCCCCTCAGGACAGACCGTGCACGCTCCCTCTGCAGCGCCCCCCTCAGGACAGACCGTGCACGCTCCCTCTGCAGCGCCCCCCTCAGGACAGACCGTGCACGCTCCCTCTGCAGCGCCCCCCTCAGGACAGACCGTGCAAGCTCCCTCTGCAGCGCCCCCCTCAGGACAGACCGTACACGCTCCCTCTGCAGCGCCCCCCTCAGGACAGACCGTGCACGCTCCCTCTGCAGCGCCCCCCTCAGGACAGACCGTGCATGCTCCCCCTGCAGCGCCCCCCTCAGGACAGACTGTACATATTCGTCTCACTGTATATAATAGTAATATTGTCACGTAGCGTCATTTTACATGTTGTAATAAACATTCAGCCTGCAGGGGGCGCTCACACCACCTCCACCACATTAACAACACACTCATGATCCTCTCAAACAAAACACCATTCATCACTCTCTCTCTCCTGTTTGACTCAGGCCAGCTCGGCCCTCCCTCCCTACCTCCCTCCTGCTGCGTGTTAGTTCAGACTGGAACTCTGTTTAACATGCCCCAGTGCATGCTGGGATACACCCAGAGAGGCCTCAGGACACACACACACACACACACACGCGCGCTTCAACATTTCCATGGTAATACTGAACATCCTCACACTGGCTGTGTGTCTGTATGATAATAACTTCCTCCTTCAGCATGGAGGGGGGGTTCATATATAATTCATAGAGCTGAAGAGAGGACGAGAGACAGATAGAGAGAGAGAGAGAGAGAGAGAGAGCGAGAGAGAGAGGGAGAGAGAGAGAGAGAGAGAGAGAGGAAGAGGGAGGGAGAGATAGTTGCAGGCTGTCAGGAAGCAAAATGAGAGTTTAAAGTTGAAGAAAGAGAGAGAGGTTATGAGAAGGACAGAAGAAGGAAGAGCGAGGATAACAGAAGGAGAGAGAGAAAGGGAGGGGGGAAAGTGGGGTATAAATGAGGGAGGGGGGGTATATAGAGAGCTGAAGGCGACGGAGCGTTAAAGTTAAAAATGAGGGAAAAGACTCAGAGGGAGAATACATTTAGGTTTGATCTGCTGAATTCAAACAGTCTGTCAGTCTGTCAGTCTGTCTGGATGTCTGTCTGACTCTGTGTACTTTCTTTGTTTTTTAAGAATCAAAGGCTGAAATTATCTGCAGTTCCTCCAGTGACCACTGGGGGCCGTCTCCTGCAGTGAGTCAATCCCTAAAGAGCCCCATGTTTCAACACCAAACTTTACAGCAGTAATAAAAAAAGTTTGTGTCTCTCGAGCTCTTCCCTCTCTTCATGAGAGCTTTGTTTTTATACAACTCACCTGTTTACATTTTATTCAGGCTAAAAGGGGATGTAGAATTAGGGGGCGTGGCCTCTTTGAGTGACAGCTGGGAGCGGCTAGCTGTCACCTCAGCTAATTCAGTGACCTCTGGGCCGTGTTCGTTCCTGTAAATATCAGACTATTTATCTGTCTCTCTGTGAGCTTTACTGGACTATTGGAGTTTATTACTGTAAACACCTGTGAACACCTGTAAACACCTGTAAACACCTGTGAACACCTGTGAACACCTGTGAACACCTGTGAACACCTGTGAACACACATCTAGATGACGAATCAGGAGTGAGGGTGTGAAGTTTCATTTAAAGCTGCAGCTTCACACCTGGACATCTCCACATCATCAGGACCGTCACACCTGCAGCTCTCTGCTCTCTGATTGGCTGCCAGGTGAACAGTTTAAAATCAGGTGTGTATGAACCTGAAGGTATCCATGGCAACAGCAGTGATGCAGCAGGTGTGAAACAGTCAGCAGTTTACTTTGTTAAAGGAGCAGTTTGTACTTCACACACACACACGCACACGCACACACACACACACACACACACACACACACACACCCCTCGTATGTAAATCAGGGACAGGCTGCTTTCAACACGTTGAGGTGATGATTACAGGCTGCCTCACCTCCGGCGTACACGCACACACACACACGCACGCACACACACACACACCTCCCCCCACATTATCTCTGTGGTTTGCTGCTGACTCTCACACTCTCACTCTTCAAAGAGACGACAGCATCCGACACACGTGTGTGTGTGTGTGTGTGTGTGTGTGTGTCTCAGTATGAGACCCCTAAAATCTGTTGTTCTTTTTTTGTTCTTTGTCATTTTCATCCTCTGATTCCCCACAGGAAGTCAATTTGTCGCCATGGTGACACAGCTTGTTGCCGCAGGGTCACCACGAGCTGTTTAAACACAAACACCCCATCTGTAATTGTTCATAGCGTTACCATGGAGACAGAGGGGCGGGGCTGCAGCGGGGTCACACGAGGACACAGAAGAGGTAGAAGTTCAACTGTTTGTTCTGATTGGTGGACAGGATGTGATGTCACATCAAAAGGAGGAAAGTTACCAACACGACTAGGATCAGGACCAGGTCCCAGTCTGAGGACCTGTTAGCTAGGATCAGGACCAGGTCCCAGTCTGAGGACCTGTTAGCTAGGATCAGGACCAGGTCCCAGTCTGAGGACCTGTTAGCTAGGATCAGGACCAGGAACAGGTCCCAGTCTGATGACCTGTTAGCTAGGATCAGGACCAGGTCCCAGTCTGAGGACCTGTTAGCTAGAATCACTGCCAGGTCCCAGTCTGAAGACCTGTTAGCTAGGATCAGTACCAGGTCCCAGTCTGAAGACCTGTTAGCTAGGATCAGGACCAGGTCCCAGTCTGATGACCTGTTAGCTAGGATCAGGACCAGGTCCCAGTCTGAAGACCTGTTAGCTAGGATCAGGACCAGGTCCCAGTCTGAAGACCTGTTAGCTAGGATCAGGACCAGGTCCCAGTCTGAAGACCTGTTAGCTAGGACCAGGACCAGGTCCCAGTCTGAGGACCTGTTAGCTAGGACCAGGACCAGGTCGTTCAGTTTAAACATTCAGGGATCAGGAATAACTTCCAAGAAATAGCCAGACCCCACAATCCTCAGATTATCGGCCTGTCCCTTTGTGACACACACAGCAGCGTGTGTGTGTGTGTGTGTGTGTGTGTGTGTGTGTGTGTGTGTGTGTGTGTGTTAATCTGCAGGAGAGTGTGTCACTTTGTTTCTGTGATTGTGATCTGAGCTGAATGGATTTAAGTCCTCTTTTCTCTCAGAGTTTAAACCGAGCCGACACACAAACATAAAGACGTTTGTTGTATGGATGACGTGCGGCTGCTATTCCCGTCTCTGATTCTTAATCTGGATTAAACCGGTTTGTGATGTAAACAGAGTGACAGCTGATCAGATCAAAAGAAGAAGAATCACAGAATTCTCACTTTAATCCTCAACACAAGATGTGAACAATACAGGAAAAACAGCCGATCACAGAGCAGATTAATCTGCAGGAGGAAACAGAACCAGTGTCCTCGTACACACACTGACCTGGAACTCTTAAAGGGACGGTACGCCATTTTACTGATTCACTAACAGAGTTTACAGAACAATAGAGTCGAGTTTGAACTGGACTGAACCAGTTTATCCACAACCGAGTCCCTCCACAACCAAGTCCGTCCACAACCAAGTCCGTCCACAACCAAGTCCGTCCACAACCAAGTCCGTCCACAACCGAGTCCCTCCACAACCGAGTCCCTCCCCAACCAAGTCCCTCCACAACCAAGTCCGTCCACAACCAAGTCCTTCCAGAACCAAGTCCGTCCACAACCAAGTCCGTCCACAACAGAGTCTGTCCACAACCAAGTCCGTCCACAACCAAGTCTGTCCACAACCAAGTCCTTCCAGAACCAAGTCCTTCCACAACCAAGTCTGTCCATAACCAAGTCTGTCCACAACCAAGTCCTTCCAGAACCAAGTCCCTCCAGAACAAGTCCTTCCACAACCAAGTCCTTCCAGAACCAAGTCTGTCCACAACCAAGTCCTTCCAGAACCAAGCCCTTCCAGAACCAAGTCCGTCCACAACCAAGTCCGTCCACAACCAAGTCCTTCCAGAACCAAGTCTGTCCACAACCAAGTCCTTCCAGAACCAAGTCTGTCCATAACCAAGTCCTTCCAGGTCTGAAAACATAGTCTGCTTATTTAGTGATTCGAGTGGCAGCAGTTGTTTGGCAGGACTTTGAGTCCAAGGCAACCAGAGAGTGAATCGGATCACAACCAAGTCCGTCCACAACCAAGTCTGTCCACAACCGAGTCACCAGGTCTGAACACGTGTGATTAGCGTGTTCAGATCTGAAAGGTGTGATGTCATTCTGAGGTCCTTTCATACAGTGTGAGTATTTTTCTGCTTCGTCCTCTGATCTGAACTAAAACTCTACAAACTGAATACTGATCACTGAACTATTAAATATTAATGACTACAAGACTTTGATACTTAAACACACACACACACACACACACACACACACACACACACACACACACACACAGAGTGATGGAATTTGCATTGATATCATTAACGGCCATCACCTTAACAGGATCACACATCCCCCAACGCACCTACACACACACACACACACACCTACACACACACACACACACACACACACCTGCCTGAGAGACAGACAGAGTGAGTGTGAATACATTATCTCGTTAGCTGCCTCTCCAGTTAGCAGCATTAACAGTCGCTGTGTCTGAATGTACAGTGAAGTGGAGCTGCAGTTATTTCTCATTAGTCCCAAAGACTAAGACACGCACGCACGCACGCACGCACGCACGCACGCACGCACGCACGCACGCACGCACGCACGCACGCACGCACGCACGCACACACACACACACACACACACACACACACACACACACACACACACACACACACACACACACACACACACACACACACACACACACACACACACACACACACACACACACCATAACTTTAACAATTTAGTTCATAAACTGATGAGCGATACAACCAATCACAGAACAGCTGCACACTGACCCCCCTCCCCCCAGCCTGAGGGACACACCTGGTCCTGCACCAGGTCCACAGGGACACGCCCCCTTAGGTCACAGTCTTACCCCCCGGGTCATTAACTCCTCCTGGACCTGATCCAGGACCAGGTGTGTCCCTCAGGCCAAAACATTGATGACCGATCAAATCAAACATTTATATCAGTCTGCAGCTCTCACAGGATCTAACAGGGTCTCACAGGGACCAAGATCAGGACCAGACTGGACCTGGACCCGGATCAAAGCTCTGAATTGATTCTGTTTTAATTTGAATAATGATTTATTCTTCAAACTGTTGAGTCTCATTTGAAGGTTTTTGTCTTTGAAACAGATCACACTTGTAATCTGTTGGGGTTCTGACTCCGTCGTCATGACAACAAACACAAAGAAAACAGCTGGATGAGGACGAGAAAACACCCGTCAAACAGGAAGTCAACCACCCAAAAAAAATAAAAAAATAAAAGAATTTCAAAAAATAAAAAACGCCGTCGCCAGGAACCAGGCGTGAAGACGAGACGAAGACGACACGATGAAGACGTCTTAAAAAAAAAAACCAAAGAAGAAGAAGAAGAAGAAATGAATGTCTCTGCGGCAGGGTGGAGACGAGGAGGAGGAGGGGGGTGTGTGTGGGGGGGGTGGGGGGGTCCTCTTGTATTAAAACAGATCTAGCTCGTGTGTGTGTGTGTGTGTGTGTGTGTGTGTGTGTGTGTGTGTGTGTGTGTGTGTGTGTGTGTGTGTGTGTGTTCTGAGCAGTTTAACAGGCGTGAACGAACCTCAAAGTGTTTATGAGCTGAATTTTACAGATTAAAACAAGACTTTGAAGGGGGGGTAATAACAGAGGGGGAGGGATGTAATAACAGAGGGATGGGGTGGTAGGGGAGCTGTAACAGAGGAGGAGGGGGGGAGCGGGGGGGGACGGGGGGGGGGTTATGAAGTTGATTCAGCAGACTGTCTGACAGCAGAAAGAGAAACAGGGAGGATCCTCTCCTCCGGTCTGAAGCCGTTTTCACACAAACACTCAGACGGACTGACCCTGAAATCCTCCTGATCCTCCTCTTTGTTCACACATGAACCTCACAGCGGGACACAATCCCTGTCGGACTGCAGGGGGGGGGGGGGGGGGGGGGGGGGGGGGGGGGGGGGCATGACGTAAAACCTTTGCAAGTAGTGACCAAAGTCCAACCATGATGAGAATATTTGCCTTCAGATCAATGCTCGTGTTCGTAACGTGCACCGAGATCGTAACGGTCGCGTGCGAAGCATCGTCGTCCTTCCTGCTCGCTAACGGGGAAGTCTTCAGATGATTTCCCGCCCTGGTCTGACGTCACCAGAAGGTCAACACGGGGACTCTAACGTAAAAAAAACTTCACTCGTTTAAACTTCATTAAAAGTGTTCAAATGTTTCATTGAATCTTTTTGTCATTTATTCCCTCTGGTCCTGGTCTCCTGAAACAGTTTAGATCTGGATCTGATGGGACACAGAGATCCAGTCCATAAGACCGGCTCAGACCGACGGGACAGGAAGTGGCCTGGTCTGATCTGGACTGAATCTAAAAGCAGCACGAGGATTTCTGGGCGCTGGACGTGTGTTCCTGCAGGGGGCGCTGGAGTCCCCCATGTGTCCCTGCAGGGGGCGCTGGAGTCCCCCGTGTGTTCCTGCAGGGGGCGCTGGAGTCCCCCGTGTGTTCCTGCAGGGGGCGCTGGAGTCCCATGGATGGCGGTCTCCGTGCTGGAAATGCTGTCTCAGGCTAACTCTGAGTCAAGCTAACGACAGGCTGAGAGCTGAGGCGGGTTTTAAGCCTCCTGACAAACCGTTACACGGCGCCCACCTGTCAATCAGCTCAGCTACACGCCTTATTGTGAATAACTCTGATCCTTCATCCAATCAAAACTGCTGAGTCATCAAAACATTCCCCCCGTACAGTGTGTGTGGATGGAGACATGAGCTAATCACACCTATTTGGTTTTTTGAAGCAGGCTGTAAACATGTTCATGTCTGCTGTAAAAACAGGCTGTTTGAATGGGTGTGTATGTGACTTCCTGTGCTGCTGCAGCCAGCCTCTAGTGGACACTCCAGGTACTGCAGCCAGCCTCTAGTGGACACTCCAGGTACTGCAGCCAGCCTCTAGTGGACACTCCAGGTACTGCAGCCAGCCTCTAGTGGACACTCCAGGTACTGCAGCCAGACTCTAGTGGACACTCCAGGAACTGCAGCCAGCCTCTAGTGGACACTCCAGGAACTGCAGCCAGCCTCTAGTGGACACTCCAGGAACTGCAGCCAGCCTCTAGTGGACACTCCAGGAACTGCAGGATGTGACACTGGATGTTGAGTCCAACGAATAAATCCCGACATTGTTCATGTTTTTGAGCGTGAAGGAGTTCGCCTTTCGTTTTTGTCAATTAAAAACAATAAATGAGACGATATGTGAGATTTCTATTCTCGTCGCCGTGGTAACAAACCGACATCGAAATCAAAGTGACTACTTTCAATTTTCAAAATCAACAACGTAATAAAAGCATCTTTCTCGTTTCTGGATTGTTCTTCAGTAAAGTTTGACACTTTGGTTTTTCTGTTCTGTTGTCTGTTACACGACCGCGGCGTCCCCCCCTCCTCCGGGCCCTCGTGGTCAGCTCCACTTTATGACGCCCCAGGTCACAGATGAAGTGTGAGTTTGTGGTTGTGGAGGATCAGGCGGGTCTCAGGTTCGATTCCTGCTCCAGCAGTGCTGCTCTTTAACCCTTCGTGTTTCTGACACTGAGTGTCGTTATCAGGACGCCACCAGAAGATCAACACGGACTCTAACATGAAACAAAGTGCGAGAACAACTTGGTCCTGACCCTCCTCCCTACAGTTGTTACAGTCCTTCAAAATCCAGCACACTCTAACAAACACACACACACTCTCTCTCTAACACACACACTTCATGTTTAGCAGCGAGGCGTTCGTGTGCTGCAGGAAACTGAAGCGTCTCTGTGAGGGAACTTATCCTCAGAGAGCGACAGAGTCACAGTCTGTGTCTCTCTACCACTGATCTGATTCCCGCTCCGCTAATTGAATCAAAGCACAATTAACGAGAGTCAGCTGTCAATCAACGCTGATCAGAGAGAGAAGAGAGAGAGAGAGAGAGAGAGAGAGAGAGAGACACCATGCAGCAGAGAGAGAGTGAGAGAGAGAGAGAGAGACACTTACTTCAAGCTGAATCAGTCCGTCTTTCTTTCATTCCTCCAAAAACAGAAGCTGCACAACGGGCAAGAAAGAGAGAGAGAGAGGGACGAACGACAGCTAGAGACAGATGGAAAAAAGAGAGCCACAGAGAGAGAGAGGAGGGTGACAGGAGAGAGAGGGAGGGTGAGCGAGCAAGCGAGCGAGCAGCCGGCTGGATGGCTGTAATCCCATTATTGTGAACGACACATTGTTCTGAGAGAGAGAGGGCGAGAGACATTCACTCACACTGAGAGAGAGAGAGGGAGGGGAGAGAGAGGTAGTCAGAGAGAGAGAGTCCCAGTGGGGATAGAAGGGGGGGGCGGGGCTCAGCTGAAAACACAGAGGTGTGGGCGTGTCCCGTGGGGGCGTGGCCAGACTCATTAATATTTAATCAGTGTTAGGGGCGGGGCGGGCGAGAGAGAGAGAGAGAGAGGAGAGAGAGAGAGAGAGATGAGAGAGAGAGAGAGAGAGAGAGAGAGAGAGAGAGAGTGCATTAACACACTGGTCCAAAACTTCACACCCAGACTCAGATTCTCTGAGATCGGGTTGCGACTAAGTTGAGATTGTTTCAAGTCTTCGTCCTGCCCTCAAGCGTTGCCATAGAAACGGAAGATTTAGAAACAAGAGGAATGATAAATCAATGACGTGATGTTTCCTCTGCAGTGATCGACGCACAAACATCCGAGGTGCTTCGGGGTTTCAGGACCCCCCAGGACCACCCCCCCCTCAAGACCTGTCACTGGCTCTGTCACAAAACCAGACCGGATCAGAACGCCAAAGTGATGCCGGATGACCTCAGAGACTCTAAACGACGACTCTCCCATCATCGTCCTCCAGGTGAAGAACTGACACTCCACTCACCTGCCTACACATCAACCTGTGTGTGTGTGTGTGTGTGTTTGATTCCCCTCCATCAGCTGCTGTGGGTGGTTCATTAATCCCACTGTGAGCCCCAGTGCATCATGGGAAGCAGCTGCAGAGGAGTGTGTTTTTTTTGTTTTTTGTTCCAAACATTTCTTCTTCTTCTTCTGTCGAGCATGAAACCTAAACTCTGAGGCGTCAGCCGGTCCGTCCAATCAGATCTC